>NC_135905.1:21352100-21552222 GCF_964194155.1 Cetorhinus maximus | reverse complement strand
CCCACCCCGGGCCTGTGTCTCTCTCACTCCCCCCCCACCCCGGGCCTGTGTCTCTCTCACTCCCCCCCCACCCCGGGCCTGTGTCTCTCTCACTCCCCCCCCACCCCGGGCCTGTGTCTCTCTCACTCCCCCCCCCCCCCCCCGGGCCTGTGTCTCTCTCACTCCCCCCCACCTCCCCCCCCACCTCCCCCCCCTCCCCTCCCCGGGCCTGTGTCTCTCTCACTCCCCCCCCACCTCCCCCCCCTCCCCTCCCCGGGCCTGTGTCTCTCTCACTCCCCCCCCTCCCCGGGCCTGTGTCTCTCTCACTCCGGGTCTCGGGCCCGGGAATCGGCTCCGGGAGTTTATGCGACGCTCGCAGTCCCAGGCGGGGGGTAGAGACCCGGACCCCGCTGCCCCGCACCCGACTCCGCCGAGACTCACTGCCGCCCCCCGGCTCTGTCGCTCTCGCTGCTCCACTCGGGGCCTTAACAGAAAAAACACCTCAGCGCCATAACCGCCCGGTCACCTGATCGCCGCCGCTCCACTCAGCAGCCCCGTTACTGCCGCCGCCCCACCCGCCCCTGAGCTCCGCGTTGATTGGTGCACAGGCAGCACCACCTCGGCCAATCTGATTCCGCCCGGTGTAAAGCGTCGCAAAATGTCGCGCAGCGGAGCGCTCGAGCTGCCGGGAGTTGTAGTGTTGCTACTTCTGACGTTGGAGTAAAAATAAATCAAATCCATGTCTTCAAATCGGATAAAAAGTCAAAAAGGGGAAAAAGTAAAAAGAATGGAAAACGGAGGTGACTGAGCGCGCGAAACCATCTGGGAAATGTAGGCCAGGCGGCGCGGGCGTCATTTCCGGTACCGGTTCCTTCCCGCCCAGGAACCGCCCTCTGATGATGTGACCAATCAGCGGACAGAATAAGAGCACGTGTTTGCCGTTCATACCGTAATGTGCGCTAGGAAATGTAGTCCTGCCGTAAAGGATTCACGTGGGTGTCGTAAAGGACTCCGGGACTGTAGTCCGGACATGCGCAGATCACGTGGAATCCAAATTAACCCTAAAGAGACCAAAGCGGAGCCACTGAGCCTGATCCGGAGTCGGAGAAACTCCGGGTGTTTCTGACTCAGTTTCACATCCGTCAGCCTCGGGGGAAAAACCCTCAAATCCCCCAGAGACCGTGACCCGTCTCCCTGGGTTAGAGCCCCCCCCCACCCCAGACCGACCCCCCCCCCCCCCCCCAGACCGACCCCCCCCCCCCCCAGACCGACCCCCCCCCAGACTGAGCCCCCCCCCCAGACTGAGCCCCCCCCCAAGACCGACCCCTTTCAGACTGAACACCCCCCCGACTGATCCCCTCCCAAGACCGACCACCCGCCCCCCCCCAGACCGACCCCCCCCTGCAGATCAGACCGACCGACCCCTCCCCCAAACTGGCCCCCCCCAGACCGACCCCCTCCCAGTCCGACCCCCCCCACCCCCCTCCGACCGACCCCCCTCCCCCAGACCAACCCCCCCCCACCAGATCGACCCCTCCAGACTGACCGACACCTCCCCCAGACTGGCCCCCCCCAGACCGACCCCCTCCCAGTCCAACCCCCCCCAGACCAACCCCCCTTCCCCAGACCGACCCCCCCCCAAGATCGACCCCCCAGACCAAACCCCCTCCAGACCGACTCCCCCCAGACAGACCTCCCCCAGACAGACCTCCCCCAGACAGACCTCCCCCAGACAGAACCCCCCCAGACCGAACCCCCCCCCCAGACCGAACCCCCCCCGGACCGAACCCCCCCCCCAGACCGCAACCCCCCCCAGACCGAACTCACCCCCCACCCCCCCCGTGACTGACCCTCCCAGACCGAACCCCCCCCTCAAACCAAACCCCCTCCCCCAGGCCGAAAACCCCCAGACCGACACCCCTCCACCAGGCTGAAAAGCCCCAGACCAAACCCCGCCCCCAGACCGAACCCCACCCCGCCAGTCCGATCCCCCTCCCCCAGATCGACCTCCTACCAGACCGACCTCCCCCCCCAAGACTGACCCCCCTGTCGCAGACCGACCCCCCTGCCCCAGACCAACCCCCCTCCCCAAGACCCACCTCCCTCTCCCAGACCGACCCCCCCCGCCCAGACTGACCCCCCTCCGACTGGCACCCTTCCCCCAGACTGACCCCCTGCGACTAACCCTGCTCCACCAGACTGATCCCCCCAAACCGATCCCCTCCCCCCAGACTGACCCTCTTCCCCCCGACTGATCCCCCCCCAGACCGACCCCCCCAGACTGACCCCACCTGTCCGCCCCCCACGACTGAACCCCCTTCCCCAGACTGACCCCCTTCCCCCCGACTGACCCCCTCCTCCCCCAGACTGACCCCCTTCCCCCCCAACTGACCCCCTCCTCCCGACTGATCCCCTCCTCCCAACTGATCCCCTCCCCCAGACTGACCCCCTGCCCCAGACTGACCACCTCCAGACTGACCCCCCCCCCGCCCCCCCCTCCAGACTGACCCACCCTCCCCCAGACTGACCAGTCACGGATACCCCTCCCCCCTCTCAGTTTCCCACCATTTTTTATGGATTCCCTGTGCCTTGTTTGACCTCCCCCCAGCTGCACTAACTTACATTTCTCTGGATTCGATTCCATTCATCACATTCTGTGCTCCCAGGGTCAGCAACCACCACCCCCCCAGCAATGAAATAAAATGAGGGACACATCAACCAGTGGCCAGGGGAGGGGGTGTTGCTGGTCACTATGAAGGTGGTGGTGGTGGTGGTGGTGGTAGGGTGGGTGGCGACAGGTAATTTCTCTCACTGTCCTACAGCTGCACTCCACATGCTCTAGTTATACATGAAGCAAAGGCAAGAGGAGACTCCCAGGCTCAGTCTGCCACAGCTCATCCCAGAAATAAAGCATCCCCAACGGAATGCCTCCCTTCTTCCAGTCCCACACCCTCACAGGGTGTTGGCAATCATGGACTTTTCCGTTGGATTGGTACATGATTATTGCCTGGTAAAGTACTGCAACGTTCACCATCACCTTCTGCGGTTTGATTGACCAGGAAACTCTCCCATTCTTACCACCAGCCGTGTGGCAAGGTTTTGGAGGCTGATAATTGATCTGTTTGACCACATTATGTCCTGAAGTGGGACTTGAGTCCAGAGCTTGTGGTTCAGAGGTAGAGACACGACCCACTGTGCCACAGGACCAACCTTAAAGGCTGCAGGGGCAGTCAGATCAATCCCTCGAAACATGGAATATCCCGCACCCACCTGAGCTGTCCAATGATATCTTCCTGCAGCCAATAGCTTGCTTCCTCACGCCAAGTGTGGGCTATTGCACTTGAGAAACACAAACAAGCTAAGGAAAGCATGATAAATAAATGATTGGGTTTCTCAACAACGGATAAATTAAAACAAAAGTTCTGGCCATTGCATTACATGAAAGATCAAATCACACTAAGAGAGAGGAAAGAAGATATTTATGGAGAATGGAGAATTTTAGCGTTGAGGAAAGATTGGATCGGCTGGAGTTGTTTTCTCTGGAACACAGGGAGATTTAATTGGGGTGCATAAAATAGAGAGGTCTGCATAAAGTGAATGGGGAGAGCTATTTCCCTTAGCAGAAAAGCCAATAACTGCATAGATTTAAAGTAACTGGAAGGATTAGAGGGAGTTGAGGAGAAAACTTTTCACCCAGAGGGCAGTTGGCATTTGGAACTCAATGCCTGAAACTGCGCTGGAGGCAGAAATCCTCACTTAAAAAAAACTTAGTTGGTTATGCACTTGAAGTTTTTATTCATTCATGGGATATGGGCTTTGCTGGCTGTGCCAGCATTTATTGCCCATCCCTAATTGCCCCTTGAGAAGGTGGTGAGCTGCCTTCTTGAACCACTGCAGTCCATGTGGTGTAGGTACACCCACAGTGCTGTTAGGGAGGGAGTTCCAGGATTTTGACCCAGCGACAGTGAAGGAACGGCCAATATATTTCCAAGTCAGGATGGTGAGTGACTTGGAGGGGAACTTGCAGGTGGTGGTGTTCCTATCTATCTGCTGCCCTTGTCCTTCTAGATGGTAGTGATCAAGGGTTTGGAAGGTGCTGTCTAAGGAGGCTTGATGAATTCCTGCAGTGCATCTTGTAGATGGTACACACTGCTGCTACTGTGCGTCGGTGGTGGAGGGAGTGAATGTTTGTGGATGGGATGCCAATCAAGTGGGTTGCTTTGTCCTGGATGGTGTCAAGCTCCTTGAGTGTTGTTGGAGCTGTGCTCATCCAGGCAAATGGAGAGTATTCCATCACACTCCTGACTTGTGCCTTGTAGATGGTGGACAGGCTTTGGGGAGTCAGGAGGTGAGTTACTCATCGCAGGATTCCCAGCCTCTGACCTGCTCCTGTAGCCACAGTATTTATATGGCTAGTCCAGTTCAGTTTCTGGTCAATGGTAACCCCCCAGGATGTTGATAGTGGTGGATTCAGCGATGGTAATGCCATTGAATGTCAAGGGGCGATGGTTGGATTCTCTCTTGTTGGAGATGGTCATTGCCTGACACTTGTGTGGCACAAATATTACCTGCCACTTGCCAGCACAAACCTGGATATTGTCCAGGTCTTGCTGCATTTGGACATGGACTGCTTCAGTATCTGAGGAGTCACGAATAGTGCTGAACATTGTGCAATCATCAGTGAACATCCCCACTTCTGACCTTATGATGGAAGGGGGGGTCATTGATGAAACAGATGAAGTTGGTTGGGCCGAGGACACTACCCTGAGGAACTCCTGCAGTGATGTCCTGGAACTGAGATGATTGACCTCCAACAACCACAACCATCTTCCTTTGTGACTCTAACCAGTGGAGAGTTTTCCCCCTGATTCCCATTGACTCCAGTTTTGCGTGGGCTCCTTGATGCCACACTCAGTCAAACGCTGCCGTAATGTCTAGGGTAGTCACTCTCACCTCACCTCTGGAGTTCAGATCTTTTGTCCATGTTTGAACCAAGGCTGTAATGAGATCAGTAGCTGAGTGGCCCTGGCGGAACCCAAACTGAGCATCAATGAGCAAGTTATTGCTGAGCACATGCCGTTTGATAGCACTGTTGATGATCCCTTCCATCACTTTACTGATGATTGAGGATAGACTGATGGGGTGGTCGTTGGCCAGGTTGGATTTGTCCTGCTTTTTGTGTACAGGACATACCTGGGCAATTTTCCACATAGCTGGGTGGATGCCAGTGTTATAGCTGTACTGGGACAGCTTGGCTAGGGGTGCGGCAAGTTCTAGAGCATTAGACTTCACTACTATTGCCGGAATATTGTCAGGGCCCATATCTTTGCAGTATCCAGTGCCTTCAGCTGTTTCTTGATATCACGTGGAGTAAGTCGAATTGATTGAAGAATGGCATCTGTGATGCTGGGGACCTCCGGAGGAGGCCGAGATGGATCATCCACTCAACACTTCTGGCTGAAGATTGTTGCGAATACTTCATCTTTATCTTTTGCACTGATGTGCTGGGCTCCTCCATCATTGAGGATAGGGATATTTGAGGAGCCTCCTCCTCCAGTGAGTTGTTTAATTGTCCACCACCATTCATGACTAGACGTGGCAGGACTGCAGAGCTTAGGTCTGATCCATTGGTTGTGGAATTGCTTAGCTCTGTCTATCACTTGGTGCTTATGCTGTTTGGCACGCAAGTAGTCCTGTGTTATAACTTCACCAGGTTGACACCTCATTTTTAGGTATGTCTGGTGCTGCTCCTGGCATGCCCTCCTCTATTCCTCATTGAACCAGGGTTGATCCCCTGGCTTGATGGTAATGGTAGAGTGGGGGATATGCCGGGCCATGAGGTTACAGATTGTGTTCGAATACAATTCTGCTGCTGCTGATGCCCCACAGCACCTCATGGATGCCCAGTCTTGAGTTGCTAGATCTGTTCGAAATCTATCCCATTTAGCACAGTGGTAGTGCCACACAACACGATGGAGGGTATCCTCAGTGTGAAGACAGG
Organism: Cetorhinus maximus; assembly: GCF_964194155.1. Classification (NCBI taxonomy): domain Eukaryota; kingdom Metazoa; phylum Chordata; class Chondrichthyes; order Lamniformes; family Cetorhinidae; genus Cetorhinus; species Cetorhinus maximus. Next base: position 21,546,242 of record NC_135905.1, on the reverse strand, counting down.
ACTTTGTCTCTACAAGGACTGTGCGGTGGTCTCTTGGGCAAAGTCAGCATGGTTTCATCAAGGGGAGGTCGTGCCTGACAAATCTGTTAGAATCCTTTGAGGAGGTAACGAGTAGGTTAGACAAAGGAGAGCCAATGGATGTTATCCACTTGGACTTCCAGAAGGCCTTTGACAAGGGGCCGCACAGGAGGCTGCTCAGTAAGATAAGAGCCCATGGTGTTAGAGGCAAGGTACTAGCATGGATAGAAGATTGGCTGTCTGGCAGGAGGCAGAGAGAGGGGATAAGGGGGTCCTTCTCAGGATGGAGGCCGGTGACTAGTGGAGTTCCGCAGGGGTCAATGTTGGGACCACAACTTTTCACTTTATACATTAATGATCTAGATGAAGGAACTGAGGGCATCCTGGCTAAGTTTGCAGATGATACAGAGATAGGTGGAGGGACAGGTAGTATTGAGGAGGCGGGGAGGCTGCAGAAGGATTTGGACAGGTTAGGAGAATGGGTAAAGAAGTGGCAGATGGAATACAATGTGGGGAAGTGTGAGGTCATGCACTTTGGTAGGAAGAATAGAGGCATAGACTATTTTCTAAATGGGGAGAGAATTCAGAAATCTGGAATGCAAAGGGACTTGGGAGTCCTAGTCCAGGATTCTCTTAAGGTTAACTTGCTGGTTGAGTCGGTAGTTAGGAAGGCAAATGCAATGTTGGCATTTATTTCGAGAGGACTAGAATATAAAAGCAGGGATGTGCTGCTGAGGCTTTATAAGGCTCTGGTCAGACCACATTTAGAATATTGTGAGCAATTTTGGGCCCCGTATCTCAGGAAGGATGTGCTGGCCCTGGAGAGAGTCCAGAGGAGGTTCACGAGAATGATCCCAGGAATGAAAGGCTTAACATATGAGGAACGTTTGAGGACTCTGGGTCTATACTTGATGGAGTTTAGAAGGATGAGGGGGGATCTGATTGAAACTAACAGAATACTGAAAGGCCTGGATAGAGTGGACGTGGGGAAGATGTTTCCATTAGTAGGAGAGACTAGGACCCGAGGGCACAGCCTCAGAGTAAAGGGAAGACCTTTTAGAACAGAGATGAGGAGAAATTTCTTTAGCCAGAGAGTGGTGAATCTATGGAATTCATTGCCACAGAAGGCTGTGGAGGCCAGGTCATTGAGTGTATTTAAGACCGAGATAGATAGGTTCTTGATTGGTAAGGGGATCAAAGGTTACGGGGAGAAGGCGGGAGAATGGGGTTGAGAAACTTATCAGCCATGATTGAAGGGCGGAGCAGACTCAATGGGCCGATTGGCCTAATTTCTGCTCCTATGTCTTATGGTCTTATGGTCTCCTACTGATACTGTCATGGACAGATGCATCTGCGGCAGGCAGGTTGGTGAGGATGAGGTCAAGTATGTTTTTCCCTCTTGTTGGTTCATCACTACCTGCCACAGTCCCAGCCTAGTAGCTATGTCCTTTAGGACTTGGCCAGCTCGGTCAGTAGTGGTGCTACTGAGCCACTCTTGGTGATGGACATTGAAGTCCCCCACCCAGAGTACATCCTGCGCCCTTGCCACCCTCAGTGCTTCCTCCAAGTGGTGTTCAACACGGAGGAGCACTGATTCATCAGCTGAGGGAGGGCGGTATGTGGTAATCAGCAGGAGGTTTCCTTGCCCATGTTTGACCTGATGCCATGAGACTTCATGGGGTCCCGAGTCGATGTTGAGGACTCCCAGGGCAACTCCTTCCTGACTCCATACCACTGTGCCGCCACCTCTGCTGGGTCTGTCCCGCTGGTGGGACAGGACATACCCAGGGATGGTGATGATGGTGGAGTCTAGGACATTATCTGTAAGATATGATTCCGTGAGGATGACTATGTCAGGCTGTTGCTTGACTCGTTTGTGAGACAGCTCTCCCAATTTTGGCACTATATTACCTCCAGGTAAGGAGGACTTTGCAGGGTCGACAGGGCTGAGTTTAACGTTATAATAAAAGCAAAATACTGCGGATGCTGGAAATCTGAAATAAAAATAGAAAATGCTGGAAAAACTCAGCAGGTCCTGCAGCATCTGTGACAGCAACGCATCTGAAGAAGGGTCATACGGACTCGAAACGTTAACTCTGTTTCTCTCATCACAGATGCTGCCAGACCTGCTGAGTTTTTCCAGCATTTTCTGTTTCTCTTCTGATCTAACCATTGTCATTTCTGGTGCCTAGGTCGATGCCGGGTGGTCTTTCTTTGTAGTGGTTCATGCAACTTGAGTGGCTTGTTAGACCATTTCAGAGTCAACCACATCGCTGTGGGTCTGGAGTCGCATGTAGGCCAGACCAGGTAAGGACGGCAGATTTCCTTCCCTAAAGGGCATTAGTGAACCAGATGGGTTTTTACAACAATCGACAATGGTTTCATGGTCATCACTAGACTTTTAACTCCAGATGTTTTTATTGGGTTGTAATTTCACCATCTGCCCTGGTCTCTGGATTACCAGCCCAGTGACAATACCATTAACCCCTCCCTCCCCACCACCACCACCACTGCCTCCCCTGTAACCTTAAGGGCCACAGAGGAGCAGCTGCAAAGTAGGATGAGGCGGATCATTCTGTTTGGGCTGGCACAGACAAGATGGATCGAGTGGCCTCCTGCACCGTGAGTTTCTGTCATGCTGCCCGCTGTGGTTGTGGTGTGTTGCTCCTTCGTGGGGTCACACTGCCTGAGGAACAGCTTTTGGAATTACTGCACATGATTGCCATCTGGTGGATGGAGGCAGTACTGTAGCTGCCCTGGAAAACCACCCAATCAAACAGAAAATAGATACAATTACACTCGGTCAGTGAAAGTTGGGATCAGCTCAGTTTTCGGGAGTTGGGATAAAGTTACTGAGAGTTGGAGTCAGTTCAGTTAGGATGAGTTGGGGGCCACTGTACAGTGACTTGTTTTGTAAGAGCTCAGTTACCAGGCTGAAATAAGCTGCTCGCACCCTCTGCCACATGGCCAGACACGCTGCGTCTGTGGGTCAAACACCCGACCTGTCAGGAGAGGAGAGGGGAAAAGAAATTTAATTTGTCAATATGTCTGTAGAATTAGTTGTGGATACGCGGCAGAGTGAAGAGGTTAAAATCAGAGGAGAGGCTGCGTATGGTTGAATAATCAGAAAGGCAACTCAGAGGGAGGCATGGCGTTCAATCAAAGAGCATTAAACTGGATTATCAGTCAACTCAAGTAACCTGTTATCTTTTTATATCTGTGAAATGAAAGACAGGGACAAATATCGGGTTAAAAAACCAACTTATTAACTGAGGAAAGAGCCGCAATGCAACAAGGAATCTGTTCACAGGTTGTGATTAGAAAGCCAGATTTTCTGATGATTAACTGGTTCTTAATAGTTTAAATAATTTTATGAGATACATGAGAATTGGCTGAAATTCCACGAAGGGAAGATACCGAATAATGTTTGGTGTGAAGCGGTTCCAACTCAAAGATCCAAAGCTGCCTTCCATCATTTACTGAATGGTGCAGTTACTCCTTTAAGGCAGGAACCTTGTTCCAACCTGATAACCAGGGTCTTCTGAGGCGCAGCGGTTCAAGAAGGCAGCTCACCACCACCTTCTCAAGGGCAATTAGGGATGGGCAATAAATGCTGGCCCGGCCAGCGAAGCCCACATCCCGTGAATGGATAAATAAAGAACGAGGACCCTCTTGTTGTTTCTGGCCCTGATGCACAGAGTGTTCACAGCGGATATCCCACCCACTGGGATGAGGGGTGAGCAGAGCACTCAGTGGTATTTAAAAGGCGGGTGCAACACTCTTGGCAAATGGTTTGTTTTCTAACTTCCTTTGTTTGGAAGCCCAGGAGGTACATGTTTAATCTATCCCTGCCACAGTACCTAAACAGCTCTTACCAAAGTCACAAGTAACATCCGATGTGACTGTGACCATGGTAAACTTTCCCTCCTTGTCCTTCTCGAACTGTCTTCTCCTCTAATGCCTCTCCACTGTTGTCCAGCTGGGTGGGTCTGCTCCCACCTGATTCCATTCTTATCTATCTAATCACAGCCAGAGGATTACCTGTGACAGCTTCTCTTCCTGCTCCCAGACCGTTACCTCCCTAAGGATAGATCTCCTTGACCCCCTCCTATTTCTCCTCGACAAGCTGCTCCTCAGTGACATCATCTGGAAACACAGCTTTCACATGTAGGCTGACAACACCCAGCTTTATATAAGACCATAAGAACATAAGAAATAGGAACAGGAGTAGACCATTCGGCCCCTCGAGCCTGCTCTGCCATTCAATAAGATCATGGCTGATCTTGTGTTTTGATTTCCACATTCCCATCTAAATCCTGTAACTTTTGATTCCCTTGTCTAACAAGAATCTATCTACTTCTGTCTTAAAAATATTCAATGGCCCTGCCTCCACCACCTTCTGAGGCAGAGAGTTCCAAAGTCGCACAACCCTCAGAGAAAAAAATTCTCCTAATCTCTGTCCTAAAAGGGTGACCCCTAATTTTAACACAGTGCTCCCTGGTTCTGGACTCACCCACAAGAGGAAACATCCTTTCCACATCCACCTTGTCAAGGCCGTTCAGGATCTTGTATACTTCAATCAAATCACCCCTCACTCTTCTAAACTCCAGTGGAAACAAGCCCAGTCTGTCCAACTTTTCTTCATAAGACAATCTGCTCATTCCAGGTATTAATCTAGTCAACCTCCTCTGAACCACCTCCAATGCATTTACAACCTTCCTTAAATAAGGAGACAAAAACTGCACACAGTATTCGAGGTGCAGTCTCACCGATGATCTGTATAACTGAAGCATAACATCCTTACTTTTCTGTTCAATCCCTCTCGTAATAAAGGATACATTCCATTAGCTGCCCTAATTACTTCATGTACCTGCAGACTAACATTTTGTGATTCATGCACTAGAACACCTAGATCCTTCTGCACCTCAAGAATTATGCAGCTGTTCTCCATTTAAGTTATACTCTGCATTTTTGTTCTTCCTGCCAAAGTCAACGACTTCACATTTTCGAACATTAAACTCATTTTGCCAGATTTTATGCCCACTCACTCAGCCTATCTATATCCATCTGCAACCTCCGTCCTCTTCACAACATACTTTCCTACCTATCTTTGTGTCATCTGCAAATTTAGCTGCCGTGTCTTCACCCTCCTCATCTAAGTCATTGATGTAATTGTAAAAAGTTGAGGCCCCAGCACAGACCCCTGAGGGACTCCACTCGTCACACCTGCCAATCAGAAAAAGACCCATTTATGCATACTCTGTTTTCTGCCAGCCAGGCACTCTTCTATCTGTGCCAATATGTTACCCCCTACACCATGTGCTTTTATTTTTCGTAATAACCTTTGATGTGCCACCTTATCAAATACCTTCTGGAAATCCAAGTATGGTACGTCTGCAGGTTCCCCTTTATCCACTGCACATGGTACTCCTTCAGAAAACGCCAGTAAATTGGTTAAACATGCTTTTCCTTTCACAAAACCATGCTGACTCTTACCAGCACCTCCAATGACTTCTCCACTATTGCCAAATTGCCAGGCTGCTTATCTGACATCCAGTACTGGATAAGGAGAAATTCCCTCAAATATTGGAAAAATTGTTTTCAGTCCCCACTCCAAACTCCGTTGCCAAGCTACTGACTCCATCCCTCTCCCTGGGAACAGTCTGAGATTGAGCCAGTCTGCTTGTAACCTCGCTGTTATATTTGACCCAAGGAATGAGCTTCCAACTACATATTGGTGCCATCACTAACACTGCCTATGTCCGCCTCTGTAGCATCAATTGACTGCCTGTCTCACCCCTGTCTCAGCTCATCTGCTGCTGAAACCTGTGGGTAAGGTTGTTCGGTGTCTCACTAAGAGGTCTGGAGGCTTGTGTGGCTGAACATAAACTGTTTATTGTTAACACACAACTGTATACATATCTTCAAGTTATAGCCTTAACTAGGTGCTATCTTCATGCCGACTTCCCTCAGATGCTCTCCACACACAATTTACCATCATGTGACTCTCTACATCATAATGTGGGTGATACTGTTTCCTCAGTCCCACATTAACCCTTACTAACCCAAATGCCCTTATATGCATCTCCCCCAAGTCTTTCCCCAAATATATTTACCATATTATATTCCCATGCTACCCCTCCTCCTCCCTCCAAGTCGATGACTTTACAAATTCAGACAGTCTGGAGACTTTACGACTTCCAGATCTCATTCTCTTCCCATTCGGAGGGGTGATATTCTCAGTTGTTTTGGGCTAACCTTGTTGGTTTGGAGTTGAAATGATAGTGTTGGTGTTATTATTAAATTATTGGTGTTTCAAATACTTGGGTTTCAACATCTGATTTGCTTCTTGCACTCTTTAGTGTTATGTTTTTCTTCATTCACAATGCACCTTCTTTGAAGCAGAGCTTTGCCCTGGTCCTTCATTTTAGTTTCACTGTTGGCCAGGTCTGTCTCCGGTGAAGTTTTAACCTGCTTCAATTCTGTAATTGCACTACTCGTGCCTTTGTTACCCACTCGCAGTTTGGAAATGCTTTGGCTTTTCCTGTCAATGCCTCCTCGTTTCCATTCAACTGGTTCTTCGGCCTAACAGTATCTGTGTTCATCTTCTCTTTCATTTGGGAATGCTGTAAAATGGTAGCCATTCTATTTCTGACTGTCGATTCGGAGCTGCAAGTTCCTGTTGTCCCTGTGCACAAAAATTCTTCATCTTTCTCTTTTCCTCCTGCAGTCTTTCATTTTGCAGTTCAACCTCTGCAAACTTTCTCATCACTTTTTCCATGTGCTCATCCTTTTCAGACATAGTATTAACAAATTTGCTCTCCGTTTCTTCATACATGTCTTTGGAAACAGAATGCTTTTCCGCGTTTCCTTCCAAATGACGAACTGTTTTCTGCAGCTCTGCAGTCTCTTTCTAGTACCTCTTGGCTTGCTCATGAAATATTGAACGTTGCTGAATCTTCCCTGCAAATTGGTTTTTCAATTCATTCAGAGTCACATTAAATCCGCTTTGCATCTCTTTGTAACCTTCCAGAGGAACAAACTGTGACCTGAAGGACCCCTGTAGCTTGCAAATGTCCTTCAGGCTTTCCTTTTCTTTGCAAAACTCAATTGCTTTGTTTCAATTTTTCTTGCAATTCAACTGTCTGCTTGACTTTTTTTCTGCAGTTCCTCTATTCTGTTGTTCAAGGCAGTCTTCACTTCTTCATGCTTCTGAAGAGTTACAGAATCCTTTTGCATTTGGTCTTAAGGGATGATTAGCTGTTCTTTCAACTTGTTGACCTTTTGCCCAACTCATGCTTCTTTGTTTTGACACTGTTGATAGTTCCAACACGGCTTTTGCTGAAGTAGTATTCAACATCTTTTTCAACTCCCCATGGTTTTCCACGACCACATATCAATCCTTCAAAGAGTCTTTCAGGGCAACAACTTATTTGAGTACCTTTTCTGCCAGCTGTTGTGCCTGGCTGTACTCCTGGTTGAGTTCTTCCAACCCAGCTTTGATGCAAACATTTTCTTGTAGAATAGCTTCATTTTCTTTTTGCAGGTTTTGTTGCTTTTGGGTTACATCAGATAACTTTCCTTCATTCACAGCCACCTGCTCGTTCCACACTGCTGTTGCATTTTTGATACTGTGTCAGCATTTTCAAAAAGTTCTATGTCTAATCCTTTTGGCTGCTTCACACCTTTTTTCCTCTGCACTAAACTCTTCAGCCCATGCACTTTATTGCACTGACATGGTCTGTGGCCATCTTGTGTTTTGCTTGGGTATTGCCTCCCTCACGCTGGGGTCTCCAAAGGCTCTTTTGGCACTGTATTGTGGGTGTGCTAAAGCTTTTTTTAAGGCCTGCACTATCCACAACTCGGAGTTTAAAATACTTGTCAAAGACTTTTAATATCTCACCAAATGTGGTTGAGGATTCATCCGTTCCTTGTCTTATGATTACATTGTTGCAAATTCACCAAATAAGAATGCACTAACTTGTACTTTCTCTGATTTCGTACTTAATCCTGATGCACTCCTGTAGTCTAAAAATGTTCTTCTCCGTGATGCCCAATTTTGTGTCTGGTTTGTCCCTTGCATGAGCCTAGATTGGTCTGGTAGTTTTCATTTACTATGCATTGGCTGCTTTTCAGAACAGGGGAGTACAGCTTTAATTTTTTTTTCAAAATGACATCACAGTAACAGTTTTTTTTTGTCTTCCTGCACTGGAACTCCTTCCCTAACAGCACCGCGGGTTGTACCTAAGCTGCATGGACTGCAGTGGTTCAAGAAGGCAGCTCAGCACCACCACTGGGTTCCTTTGTTTGCTGCCACCATGTTGTTATGTTGTTTGGTGTCTCATTAAGAGGTCTGGAGCCTTGTGTGGTTGAATATAAACTGTTTGGTGTTAACATACAACCATATACATGTCTCCAAGCATAGCCCTACTCAGATATTCCTACCTACTCCTCTCAGATGCTCTCTACACAGTTTACCATTAGTGACTCTCTACATCATAATGTGGGTGGTACTGTTTTCCTAGTCCCACATTAACCCTTACTAACCCAAACACCCTTATACTAGAAAACCCACATGCTGTTACCTCCAGACTTGACTATTCCAACTCCCCCCTGGCTGCTCTCTCACATCCTACCCTCCACAAACTTAAGGTCACCCAAAAATCCTCTGCCCTGTCTTCACTCACATCGAGTCCCATTCATCTGACCTACACTAACTCCCGGTCAAACAGTGTTTTGATTTTAAAATGAAAAAATTCAAACCTGGTGCAGTTTTGTCAATTTCCTTCATCATTTTGAAAACTTCAATTACTCAGGTCAAAGGCTCTTTCCAGATTAAACAAGCTGAATTTCCTCATAACTCACATTTCTGATTAAAGCCTTTAACCCTGCAGGACAATCATTTCACTCCTATGGCCAGATCTTTATGAATTAACTGGACTTGGGGATGCAGTGGATAATTTCAAAGATTGCAAACGAAATGAAACTTGGAGCTGTTGTAACCAGTGAGGGTGATTGTAATACCCTAACAGCACTGTGGGTGTACCTACACCACAGGGACTGCAGCGGTTCAAGAAGGCAGCTCACCACCACCCTCTCAAGGGGCAATGAGGGATGGGCAATAAATGCTGGCCCGGCCAGCAGTGCCTGCATCCCATGAATGAATAAAAAAAAGACATCATGAGATGTGAAATGGGTGGACCCATTGCAAATAAAAATTAAAAGTGTGAAGCGATTCGTTTTAGTGGGAGAATGAGGATAGGCAACATAAGATAAAGGATACAATTCTAAAGGAGGTGCAGAAACAGACGGAGCTGGAATACATGTGCACATATCGTTGATGGTAACAGAGAAATGGGTTACAAAGACACACGACATCCGAGGATTTATAAATAGAGGCATAGAGTACGAAAGCAAGGAAGTTATGCCAAATCCGTATAAAATACGCATTCGACATCAGCTGGAGTATTGTGTCCAGTTCTGGGCACCGCACTTTAGGAAAGATGTGACGGCTTCAGTGGGAGTGCAGAAAAGATTCATGAGAATGGTTGCAGGAATGAGGAACTTCAGTTACGTGGATGGATTGGAAAAGCTGGGATTGTCTTCCTTAGGGCAGAGAAAGTTAAGAGCAGATTTAATCGAGGTGTTCAAAATCATAAGGGCTTTGATAGAGTAAACAAGGAGAAACTGTTTCCAGTGGCAGGGGGTATCCAGAGGGTCACAGGTTGAATGTGTTCAGCAAGAGAGCCAGAGGTGACATGGGGAAATGTTATCTGTACAATAGTTGTGATCTGGAATGTGCTATCTGAAAGGGAATTGTATAAATACTTGAAGGGAAAGAATTACAGACCCACGGGGAAGGCCCAGGAAGTGGATCTAATCGGATATCTCCAGCAAAGAGGAGGAAGAGACAGAATAGACTGCAGCAGTCCATCACCACCTTCTTGAGGGTAATTAGGGATGAACAATAAACACTGACCTTTCCAGGGACACTCACAATCTAGAAAGATTAAAGAATGTCCTCTTCTGTGCTGTATCATTCAATAATTGAAAGGGTTAATGTTGGTGTACTAAAGGTTTGCATTGCAGTGTTAATGAGTTAACATTGTGGTGTGGAAGAGTTAATGTTATGCTATGAAAATGTTAATCTTGAAGTATTATAAGGTTAGTATTGCAGTATTATGGGGTAATGAAGTATTAAAAGTGTCCCATTGCATTATTAAAGAGTTAATAGTAGTTGAGGTGTTAAAGGGTTAATGTTGGAGTGCTAAAGTGATTACAAACTATTTGGCACATTTTCCTACCTGATCTAACAGTTGTGTTTGTTTCAGGGTCACAGACCAAGAACTGAAAACTCGTTGGATTAATGTCCTTATTTGCCTGTTTCTGACTACAAATTGATGGGGTTTTCTCTACAATGATCACTTGATTGTGGACGTTTGATATTTACTCTGATCTCAAACCTAGATCTGACCATCTCTGTCCCTCACACATTGAGTGAGAATGAATAATTGCCTCCTACAGTTGGGAGATTGACACTGGCTGTGGAATAACTCTTTGTTGTGATGTGTCTGAACCAGAATCATCCTCGCTGGAAGCAGCTAGACATAGATAAGTGAGTGGATGTGAGTTATAGCTTTGTCCTTGGCTTATTAAATGATGTCTGTTCATGTTTGCCAACAGATGCCATCTTACAATCATCAGTCAACCTTTTCAATTGAACTGAGCCATCAGAACTTGTTGTTCTTGTGTTTTCTGTAGGTTTGGGACTGACTTATAGATTGTGCTTTAGAACACAAGGTTTGGCCATTGAAAATCCATCACAGTTTATTGAGATTGTCATTGATTCAGTCCAGGAGGCCAGTGCCGAAATATATTCCTAATCTTCACAGAATCAAGTGAATTTTCCCTCCTTTGTGATGCTCTAGAATTTCATGAATAACCAGCACTTTGCTATAGAATGTCTCTCTAACTAGCTGCCTTGATGGTCTTCAAACTAAAACTGTGCCCTGTGTGGCCCTGAGTCTCTGAGGATCAGAACTGCTGCAAATTTAACCCCTGCAGTTTGCAGATTTCACAGTTGATGGATGGCAGAAAGAAATCAGCCAGAGTTCCATTGCCCATCACAGGTGGATTGTGGGAGAGGAGGGAGAGGGTGTAGAGGGGGGAGGGAAGGGGAGGGAGACAGAGGGGGTAACAGGGGTGACAGAGAGAGAGAGGGAGGTAGAGAGAAATGGGGAGAGACAAAGAAGGGGAGAAAGAGAAAGAGGGAGGAGAGAGAGGGGAGAGAGAGAAAGAGGGAGGGGAAGAGAGAGAGAGGGAAGACAGAGAGGGGGAAGAGAGAGAGAGAGGGGGGGAGGGAGAGGGAAGAGGGAAAGAGGGAGAAAGAGAGAGGGAGAAAGAGAGAGGGAGAAAGAGAGAGGGAGAAAGAGAGAGGGGGAGAGAGATGTGGAAGAGAGAGGGGGAGAGAGATGGGGGAGAGAGATGGGGGAGAGAGAGATGGGGGAGAGGAGGGATGGGGAAAGAGAGAAAGGATAGAGAAAGGGGGAGAAAGAGGGGTGTCACAAAACTATTATATTTTTCATAATCCTATGATGGGATATTGTAAAGTAGGCTTATGTGTGTGATGTGTGGCTGATGTAATTAAATTAGAGATGGGTAGACTGCAAGGTTGAAATTATCAGAAGAGTTAGGTGTAAAAGGCATTTGAAATGCTAATGGATGAGTTAAGTAAAGGGGAATTTGCATTTTTAGCTAAGGGGAGAAGTTGTTGGATTTTCAAAGAGACATGATGAGGTTTTCACAACTGGCAAGATAAATAGGGACAGGTTATTACATTGAGTTTTCCCCCAAAGTGCTGATCATAATGATAACATTAAAGATTTTTATATAATGGGAAAAATAAATTCCAAAGACATGGGGGACCAATGGAATTTACATATTAAAGAGAAAGATATATATTTAAAGGAGGATGGAAGGTTGTGAGGGGTGGCCATGTAAAATCTAAAAGATACACCATGTGAAACAGACTTTGGCAAACAGCCTCTAGCCACTTTGCAGAAATCTGCTGTTCCAGTAACCAAAGTTAGGTTAAAAGCCTTTGGAATTCCACTGTTGAGTGGGCGCTTGTGGTAACCTTGCTGGATTGTCTCTATAAATTTAAAATCTATCTTGGACTGTTCCCTTAAAAGGGGTGTATAGTTGGGAATCTGGTTAATTAGGAATTTTGGGGATTGTTATAATATTAAGTCACTGTATAACTACAATCTTGTGTATGTGTTTTATTTGTTTCTTTTGTTAATAAATGTGTTAATTTAATTTTTTAAATTTACAAAGGTGTTAGTGGACTCTTTACTTCTGAATTCAGTGCACAAACCTTCAGGTAATAAATACAAATTGCAAAACCGTTGTGATAGCGTGGCCAAGTTTACCTTGTGGATTTGGTCGGCCTGGCAAATACCACCTGCCACATCGTAACAGGGGACAGAGAGAGAGAGAGGGGGAAAAGGGGATAGAAGGGGAGAAAGGGGGAGGGGAGAGAAGGTGGGAGAGAGAGAAGGTAAAGAGAAAGATGGGGAGAGATGAGGAGAGTGATGGAGGAAAGAGTGGGGGGAGAAAATGGGCGGGGAGAAAGAAGTTGAGAGAGAGAGGGTGTTGGAGGGAGAGGGGGAGAGAGGTGGGAAGAGAAGGGGAGGGAGGGAGGGGGAAGAGAGAGGGGGAAGAGAGAGGGGGGAGAAGGGGGGAGAGAGAGGGGGGAGAGGGAGAGAGTGAGTGGAAGGAGGAGAGATTGGGAGAGAAAGAGAGGAGGCAAGGAGAAGGGGTGAGAGATAGAGGGAAGAGGGGGTAGGGATAGGGAGAGAGATGAGGGAGAGAGTGGGGGAGAGATGGAGAGAGAGAAGGGGAGAGACAGGGTGAGGACAGAAGCTGGAAAGGGAGGTAAAGGATTGAAGAGGGAGAGGGAGGGATTATGGGAGGAGGAGATGAGAAAGAGATGCAGACAGTGAAGGAATGAGGAGGGAAAGAGAGAAGGATAGGGGGTGCAGAAAGGATGGGGAAGCAGATATGGAGAGAGGGAAGGAGTGGGGGAGGGAAGGGGAGAAAGAATGATTGGAGAAGGGGTGGTAACCTGCAGACCCTGCCCCTCATTTCACACCTTCCACTCTGCTCCAGCTGCTGACATCCTTCGGGAGGGTGGGAAAAGGAGCTTCTGCTGGTTCCAGTTCCTCTAAATGAAGACTACGGTCCAAGTGGGGGAGGGGATGTCCAACCGCCCAGCACTCCCCAACTGCCCAACCCTCCCACTGCCCAACCCATCCACTGCCCAACATACCCACTGCCCAGGCTCCACCCACTGCCCAACCCACCCACTGCCCAACCCACCCACTGCCCAACCCACCCACTGCCCAGGTCACACCCACTGCCCAACCCACCCACTGCCCAACCCACCCACTGCCCAACCCCCTCACTGCCCAACCCACCCACTGCCCAACGCACCCACTGCCCAACCCCCTCACTGCCCAACCCACCCACTGCCCAACCCCCTCACTGCCCAACCCACCCACTGCCCAACCCACCCACTGCCCAACATACCCACTGCCCAACCCACCCACTGCCCAACCCACCCACTGCCCAACCCCCTCACTGCCCAACCCACCCACTGCCCAACCCACCCACTGCCCAACCCCCTCACTGCCCAACCCACCCACTGCCCAACCCACCCACTGCCCAACCCACCCACTGCCCAACCCCCTCACTGCCCAACCCACCCACTGCCCAACCCACCCACTGCCCAACATATCCACTGCCCAACCCACCCACTGCCCAACCCACCCACTGCCCAACCCACCCACTGCCCAACCCACCCACTGCCCAACATACCCACTGCCCAACCCACCCACTACCAAACCCACCCAATGCCCAGGCTCCACCCACTGCCCTGACCCCTCCCACTGCCCAACACCCACCCACCCACTACCAAACCCACCCAATGCCCAGGCTCCACCCACTGCCCTGACCCCACCCACTGCCCAACCCCCTCACTGCCCAGACCTCTCACTGCCCAACAACCCCCACTGCCCAGACCCCTCACTGCCCAACCACCCCCTCAGCCCAACCCCCTCACTGCCCAGGCCTCACCCACTGCCCAATCCCCCCACTGCCCAACACCCCCCCGCTGCCCAACACCCCCCACTCCCCAACACCCCCCATTGCCTAGACCCCACCCACTGCTCAGACCCCACCCACTGCCCAGACCCCACCCACTGCCCAGACCCCACCCACTGCCCAGACCCCACCCACTGCCCAGACCCTATCCAATGCCTGGACCCCACCCACTACCCAGACCCTATCCAATGCCCAGACCCCACCCACTGCCCAGACCCCACCCGCTGCCCAGACCCTGCCCAACCCCCTCACCGCCCAGACCCTATCCACTGCCCAGACCCACCCCACTGCTCAGACCCCCACTGCCCAGGCCCCTCCCTGTTTGTTGGACAATGTTGCTGTTCAGAGGGCAGGAATCCAGGTGAAACGTTTCTGGTTATTTCACATTTCCACTAGGGGGGGAGATCACTCTGTATCTGTAATTCACTCTGTGGACCAGAGGCTGTCTCCCCACTAAAATCACAAATTCTGACTACTCCCCAACAGCAGTTACTCCTGACTGCCAAACACAGGGAGGAGAAAAGGGTAAGAAACAGAGACAGGGCAGCAGGAGCAGGGAGAAGGGAGAACAACCGAGAAACTCTGAGGCAGGCAAAATAAACTAGCAAATACTGTTCAACATCGATACAGAAAGCCTATCATCCAAAATAATACAGAGAGCCCATCCAGCAAAAACATTCTGCCCCTCTCACATAAACATCCACACTGGCCCAACCCTCACCTAAACCCTCGCCCACAGAATCAGACAGACCCCACCCAAACCCATGAAAATTACCCCACCTCCAACTCACATGCACAAAACTACTCACTCATCCCTCACCTACAACCCCCATCCACAGCCCAGGGCGCCCAATCTCAATGTACAGAAACTACCCCCACCTCTCAGAAACATGGCCCCCCCCACACTGGGATTGTTCATAGGGACACTCCAACTGACCCCCGCCAGTGCCAACTTACCTCCTGCACACGGTGCCAGAGAAACTTTAACAACCTTACCAGTTTCTATTCCAGAAAACCAGCTGGCGAAGGATAGAACTGGAGCCAATCTTTACAGGTTTTTACATTTACTTGCAGAATTACACATAACAAGTGAGAACCAAAATTTGGAAACAAATTAAATCAAAAGCCTCAATATTCTCTACGGTTGGTCTTCACTCAATGTCGACTTGTTGGATGTTGTTTCACTTTAATGTCGTTAATAAAGTGATGACAATATACCCATTCAATGCTGTCAGTTTCGCTTTAACATCAGGTGCCACAGACTTCCTCTTCTGCGACCTGTGTGTTCACATGACTTCCACCCACAGCCCGCTCCTGGTGTTGCCTCTCCTCCCCCCCACTCCTCCTGACTTCTGCTCTTAGCTGGGTCCTTGAGCCCTTCACTGACCCCCCAGCTCCTGGCTTCGCTCCTCAGCTCGCACCAGGTCCTGGGCCCCATCTAGTGGCAGGCATCCGTCAGCGCAAGTCGCTGCCAACTGCACTGACCAACTTTTGCCACTGGATGGAGCCTGGTCAAGCCAACGGAATTACATAATGAAGAATTTTTACTTCCTCAGAAACAGGCCACTCGGCCCGAATGCTCTGTGCTGGTGTTTACGCTCTGAAACGAGCCTCCTTCCACCTTCCATCATCAAATCCTATCCGGATCTCCTTCAGTTCCTTTCTCCCTCATGTAGTTATCTAGCCTCCCCCCCATAAAAGCATCAATGCTGTTGACTTGACCGATTCCTTGTGGTAGGAAATTCTGAGGGCAAGGAGACACATCTCTTCATATCCGAGCCAGGATTGTCAGGAGGAGAATGTTAAGGAACAATTCTTCACAAAAAAGGGCGGTGGGATTGGGGCAATGTTCTGTGATGACTGTCACTTTAAGATCAGCTCAACTGAGTAGGTTCAGGTGATTTGTTCAGCCAATGTGTGGCTCGCGCAAGAGGGGGAATAAATTCGAGGGAGGGGGTTTCTTAGGAAGAATATGGCTGCATATGATGGGCTGGCTGGGTACAAGCAGCCACGGAAGCGCTCGTGTAAATAAAGTTTGTTTGGCTAAGAAGCCTCCCAGGGAGCGTTTCTACAATTGGCAACAAGACAAAGCTATCCTGGCACTGTCTCCCGCCAGCCTCTGTATCGTGTTTAATCAACAACTGTGAATAGGAAATGATGTTACTCACTGTTAGGCCGGATAGACCCATTCGGAACCTCTGCAGAGGAAATGGGGTCATTTCCAATCAAAACCCTCAGTCACAACGTTTTAAGTTTAATTAGCGAGTGAGAGCCTCAGGGTGGTCGATTGTGACGCACATTGGTGAAACTCAAACAGTTACCGGAGTGTTTCCATTCTGGTGCGACCCTAAGTCGTAACCTAAGCTGCGGGGCCAATTGGCCTGTGGCGTGTGTAACGATACCGCATAATGTCGGCTCAAATCGATTTCAAATGCGCGATGGGGATTGCGCTGGCTCTGGAAAGCGCTGAGGCGGATGCATCGGAGCTGCAGGGCCCGCAAAGCGGCGGCTGTACACCAGCTATGGCCGGAACCGGCAGCCAGACGCGACGCCAAATCGGCTGGGGCCACGAGGAAAAGGGAAACAGTTCCAGTCAGCTGTGGAACGAAAAGATACAGCGGAGGCAGTCTGGCAGCGATTCCTAAGATCCGACATTATCGATGTGGGAGTAACCACACTCCTGAATCTTGTTGATTTAAGGAGGCCGAGCGCCATTATTGTGGGAAAAAAGGACGCCTGTGGGGATAATGCAGGGCTCGGTCCGGGCAGCTGAATAGCCAATCCAACAAGATGTTACAAGTACACAGTGTGGAAGACCCTGGTGCCAGTAAGTCTGATATTCACTCTCTATCCAACCTCAAGGATGTAGAGCCAGACCCAATCACTGTAACACTCTGTGTAAATGGGCAGCCCCTAAATATGGAAGTAGATACAGGTGCACCAGTCACTGTGATGGGTGAGCACACATTCCAGTATTTGAGAGGAGCTACCCAGCCTTTACATTTAGACAGCACTTCAGCCAATCTGAAAACATACACCAGAGAAGCAGTAAAGGTGAGGAGACCACCATTGTACCAGTAAGCTTTGGAGAGCATTCTGCCCAGCTACCTGTCGTAGTAGTAATGGGTAAAGGACCGAGCCTTCTGGGCCGTGACGGGCTCAAGAAAATAAAGTTAAATTGGGCTGACATTTTCCAGGTGAGGACAGGGGGAATTGTCAGAATTGTTAAGAAGATATGACAGTGTCTTCAGGGACGAGTTAGGCCACATTAAAGGCTACAAGCCAAAATCTACGTGGATCCAGAAGCTATTCCCCAATTTTTCAGAGCTAGACCGGTACCACGTGCCCTGTGTGAGAAAGCGGAAGCCGAACTGAAGAAGTTAGAAGAACCAGGTATTACCCAGCCGGTTTCGTTTTCGGAATGGGCTGCACCCATCGTCCCCGTCTTGAAGCCCGAACAAGGTCATCCACATTTACGGTGATTACAAACAAACCGTTAATCAGGCCGCAAAGTCTCCTCTACCACCAATCGAAGATCTTTATGCAAAACTGGCGGGAACCAGTCATATACCAAGCTGGATATGAGGCACACTCATCCACAGCTTGAGTTGTGTGATGATTCCTGAGGATATGTCCCAATAAACACCCACAAAGGGCTTTTTCAGTACACGCGCACCTGCCTTTTGGTGTTTTGTCAGCATGCGCAATATTCCAACGCACCACGGAGAGCCTTCCGCAGGGGATGCCCCAGGTTGTGGTAAACCTCGATGGTGTACTCATCACTGGGACCACAGAGGCTGAACATCTGGCAAATTTGGAAGATGTGTTAAAAAGTTTTCAGGAGGCTGGAGTTCCCCCTCAAGAAAGAAAAGTGCACTTTCCAAGCCGGGGAGGTGACTTACCTGAGACACAGGATCGATGCTCAAGGGCTACATCCCATTGAGGAGAAAGTCAGGGACATAAAAGAAGTGTCTCCCCCCACGAACGTGTCTGAACTTAAATCGTTTCTAGGAATGGTCAATTATGATGGGTCGGTTTTTGCCAAACCCACTGTGCAGGCCCCTTTACACACACTAAAGAAGCACCACCACTGGCTTTGGGGAATTCCTCGGCAAACGGCTTTCAACAAGGTGAAGCAATCGCTGCAGCCTCCAGGCCTACTTGTACACTTCACCCCATCGAAGGGGCTAATACTGACGAGTGACGTCTCTCCGTCTGGCGTTGGGGCTGTGTTGTCCCATGAAGCGGCTGACGGCTCTGAAAGGCCGATAGGATGTGATGTGCGTCGAGAATAATATCGGTGACTGAAAGAGGCTGTTCACAAATTGATAAAGAGGGCCGATCAATAATTTTCAGCATCAAAAAGTTCCATCAATATCTACATGGGAGACACTTTCTCACTATTGTTTCAGACCACGAGCTGCTGTTGGGCCTTTTTTAAGGAGGCCAAGGCTATTCCACCAATAGCCTCTGCAAGGATCCAGAGGTGGGCATTGACCCTGGCTGCACCTTCAAACACCGACCGGGGGTACATATTGCGAATGCAGATGCCCTGAGTTGCCTGCCCTTGAGAGAAGGTATTACATGTACATCTATTCCTCAAGAAATTGCCTTGGCCTTAAACGTTTTGGATATGCAACCAGTCTGCACGAAACAAATCAAAACCTGGACCAGTCGGGATCCACTGTTATCCGGAGTACGAGATAAAATCCTTATGGGATGGGGAAATGAGGCAGTTTCAGAGGATGTGAAACCCTTCTCCAATTCATAAACATAAACTTCATTGTTAAGATGGTGTTGAGCTATGGGGAGTGCGAGCAGTCGTTCCTGTGTTAGCCAGGAGTTACGTATGGTGGCCCGGAATCAAAGCTAACATCGAGAACATGGTACTGCACTGCCATCAGTGCCAGTTGCAGCAAAACCTGCCAACCACAGCCTCCGCTACACCCTTGGGAATGGCCTGGGCAGCCATGGGTCCGCATCCTTGTCGATTATGTGGGACCATTTAAGGGTACGATGTTTCTCCTCGCGGTTGATGCACAGTCTAAGTGGATAGAAATTTTTGAGATGAAAACACTGACATCGAGGGCGACCATTGGAAAGCTGCGGCTCTGTTTTGCAACACATGGGCTTGTCTGAAGTCATCGCATCCAATAACAGGGCAATGTTCACGAGTGCGGAGTTTCAAAACTTCACCACTCTCAATGGTATAAAACGCATAAAGACAACGCCTTACCCCCCAGCGTCGAACAGCTTAGCCAAGAGAACAGTCCAAACTTTCAGATCTGGCATGAAAAAACTATCAGGTGGATCTTCAGCAACAAGAGTCTCACGTTTTCTGCTGAGTTACCGCACCACCCCTCACACAACAACAGCTGTTCCTCCTGCCGAACTGTTAGTGAAACATCCTCTCAGGACGAGGTTAAATCTTGTGTTTCTAAATTTGCAGGAGAGGGCAGAGTCAAGTCAGTGCAGCCAGAAGACAAGTCATGATTCTCACGGGTAGAACTAAGAAGTTCTTGTATCAAGTAAGAACAGAGGGATGGGTTATTCAGAAGCACGTTGACCATTTGAGGGGTAGAGAGGCAATCCCGCAGTCAGTGTTACCACCGAGTGTTAGGCAACCTGTGTACACCGAAGATTCTAGTCGACTGGTAATAAACATCAAGGACGTCCCTGTGGGAGTTAATGATGATGAATTGTCTGTACCAACGTGGCGGTGAGCCCAGGGTGGCTGGAGTGGAGGACCGTCACCGAGCTGGAGGTGACCTTTCCCTCTGTCCGCAAGAGGAGGAGCTCCGAGCAAGGCGGGGAGCAGAGTCAGAAGGTCCACTCAGGAGGGCCAGGGCTGAGCAGGAGCTGGTGGTCCTCCAGGAGGTACCTGTGAGTACAATTCGGGAAAATGTCAACCCAGTGGAAACCTCACAACCTGTCGCACTGCACCACTCAACGCAAATTCGAAAACCACCCCAAAGACTTAATTTATAACCGTATATGTAATTATTTCTGGAATTCAGAAAATTCTTGGTTAAATTGTATAAAGCAATTGTTAAGTGAAAAGATGTACAAAGGAGTTTAGAGGGGGAAGGAATGTGACAACTGTCACTTTAAGATCAGTTCAACTAGAGTGGGGGTCACGTGATTTGTTCAGCCAATGTGTGGCTCACGCGAGCGGGGGTGGGGGGGTAGGTATTAAATTCTAGGGAGGGGTTTCCTAGGAGATGGCTGTATGAGGGGCTGACTGGATACCAGCAGCTACAGAAGCTCTCGTGTAAGTTCGAATAAAGTTCATTTTGTTTGACTAAGGAGCCTCCCAGAGCGCGTTTTCTATCCTCTTCCAGATAAAGCAGCAGATATTAGCTCAGTGAATAATTTGCAACCTGAGATGCGGATATTCTTGCTGCCCACGGGTGTTAAAGGAGCCGAGGTGGGTGGATGGAGTTCACTCCCGCGTCAGTCATGATCTGATTGAATGGCTGGAACAGGCTGAGGGGGTCAAATGGTTCCTTCTGTTTCTGGTGCCAGTGTTTGCCTTTCCCACGGGCGACTGTATTACAAACCAGCAGGAGGGAGGGAGGGAGGGAGGGGCTTCAGCTGGGGTCTGGCTCTCAATCCCACTCCTGCCACCCAGCTGGGGCTGGTGCTCCTGGGTCCTGAAGTTGCCATGCCCACTTGTCCGGTTTTATGTGGGGCTTTCCAGTTTTCTGCCGGTATGACCATTATCTGGTACCTCTACCTGGTTGCTCTCATCACCAGTATTTTTATTTTGGCCAGATTAACAGAGACTCAGCCTGACCATGTTACTGATGAGTTGGCCTCAGCGACTGCTGCCCTGGCCCAAGCGGCGTGCCCAACTTGCTGAGTGACAGGCTCCGGACTGTGGGCACTCTCTCCATGGTAACCAGCTGCTCGCTCCCTTGACATTAGAAACACGGCTGACATTCAGGGCGACAAGGATGGTCAATACAGAAGAGTAACCCCGAGACAAACAGGTTTGGGATGCAGGGTGCCAGTGTTCCTTAACCCAAGAGAATTTCACCCAGGAGAATGGCTGGCTGGCAGGCTGGCTTTAGTCCACTCCCTCCATAGTTAAACTCAATCAGGATAAAGAGAGCTTTGTAACCGTTCAGAGCCTCCATGGAGATGTTCAGTTAGTTCGAGACCTCCCCCCTCAAAAACCCCAAACCTAGAAAATCAAAACCCTCACTGACTGATCCATACCCCGACACTGAAATCTCCCAAACTTAAACTTTAAAGGAAGACAGAGTTAACGTTTCGAGTCCGTGTGACTCTTCATCAGATGAATCGAAGCATTAACTCTGCCTCTCTCTCCACAGACGCTGTCAGACCTGCTGAGTTTTTCCAGCAATTTTGGCTTTTGTTTCAGATTTCCAGCATCCGCAGTATTTTGCTTTTAAACTTTAAAGGGACCATTTATTTATTTATGATTATTTGCTCGTTGGACTTATATTTAAAAACGTTTTTGAATTCCCTGGTTTGTATGGGTCACATGAGCAGCCCATTTCCAAGCCCCTGTTTATAACTGGGGAAGAGCAGAGTGGCTCCGAATTTAAAAGCCCACGAACTTGTTGGGTTTGCTATTCCTGGGGCTCTGGTGTCTGGGGTTCTTCACCTCCCTCTGTCACCACACGACCTGGCACTGCAGAAGCTGCCACTTGGGCCGCTCTCACACCATCAGTCCCAGGCCGCAGCTGAATACCAGGCCTCCCTTTTTTAGCCTCACCACCTCCCCAGCCAAAGCAGCACCCCCAGGACCCAGGGCAGCACCTGCTGACCCAAAGCTGCCACCATCTTCACCGGGGGCTCCGGCATCTGCTGCTAAAAGTATCGTGTGTTGAGGTGAGTGCAGGTACTGTAATTTTAAAAAGAATGCAGCTTACATATTGTACTTCTTTTAGATTTAGCGATGTATTTTACTTTGGGACATATTTCAGCTAGGAATGCACAGTGCTGCACATGTCCAGTATATTTCAACCTGTACGTTGTTTTTTGCCGGGCGAGAAATGTGTGAATCTAACTCCGGCTCTGACAATACGTTGTGATCGTAAAACAGCACTCAACAAATATGAAACAAAAACAAAAGTAGCTGGAAAAACTCAGCAGGTCTGACAGCATCTGCGGAGAGGAACACAGTTAACGTTTCGAGTCCGTGTGACTCTTCCATCAGAACGAAGGAAATGTAGAAATGCGGTGAAATATAAGCTGGTTGAGGGGGGTGGGACAGGTAGAGCTCAGGTAGAACAAATATGGTTCCTTTTGGGAAGACATGATTCACACATAAAGTTGTTTCACTTAATGTCACAATTTTCAAGAACGCAACCATAACATTAAGTGAGGACTGGCTGTGTAAAGATTGTATAAACGTTGCGAGAAAGCCCTCCTCCAGGACTCCCTAAGACTTCCTTCGTACCACGCATTTCATTTTGTAAAACAATTGGACAGTGTTGACTGCATCTCCCCCATTTAATTTTAGAGATGTCCTTTCTCTCCAGCAAGATTAATCCGTAACCTTTTCTCACTCACACTTTTCATAATTGTTCATTATGGGATAATGTACAGTCTATCTACATAACCCTCACACTTTTCCTAGGCTGTACATTATCCCATAATGAACCATTATCTACACAACATTCAATGGGTGTGCTAGCTTCATAACACCCAATGTACAGGGTCTCTCTCAAAATAACAGACAGAATTCCAGATCCACTGACTCTACAAGAGCCAGTGTTTCAACAGCTAAAGCACTTATAACAACTTTTTAAAATTTTCTTAGTCTCCCATGCTAAAGATAATATTTTTCATTTTTACCATCAAAAATATTTTGAAAGACACCATAAAATGTAGGAGCAGAAGTAGCCATTCACCCCATCAAGTCTGCTCCGCCATTCAATGAGATCATGGCCGATCTGATAATCCTCAACTCCACTTTCCTGCCTTTTCCCCTTAACCCGTGATTCCCTTACTGATTAAAAATCTGTCTATCTCAGCCTTGAATATACTTAATGACCCAGCTTCTACAACCCTCTGCGGTAAAGAATTCCACAGATTGACTACCCTCTGAGAGAAGAAATTCCTCCTCATCTCTGTTTTAAATGGGCGACCCCTTAGTCTGAGATTATGCCCTCTGATCCTAGACTCTTCCACAAGGGGAAACAACCTCTCAGCATCTACCCTGTCAAGCCCCCTAAGAATCTTATACGTTTCAATAAGGTTGCCTCTCATTCTTCTATACTCCAACGAGTACAGGCCCAACCTACACAACCTCTCCTCGTAAGAAAATCCCTCCATACCCAGGATCAACCTTCTCTGGACTGCCTCTAATGCCAATATATCTTTCCTTAGATAAGGGGACCAAAATTGTTCATAGTATTCTAGGTGTGGTCTAACTAGTGCCTTGTATAGTTTTAGCAAGCCTTCCCTATTTTTATACTCTATTCCCTTTGAAATGAAGGCCAACATTCCAGCTGCCTTCCCTACTACCTGTTGAACTTGAACGTTAGCTTTTTGTCATTCATGCACAAGGACTCCCAAATCCCTCTGTGCTGCAGCTTTCTGCATCCTTTCTCCATTTAAATAATATTCAGCTTCTCTATTCTTCCTGCCAAAGTGCGTAACCTCACATTTTCCCACATTATATTCCATCTGCCACGTTTTTGCCCACTCACTCAACCTGTCTATATCTCTCTGTAGACTCCTTATGTCACCTTCACCACTTGTCTTCCCACCTATTTTTGTGTCATCCGCAAACTTAGCTTTCATTGTCTCCTTCTACATCTGTTTAGGCGATTTCAGAAACATTGTGCTTTCGTACTCTTCACTCTATCACCCCTTTCTGCCAGAGTCTATGGAACTTGCTGCTTGGAAGTCATCATGAAGCTTTAACCAATATTTCAATTTACCAGTAGCTGTTCCTGCAATTCCCACAATTATTGTATCTGTCCATTCACTAGATGCTGCTGGAATATCTGTCACCCTCCTACCCACTCTGGGCAATTGGCCTTTGGATGTGACAACCACGTCCTGTGCATCATGATTACTCACATTGCCACTGTAGCCAGTCCTTGATCGACTGCATTCTGTTCCTCAGGACCTTGTGGAGTTGAGGTTAAAATTAGATCAGCCTTGTTCTTGTTGAATGGTGGAGCAGGTTCGAGGGGCCAAATGGTCTACGCCTGCTCCTAATGCATATGTTCATCACAAAACACATCAGCACTTGATGGACAAGGTGCTTCCTTTACTTCTCTCAGCTGCTCAGAGTCTGAGATTGTATAATTAACTCTGACTAATTGTGAGGAATGAACCTTAACAGTTTGATTGCCATGTTTGTTAATTATTGTCTTACCATCACAACCTATTACCAGGCCCTTTCATTCCCTAAGACCCTCTCTTTTACAGTGCACCAAATCTCCTGAGTTAAATTCTGACTCAGATGATCTTGTGCAGAGCCTCAGTGCTCTCCGAAGTTTCCCTGAGACCTCAGCCTTGATGAACTCCCATCTCCCTGTATGTAAAGAATTTAAGGGAGATTGGCCAGTGCTGCTGGGGAGGGGTTTCAACCAGTTTGTCAGGGGGTTGGGAACATGAGGGGCAGCTTAAATTGTAGATGACTTAAAGGCACAAATAGAGGTAAATGGGTCTGATCTAATAGCCATGACAGAAACATGGCTGCAGGGTGACCAAGACTGGGAACTGAATATTCAAGGATATTCGACATTTAGGAAGGACAGGAAAAGGGAAAAGGAGGTGGTGTTGGGAGGGTAATAAGGGATGGGATCAGTGCATGAGTAAGGGAGGATCTCCGATCGGAAGCACAAAATGTGGAATCTGTTTGGGTGGAGCTAAGAAACAGCGAGGAGCAGGAAACATTGGTAGAAGTTGTTTAGAGATCACCAACCGGTAGTGGTAATGTGGGGCATGGCATTAATCAGGAGATGAGAGAAGCATGTAGCATGGGCAATACAGTGATCATGGGTGACTTCAATCTGCATATAGACTGGGTAAACCTGATGAACACTAATGTAATGGAGGACAAGTTTCTGGACTGTGTTAGGGATGGTTTTCTAGAGCAGTATGTTGAGGAGCCGCATGGAGAACAGGCTATTTTAGATCTAGTATTATGTAACGAGAAAGGGCAATTAATAATCTTGTAAAAGAACCTTAGGGATGAGTGACCATAATATGATAGAATTTTACATACTGCAAATCTGGGATCATTCTGCCCAAAGAGTGGTAGTAGGCAGGTAAGACAACGCAATGGCAGCTTTTCACGCTGTATCTTCCCAAAGCCACCACGTTAATTATGTATTCCTGGGAAGCACACCGTTTCCATGGTGAGCAGGCTCTCATTTGCCCGCCGCGCCATCATCTCACCCTTTATCATGCTGGGCACCACATTTAAAGTCGGTACCTCGCAGAGCTTCTGGCCCCCGACTGCTGTATAGAAGACATGGCCCCAAAGGGCAAAAGGACTGCAGGCCCCAGGTTCAATGACGGGTCCCTCGAGTGTCTTTTGGACGCAGTGGAGGCCTGTCATCATGTCCTGTACCCCGGCTCTGGCTGCAGGATGGGCTGCAGCATCACTAATCCGGCTCGGGAAGCGGTGGCAGTGGTGGTTCGTGCCAACACCCCTCAAAAGAGGTCAACCACCCAGTGCCACAAGAGGGTGAATGATCTCCTCTCTTCCACCAGGGTAAGTCATTCTTCTCACACTCTCAACCCACACACTCCCAAACCCATCACACATCCTCAGGGCCCTCACTCACGGCCAGTTCAAGGGGCATCACCATTCACTCTCTCACACACACCGTCATTGTCCTCATCCCGCCCATGGGACCACTCACCACCCACACAGGCCAGGCATCCTTATCATCCAGTTTTTCCAGGTAATTTTGATTTTGTTTTGGATTTCCAGCATCCGCAGTAGTTTTTTAGTTTTTTGTTTTTATCCTTATCATCTGGCCTGGCAGGAATCCTGCTTACAGTCTCTCTATCTCTATCCATGCAGGACAAGCTGGCACACAACAAGAGGGAGAGGTCACAGACCGGTGGAGAAATGCCTGAAATCAAGGTCCTCACAGATTTTGAAAACAGAGCCATCCAGCTGGCCGGCGATGACCGGGACCAGTCCTGTGCTGACGGTGAGGTCGGTGCTGTTCAACCAAGTGAGGATCCAGCAGTGCATCATCCATCAGACAGCCATACTGTGAGTGATGTGTCCTGTTTCACAGTCCCCTGCCATGCACTAATTATCTCCCCTTGCTTTCACAGGCACATCTGCCAAACAACCGACAGAGTCCATGACCCTGGGTCTCCAATCAAGCCCCGAAGAAACATCTGAAGAGGAATCTGCTGAAACCCTCCGTGAATTCCCACCACAGTGCTCACCCCCACCCTCCACCAGCGCAGAGACACACACCTTGGTGGGACCTAGTTTTACAGTAGCTTCAGGATCACAATCTGGTGAGCACATCACACTGTCTGGTCCACAGCAGGCAGCGGCAGGGACTTCCCAGGTCCCCAGCACTCGGAGGACTGCTGGAGGTCAGAACTTTGCTGAGTCCAAGTCAGATGATGAGCCTCTGGACTTGGTCATGTCACAGTTGCTGAAGCTGCAAAGGTAAACTCGGGAACATCAGGAAGGGATGTCCACTGCACTCCTCCGATTGCAAAGCACGATGGAGGAGTCCGTCTGGCCAATGCACCAAGGTCAACACTGGTAGGATGGTGGCTGCCATGGAGACCTTGGTCCAGGACATCACTCCTGCACTGCTGCGTGGGCTCAACTCCATCGCTGATGCCATAGTTGGCCTCCAACAGTGTGTATGTGAGAGGGTTGCTGGGCAGCTCAATTTCACTCAAGCTACCCCTTTTCTTCAAGGAGTCAGCCAGGGGCCCTTGGGCATCCATAGGGAGGAGGATCAGCAGGTGCATATTCTGGGGCCACCGCCCAGGTGCCCCTGGGAGCTCTGGGAGTGTCCAGCCCATCCGAATCCCCTCTTCCTGTGACCTCAGCAGCTCCAGCTCCACAGGCCGAGGAGGGGGCCATTGCCTCACAGCAGGACCCCAAAAACAGGCTGGGGCCCTCCAGAGGACACCCTCAAAGATCATCACAGTCAGGGCGTAGCGGTCAGCAGGCTGCCTCCACCTCCGCTGTGGATGTCCGAGGAGCACCAAGACGTAGCGGCAGGGTTAGGGCAGTTAGGGACAATTAATTGCACAGCCTGGGCACGGGTGTTAATTACTGTTCACTATTATCAATAAACTCCCAAGAATGTCTCCCTGCCTATGGCTCCTTGTTCTGATGAGCAGTGTTCGTGTCACTCAGATGTGAAACCTTTCTGCACAAGATAAAGGCAGGTATCTCAGTCCAGGGCCTCTTCCCTGTGCAGCCTTCAGACCAAAGTGATGGTCCAGCCTCACACTCCCTGGAAACATTACTGATGCCTGCACCTTGATGGTGTTTGTCGTTGCTGCCAGAATGTAGCGGGCAGGCGCCACAGAGTTCCCTCGTTCTCTCTGTGTGCTCTCAGCATCTATAAGATGGGGCTGGACCCCATCTCTTCTGCATCTGTGACCGGTGACACTGTGCTCCTGAAGGGGACAGGTGCTGAAGGCGGTCAAAGGGTCAGATGCTTCTAAAGTTTCATGGCTGTGTCTCTATGATATGACCCTGATCACAGAGCACAAGCGAGCTGCCCTCGGCCAGACAGGAGGCAAACATTCACAGAGGCTATGTGAAGATCTATGGAGTGTCCTCACTGCATGTCATCATCATCATCCTGCAATTAATTGACTATTAGGGCCCCCACTGCATCTCCATGACAGGAGCATTCTCACAGAGAATATGTGTGCTGCCATAAGCCAGACTGGAGTCAAACTTTCACAACTGCAATGTGAGGATTTATGGGGATACCTCACTACATGTCGTCATCATTCTCCTCAAATATAGCAGCTATTAGGGCCTCCCGAGTGTGCCTGTCTCCTCTGGTCAGTGTGAGGAGCTCATCGCCATCATCGTCGCCTTTGAGGACCTCCTCACCCTGATCCCTGTCAGCATTCTCCTCATCAGAGGAGACCTCCAGGTCCTCTATCTCCTCCTCAGCCAGCTCCTCTCCCTGTTGCAGTGCCAGGTTGTAAAGGGCACAGCAGGTGATGACGATGTGTAACACCCTCTGTGGGCTGTATTGCAGGGCTCCACCAGATCGATCCAGGCACCAGAACCTCATTTTCAGCATCCCGATGGTCTGCTTCACCAAGTTGCGAGTTGCTGTATGACCCTTATTATAGCGTCGCTCTGCTGCAGTCTGAGGCCGCCACACGGGTGTCATCAGCCATGGCCTCTGTGGGTAGCCCTTGTCCCCGAGGAGCTTCTGCAGCTTCTGAGGACCCTGGAAGATGTCAGGGATCTGAGACCGACTGAGAATGTAGGAGTCATGTACACTCCCTGGAAATCGTGTGCACACCTGCAGGATGCGATTCTGGTGGTCACACACCAGCTGCACATTCAGTGAATGGAATCCCTTGTGGTTGATATAGTTGACCGTGTGTAGTGATGGAGATCTGAGCGCCAAGTGAGTGCAGTCGATTGTACCCTGCACCTGTGGGAAACCCGAGATCTGGACAAATCCGATCACTCTTGCATCCTGGCACTCCTGGTCCTGGGTGAAATGCACAAAGCTGTGTGTCCTCGTGAAGATGGCATCCGTGACCTCCTGGATACATTTGTGGGCGGAGGTTTGTGATATCCCACAGAGGAGCCCTGAAAGGAGACACTGGCGTAGAAATTGAACGCTGCGGTCACTTTCATGGCCACTGACAGTGGATGCCCTCCATGTCCCCTTGGCACCAAATCCTGTAGTTGCTGGCAGATGGGACTGACCAGTTCCCTAGAAATGCATAGTTTTTGGCAACACTGTTTCTCAGTCATCTGCAGGGATGAAATGCGGCGTCTGTAGAACCTGGGTCTCGCTAAGCGCTGACCAGCAACGTCTCGCTGTGGCTCTCCGGCGGTGTGTGCAGGAGCCCCAGCTGCCCCTTCTACCAGAGGGTGCTACTCCGCCCTCTGCGCAGCCAAGCACCTCTATGGCTGTCTTCTCCTTCATCTCCCCTGACTGTACACCACGAGGCATACAGCTAATTCACTAGGCTCCATGCCCCTGATGTACTGTTCCTGCAGGGTGAAACAGAGAGATGTGTGGGTTAGCATGGATGTACTAAGAACCTCTCTTGGTTAAGTCTGAAGGTCCCTTAATGCACCCCGGAGACTGCTGGGATGGCCAGAGTTTAGTGCGCTGCTTGGCCGCCCAAAACTCCACCTGACCAATTGGCAGCAGCTTTGTCCATTGGGCTGCACCCTGTGCTCTCAGCTCAGACACAGGCATTCTCCTAACCTGCACTGCAAGGCTGCACTGTTAGCTTGAACCATGGGGGAGACGGGTCCAAATCAGGATGCTGACATTGCACAGGGGCTGTGAGTGTCCCCACCAGTGACTGCTCCATGGCCCAGCTTTAGCAAGGAGATTGTACATTGTGCCCAGTCGTCCAACTGTTCTGCAGTCCAATAAAATGCTCATTAGTTTGCAGTCTGTGCCCGAGGGCTGAAACGCTCTGGAGCACTTGGTGGCACTTTAATGCCTCTGCGTTGCTTGAGTGGGCAGATAAGCTAGAGGCCCGACTCCAATCATATCAATGTGGCTGCGCCTGAACTGTCTCAGCTGCAGAGGAATGGCCACTTTATACAGGGTGTCCCTAAAGTGTGACTGCTTCCCTCGCTCACCCTATCCCCACCATCCCGCCCCACGGGCTTCAACCATAAAGTTCAACAGGCGTCCCTCATGAGCACTCCGGAGTGTTATTGTGCACTTACCTCCGAATTCCCCTCAAAGTGCAGCCTGCCAAGTGTATGCCTTATATATGCTGTTGTGAAACATGTTGGCGTGCAATCACACTGATGTGGGTGGACAGTCCAGCCGGGAAGGGGTGGAGGGGGGCGGGGTGGGGGGGTGGTGAGGGGCATGTGTCTGGTGGTCTAGACTTATAATGAGATGCTGATGTGTTACAATGAGATTCCCAATGTCTGACAGTGGGAAACGCAGCCTGCCTTCGACGGGCTGAGCGGCCAATCGCAAACTCGTTTCACAACGTCATGAAACCGATTTTTGGCCTCCTTGCCATATTGTTCACTCACACCTCCGAGCTCGCCTGACGCCAGTGGGTACAGACGATTCCGCCCATTATGTTTGTAAGTGAAGCAGCTCAATCTGAAGCCAGGGTGTTGAATTTGAACAAAGGAAATGATGAAGGTATGAGGGGCAAATTGGCTGAGGTGGATTGGGAAAATACATTAAAAGGTATGACTGTAAATGGGCAATAGACAGTCTTTATTCAGCAGTACTCATGTAATAATTCTTTAAAGACATTTTGTCAAAGCTTTTCCTCTTGTGGTCATTAATTGTTGCATTCTCCATGGCAACGCCTCTACCAATCAGAGACCACCTGCCAACCAATCAGCACTCTCTCCTCATACAGTATAAAGTTGTTGCTTCCCCTCACATTGATATTCTTGTGATTGTCCTGATGAGTGCAAGACAAAAAGCTTCAACAAAATGTCTTTTCTCAGCAGTACTCAAGTTCTGAGCTGCCAAACGACTATCACATAATTTACAGCAATTATACATTCCTTTAAGGCACAAAAACCCAAAAATAAAAGTCAGCCAACTGTAGCTAACCAAGGAAGTTATGGATTGTATAAGATTAAAATAAAAGACCGATAAAGTTACCAGAGATAGTAATAAACCTGAGTATTGGGATGATTTTAGAGCAGAGGACGACCAAGAAACTGATAAAAGGGAGAATAGAATATGAATGTAAACTAGCAAAAAACACACAAATAGACTGTGAAAGCTTCTATTGGTATGTAAAAAGGAAATGTTAAGCTAAGACAAATGTGGGTCCATTACAGGCAGAGTCAGGAGAATTCATAATGGGGATTAGAGAAATGGCAGAGAAGCTAAATGGTGACTTTGTGTTGGTTTTCACTGAAGAAGATACAAGAAACCCCCCAGAATTAGAGATCCAAGGGACTGGGGAGAATGAGGAACTGAAGGAAATTAGTATTAGTATGAAGGTTGCAATGGAAAATTAACGGGACCGACGGTTGATAAGTCCCCTGGAGCTGATGTTCTACATCCCAGAGAGTTGAAGGAGGTTGCCATAGAGAACGTGGAGGAATTGATGATTATCCATCAAGATTCTATAGATTCTGGAATGGTTCCTGCAGATTTGAACATAGCAAATGTCATCCTATTATTTAAGAAGGGAGGGAGAGCAAAAACTGGGAAGTACAGACCTGTTAGCCTCACATCAGTGGTAGGGAAAATCCCAGAGTCAATTATAAAGGATGTGATAAGTGGACACTTGGATAATAATGATGTGATTGGGCATGGTCAACATGGATTTACGAATGGGAAATCATGTTTGATGAAACTGTTGGGAGTTTTTTGAGGATGTTACTAACAGAATTGACAAAGGGGAGTTGGTGGACGTCATTTACTTAGATTTTCAGAAGGCTTTTGATAAAGTCCCCCACAGGAGGTTAATTAGCAAAATAAAAGCACACCGGATAGGAGGCAATATACTGGGGTGGATTAAGGATTGGCTAACAGGCAGAAAACAGAGAGTAGGAATAAATGGGTCATTCTCACGTTGGCAGGCTATGACTAGTGGGGTACCGCAAGGATCAGTACTTGGGCCCAGCTGTTCACAATATATATCAATGATTTGGACTAAATGTAATATTTCCAAGTTCACAGATAATACAAAGTTAAGTGGGAATATGTGCAGTGAGGAAGATGTAAAGCAGTTTCAAGAGGATTTGGACAGACTTAGTGGGCTGAATTTTCCTCATGCTGGGGGGGAAGTTGATGGGCGAGCGCGCACAGGCGCGCTTGCGATCGGCGCCCCTGATTGGGGGCGCAGTGCCATTTTATGTGGGCGGGCCAATTAAGGCCTGCCCAGCGTGATGTCCGCACAGAAGCGCTATGTGCTCCCTGTGCGGGAGGGGAGGGGGGATTCCCAAGGTCGAGAGTGCGCTCTTTCACGCATGAAAGAACACACTTATTTCCCTGAGGCTAAGTGCAGCCTCAGGGAGATCGGCTCAAAATGTTTAAAAACCTAAAAATAGAAATGTAAAATTTCCCTAACATGTCCCCTCATGTGACAATGTCACATGAGTTGGGACATGTCCATAATTTTCCCAAAAACTTTATTAAACTTTTTTAAAAGCTACATGAAACTTCATCCCGCTGGTGGATGAGGTTTTCATGCTTTTTCTAGTTTGCGCCGGGGCTCTTGGCCTGCCCGCCAACCTTAAGATTGGACGGGCATGTCCTTTAATTACATAATTGACTCTGTCAATGGCCTCAATTGGCCATTGACAGGTCGGCGGGCGCACAGCAAATTTCGCTGCGCCCCCGCCTTCCTGAAAATTTCAACGGGGCGCGGTGATTTTGGGAGTTTCCCCCGGCGTCACCATGTGTCATTTTACGCGTCGGTGAGCGGGCCCTGCCCCACTCACCAGCAGGTAAAATCCTGCCCAGTGAGTGGGCAGGAACATGGCAGGTGGAATATAACATAGAAAAATGTGAGGTTACCCATTTTGGTAAGAGGAACAGATGTGCAGAGCATTTCTTAAATGGTGAGAGATTAGAAAGTGTAGATGCACAAAGGGACCTGGGTGTTCTTGTCTATAAGCCACTGAAAGCTAACATGCAGGTGCAGCAGGGAATTAGGAAAGTTAATGATATGTTCGCCTTTATAGCAAGAGGATTTGAGTAC
The DNA here is from genome assembly GCF_964194155.1 of Cetorhinus maximus. Classification (NCBI taxonomy): domain Eukaryota; kingdom Metazoa; phylum Chordata; class Chondrichthyes; order Lamniformes; family Cetorhinidae; genus Cetorhinus; species Cetorhinus maximus. The sequence continues at coordinate 21,513,206 of NC_135905.1, read as the reverse complement.
AGGAGTAGCAAAGTCTTGCTTCAATTGTATAGAACTTTGGTTAGATCGCACCTGGAGTACTTGTGCAGTTTTGTTCCCCTTATCTTAGGAAGGATATTATTGCCATAGAAGGACTGCAACAAAGGTTCACTAGACTTGTTCCGGGGATGGTGGGACTGTCCTGTGAAGAGAGACTGGAGAAACTAGGCCTGTATTCTCGCCAGGGTTTTGAAGAATGAGAGGTGATCTCATTGAAACCTCTCAGGATAGACAGGGTAGATGCAAGTAAGATGTTTCCCCTGGTTGGGGAGTCTAGGACCAGGGGACAGAATTTCAAAATAAGGGGAAAGCCACTTAGGACCGAGATGAGGAGAATATTTTTTTACTCAAAGGGTTGTAAATCTTTGGAATTCCCTACCCCAGAGGGGCTGTGGAAGCTCAATCATTGAGTATGTTTAAAGCAGAGATTGTTAGATTTCTAAATGCCAATGACAGAAAGCGATAGGGGGATAGTGTGGGAAAAACACATTAAAGTGGGTGATCACACATGATTGTATTGAATGGCACAGCAGGCTCGATGGGCTGAATGGCCTACTCTTGCTCTTATGTTCCTTATCTAAATGCAAGAAAATATGGAATTGTCACACTTTCTAGAGCAGGAGGACTGTCAAAGAGCACAGAAGGTAATTTAGGTTTTCACCCATAAATTAATGATAAGGACTATACTCTCCAACCATCTGGAGTGAATTCTCTGCATGAACTGCCCATGCCTGGGCATTGACAACCTGCAGTCTGGTTAATCAGTTAAGGTTTTATGCAGCATTTCACTGATCACCACTTGATTTCTTTCACAGGCTCCAGTGCTGAAACGATTTTCAGCTGCCGTATTTATGACCATAATGTTCATAATTTCACACATCCCTGAACTTGTCGTTGGCAAATTTTCATTCATTATCAGTCAGAAACTTCACTGGTTTCCCAAGTCCAGCCCTATCCATTTCTCTATGGTTTTGTCTACAATCACCTCATTACGAATTATTATTGTAAAATAATGGTAGATAGTGGTAAAACCGGTCTATGAAATGTAGAATTAAAACATTTCTGTCATTGTCCTATACCTTTAGATCCATGGAAATTGCATTGTTAAAGCCACGTGTCAATGAAAGGTTTACAGTCAGAGGCAGCTTCTTTTGGGTTTCACACTCTGCACTGATCCTTTCTATATATTCTTCTTCAAATACACCTGCATCTTTTAGCAGGACTTTTAACCTTTAACAGATTGGTAAGCAAATTGTCTGTGCACCTTTTAAGACTTTCTTTTCTCTCTTTGATTCCTATCACCTGATGCCATTGTCTGACATTCTGATTTGAATCATCAGGTTTTGTAACAGGGATACAATAATGCCCTGAATGGATAAATTGCAGATCCGCTGACTTTCCAAAATAATTGCCTTATCATGCTCCCTGTCAGGTTTAATTTGTGCTATTTTTATAATCTCACTAGAGATTGCATCAGTGCTGATAAAATGCCTTACTCCAGCGATGTGATTGGGATTACAGCTCTCTTCAGTGACCTCAGAGTTTGTCATCGCCAAACCTAAAACAAATGGAACTTTGATGTTTCCTAATCTTACATCAATCTTCACTGCGTAGAGGATCGAGATAACATTTTAACCGATCTGTTCCGCACGCTGTTAAAATGTAAGCACTATCCAGCACTGCACAGTTAAGGGAGTCTGCCACTAACACATTCATTGCATGACTAAATTATCAAATATTCTTTCCTTTTCCTCAGAATTCTCTGCATCATGTGTCATTTTGAGAATGCTGCCTCTCCGCTTTGGACAATTCATCAAATAATAATACTTCAGGTTATACCTGAAGCAACTTTTAACTGTTCCTTACACATTCCTGAGATTATTTGCTTGTTATCACTGTTCCAATTATGCTTTCTGCTCTTATAGCCAGATTTGCTAAAAGTGTTTTCATCATTCTGTCTGCCTTTAATCCTTCCGTTATATTGATGCCTGCATCCAGATCATTTCGAAATCCAGCAAGCACTGAGTGCTCTATTCTTTCTGTTACTGTGGAATATTCCATTTGTTCCATGAAAACTGAAGGAAATGACTGATTCCCCAGGAATTTCCCTCTCTGAGAATCAAGCACAAAGAACCTGCCTCCATATGAAACAATCCGGCAATTTAAATAGCAGCATTAATCCAGGGTCGGTTGTTTGGCTGTGGGTTGTGATCTTCACTGGCAGGAAAGGGGAGTGAAGAAGCCTTTCCTCTTGTTGTGCTTGTGGCCAATGATGGAGGAATCGCAAATGGCCACATCTCTCTTCATTCTGATGAATCAAACACATCATCATACAGAGAGGCAGCGTCCAGGTAAACGTTGATGGCTGGAGTCCCGGAGTCCTAGATTCTGGAGCAGTGCACAGTGACCGAGAGAGCTTTTTTATTCAATTTGTGAGTTAAGTTTCCCTTCAGGAACTTGAACACAAATGTGAAGCCTGCCACCTCCATGAACAAACATGATGTTGTCTGATGGCAAAACCTCAGATACTGCACTCCCCAAATAGAAACCTTCAGACCCTCGGTAAACAGTGCTAACTCATGTTGTGCCACATTCTGCCATAAAATTCTACAAATAATGAAAGGAAGTCTCACTAGACGGTTGCATGAGAGAAAATGGATCGAAGGATATGCAGAATGGTTGAGATGAGGCAGATGCACTTGATGAGTATCAAGAGAAGCTGAACTAGTCTGGCCAAATAGCCTGTTTCTGTGCTGTACATTTGATGTAATTATTTTACATAGAGGTGCAATTAGTTTATTTAGGGCGAGTAATTCTGCTCAAAGAAAAAAAATCCACAACAATCAAAGAATGGGAACAAACACTGGCTCTCACACTTCAGTAAATTGGAGCCAGGATCGAGGGTGGGACTGAGCCTAGAACGGGATCAAGGGCGGGATTGGAGTCTAGAACATCATCAAGGGCAGGGTTTCGATCTAGAACAGGATCGAGGGCGGGATTGGAATCTAGAACAGGACTGAGGGCGGGATGGGAGCTGAGGCTGGGATGTGATCCATGTGAAACGAGCTACACAATCCGCAAACCCTTGATTCTATTCCTGGATTTAGCCCTGACCAGTTGTGGAAGTTTTAAAGGGGAATGCACTAAGCTGTCTGCCCAGGGGCACCCGGGTTACTCTTTGTCACATAGCATCTTACAGAAATCTGATATGACGGAGCATGAAATAAGCAAACAGTTTTTGATTAGAAGTTTGATTTAGAAGCAGCACCTTAAATCAAGTTCAAAAAACACTTTGGGAAAAGCATATTTAAAAGGAGCTGGCAGGTAGCAGTTGCCATGGTAGCAATGCTGACTGACAGGATCATTGCCAGCTGGTGTATTTGAGGTCAATGGCTGATCCTAGTCAAACGCAACAACAGATATCACCTCAGTTTTTGTTCTGAGGAGAGTTTTGGTGCTGTTCACCCCCGCCCCCCCCCTGAAGGTACAGCCTCTATTGGTTACAATACCAATTGACCTCAGTACCATGAGCCATGGGCCACCAATTGGAAGGTACCACTTGATATTGGAATTGCTTTTTTCCTCTTGATCTTCCTGGGATTAATTTTAATATCTTTGTTTAACGTGGAAATAGAGAGAGTGAGAAAGTGAGAAAGTCAGTGAGAGAGAGAAAGAGCGAAAGAGAAAGAGTAAGCAAGGGAGAGTGGGAAAGAGAGAACAAGAAAATAAGAGAGAGAGTGAGAGATGGTAAGAGTGAGAATGAGAACCTATGTGTGTGAAAGAGTTGGAAAGGAATACTGTAAGGGTAGTAATAATGTAAGGTCCTTCGAGCACCTTTTGGATGTTGCGGATGCCGCCGTGATGTCCTCTACTCTCGCTCTGGGCGAAGACCAGCAAGCAAGGTCACCAATCCAGCATGGGAGGTGGTGGTCAGGGCCAATGTCCTGCAATGCCCTTCGAAACACAGGCAGATCAGCCATGATCTTACTGAATGGCGGAGCAGGCTCGAGGGGCCGAATGGTCATTGTCTCCTATTTGTTATGTTTGTTATGTCTCTCTAGGCTCCATCACCCCCTGCTCCTTGGGTGCCTGTGATGTGAGAAAGGCCCTGACTTCTGAACATCACACTTGTCAAGACGTGTTCTGCCCCGGCGTTTTCCTGCCAATGTGCTTGGATGATCCAGAGCGGGGGGAATGATTCTGGTTGGCTGGGTTTATAATGAGATGCTGATGTATTACAATGAAGTTCCCAATGTCCGACGGTGGGGAATGTGGCCCCACCATCGACGGGCTGAGGGGACAATTGCAAACTGGTTTCACAATGTCATGAAGCCGATTTTTGGCCTTCTCGCCATATTGTCTGCTCACACTGTCAAATATACCCGACGCCAGCAGACAGGAAAATTTCCCCCTTAATCCTTTAAGCGGAATCAGGAGGCAGCATTCACAGAGCCAGGAGATCAATAAAAGTGTCAAATGATTATATTGCATTATGTAGTGTTTACAGTAGAGAGACAGGCTACTTGGTCCAATAGATCCTGTGCCAGTGTTTATGCTCCAATAAACCTCCTCCCATCCCTACTTCATCTCACCCCATCAACATACCCTACCACCCCTTTCTCCTGATCGTATTTATCCAGCTTCCCCTTAAATGTTTCTATTTCCTTCAAAATCTCCTTATGGCATCAAATTTCACATACCCACTCTTTGTTGGGTTGTTGTTACTGTTTAAGCATTTTAAGCATGGTTTAAGCTGTTACCATTAAGCAGTCTTGTAGAAGTTACCAAGAAGTCTTTATTAAGAGTTTATGAACTGTGTATGTATTACAGTAGAGGGTACAGGCATGGAGAGCGTGGCATGTCCCTATGTGTACACTGCTGACCTAACCTCTGGGTCAGGTGCCTTCTTACATCACTGGTGGGCGGCACTGTACTCAGCCTCAGGGTAACCCTTAATCTACTGGATCCTTCTACTAAATGTCATGCCAAGAAAGCATGGAACAAAGAGCTATAAGAAATTTGTTTCTCTTCCATATTCTCTTGTCCATTTAAAAAAAAAAGAATTTAAACGTTTGCTGGGCTGATAAAGCGGCTGCAGCCAGTGACATGCTGGTAGTTCTGTAAAATTCGGAGCAGTTCCAATGGGCAACTGGGAATTCCTCATCCTCCTGAAATATGACGTGTATTGTACGAACATTCCAGCCAAGCCAACACAAAGAACTAGTAGATGAGTCTGCACCATCCAGCTCTGGACAAAGGCAGAGCTATTTGTGACTCCTCATCTCCAATGTGCTAATGGCTCCACAGTTACCTGCTCAAAATATAATAGGTTTTAACAGGGCTCCTTCAAGTACATCATTAGCTGAATGGCTTGACCCAAAACCACCCTGTCACATGACTGAGACTTCCAGCTGTTTGAATTACTTTCATTATACAGCTTTTGAACTCTGTTTTCAGTTGGGCTTAATCTCCAGGCTAGCAGCCTGTCTCTGTCTGCCACCTTCCATCAACCAAACAGCTGCAGAACCAGAGCTCTGTGCAGGTTTAAATTGCCTGGCCCTCATCTACACTGTTTCTACTGGAACTTCTGAACTTCCGTACCTGTGCCTACTAAAAGACCGATTCATCTCTATGTGCTTCTCCCACCGTGAAAGTCATCGCTACTGGAAAAATGGATCAACCAGTATCAGCTTCAGCTGGCTAACCACCCTGAAGGAATACACCATTGGACTTTTGGTTCTGGACTCTGGACTCATGTTGCCTGTGGTCTTGCCCTGTACCCCTTTCTTTCCCTTATCCTTCTTTAATTGCATGAATGTACCGGGGTTGTATAGCGACACACCTTATCTCCCTATCCCCCAGCCCCCGCCCACATTTTGAGAGTGTGTAAAATAAACCTCTTATTTTACCTTATGTCGAGTTTGCTATGGGGTTATTAATAGAGGATTGGATCACTCCCAACTGGGGGAGGGTTGGGGAAAATACTCAACCACTTATTAAAGGAGAAATCAGAAATCAAAAACACCTTTCTGTTTGCAGACAGGTGATGAGAAGAGAAATCAGGGCTGTTTGAAATTAAACCTCACCCTGTCTGTAACATACACCTCCCCTTGGTCTGTAACATACACCTCCCCCTGTCTGTAACATACACCTCCCCCTGTCTGTAACACACACCTCCACTCAAGTCTTTATCCCCTGGACATAGACTGACAATAGTTACTTGCTGTTTGATTCAAGTCTTTTGTTGTCATGTGGCTTATGTACTTAACTTCAGTGTTGCAACTATAACTACTCTAATTTTAAACTACTTTGTGATTAACATTACAACATTAACAGCATGTACTAACAGAGTTCGTACTACCCCATCTCCCCCCTTCAAGCCTTTGAAATCAGGGTTTGAGACAGTCTGGAAGTCTTGTACCCTGCCACGTTTCATTTGCCATCCGGTCGGGAGAACAATAGGGTCTCGGGGCTGTTGATCTTGGTGGTGGATTGTTGGTTGGAGCCGGGTTGGAGCAGACATGGCTCCATGCGCTTTTTGCATTGGCGAGAGTTGCACCACGCCTGGTCAGTCAGCTCGCTACGTTGGTGGTTTGATACCCCGAGTGGTGGTTGCTTCTTTCTGGGATCACGGGAGTGGCATCCGTCCGGCTGTTGGCTGCGTCCCTTTTTCTTCTCCTTCCACCTTTGCCGATGTCTGCAAGCCTTCTGGGGTTGAGGGGGAGCTGTCCTGTGGATGGACGAAGAGTGGAGAGGTGGCTCGCCTTTGTTGAGCAGTGTTAGTGTCGGGCTGTGACCTGGTTCCAGTGGACTCTGTCTTTTCGTCACACTGGCCGGTAGTTGCTGGGTTCGTGCGTAGGTCATCATCTCAACCGGCTGCACCACGGTGGCTGGCGGAAGCAGAGGCTCTTCTAGAAGTCATTCAGGCTCTGGTGTCACCTCCATTGGGGCTGGTGTGGTAACCTCCCACCCTGTTGGTCGGTCTGGCCCTCAGTTCGGTCCAGGGGCCTGAAAAGAACAGACCTGCTCCGCGAACAGGGAAGAGAGGTTACAAACAAAGTCAACATTGGATTGCTGCTTTTGTAGTTGGGCTTTTGGGAGGAAGAGTGTCTGACTGCACAGGAACCGTGGTTGTCTTCATATATAAACATACGAAATAGGAGCAGGTGTAGCCCATTCAGCCCCTCGAGCCTGGTCCACCATTCATTAAGGTCATGGCTGATCTTCTTGTGTTTCAATTTCCACATTCCCATCTAACCTTGATAACCTTTGATCCCCTTGCCTAACAAGAATCTATCTACCTCTGCCTTAAAAATATTCAATAACCCCACCTCCTCCACCTTCTGAGACAGAGAGTTCCAAAGTCGCACAACCCTCAGAGAAAAAAATTCTCCTCATCTCTGTCCTAAAAGGGTGACCCCTAATTTTAAAACAGTGACCCCTAGTTCTGGACTCACCCACAAGAGGAAACATCCTTTCCACGTCCATCTTGTCAAGACCGTTCAGGATCTTGTACACTTCAATCAAATCACCCCCTCACTCTTCTAAACTCCAGTGGAAACAAGCCCAGTCTGTCCAACCTTTTCTCATAAGACAACCCGCTCATTCCAGATATCAATCTAGTAAATCTCCTGTGAACTGCCTCCAATGCATTTACATCCTTCCTTAAATAAGGTGACCAAAACTGCACATAGTATTCGAGAAGCAGTCTCACCAATGCCCTGTATAACTGAAGCATAACATCCTTACTTTTATGTTCAATTCCTCTTGTAATAAAGGATAGCATTCCATTAGCCTTCTTGATTACTTGCTGTACCTGCACACTAACTTTTGTGACTCATGCACGAGAACACCTCTGCTCAGCACCTCTGAATTCTGCAGTCATTCTTTGTTGTAAGTAATGAAGTTTTTATTCTTTCTGTCAAAATGAACAACTTTACACTTTCCCACATTATATTTCATCTGCCAGATTTTATGCCCACTCACTCATCCTACCTATATCCATCTGCAACCTCCATCCTCTTCACAACATACTTTCCTACCTATCTTTGTGTCATCTGCAAATTTAGCTACCATGTCTTCACCCTCCTCATCTAAGTCATTGATGTTAATTGTAAAAAGTTGAGGCCCCAGCACAGACCCCTGAGGGACTCCACTCGTCACCCCTGCCAATCAGAAAAAGACCCATTTATGCATACTCTGTTTTCTGCCAGCCAGGCACTCTTCTATCTGTGCTAATATATTACCCCCTACACCATGTGCTTTTATTTTCTGCAATAATCTTCTGTCAGTTGAAGCAGGTTGGGAGCTAGGCATCTCTACCGAGGAGTGAAAAGGGCAGATTTCACATGACGTAGATAACTTCTGTGATCTGTTTGTCGCCGTAGCTCTAAGGCTCTTGAATCAATCCAATGACTGGGAGTTGGACTCCCGTTGCACTGTAGAATGGGGCGTCCGTGGTTCAGACCCAGTGGCCTTGGAGCTACGGTTCTTTGTCCGATAAGATAGTCACCCTGGTGCCGGAATCTCACGTGAAATTGGTTAGATGGCCGTTTACTGGGGTGTCCGTGTTCCAGATGGAGGAGTCACATTGTCTGATGAAGAAAGGCTGTGTGTCTTCTGTGTCAGTGGCCTCAACTTCGTGGATGGCTCTCGGGTTGTCGATGTGACTGCCATAGCCTGCTGAAGTGCACCTGTTTCCTGTGGGGTCGCTTCGCCCCACAGCACTGGCACAGTCATTCGGCAAGGAGGCTGGGGGTTGGCTTACCCTGGCTCAGACAGTCTCGGCACTTATGTGGCCAGACGTGGTAGACCTTGGTGTAGCTTTCTGCCCCATGAAATGCTCTCACCTCTAAGAATGGCCCAATGTTGGTCTTGCAGCTCGGACATCCTGACTAGCTGGACAGCCTTGTCGAGAGTGAAGTCTTCCTTGGCTTGGGGAAGGTCGTAGAGCGAATCATCCATGACATCCACTATGATTCTGACTTGGATGAGTTCTAAGAAACATAGAAGCATAGAAAATAGAAGCAGGAGTAGGTCATTCGGCCCTTCGAGCCTGCTCTGCTATTCAATTTGATCATGGCTGATCCTCTAACTCAATGTCATATTCCTGCTCTCTCCCCATACTCCTTGACACCTTTAGAGTCTAGAAATCTATCTATTTCCTTCTTAAATATTCAGTGACTTGGCCTCCACAGCCTCTGTGGTAGAGAATTCCACAGGTTCACCACCCTCTGAGTGAAGAAGTTTCTCCTCATTTCAGTCCTAAATGGTCTACCCCATATCCTGAGACTGTGACCCCTTGTTCTAGACCCCCCCAGCCAGAGGAAACATCATCCCTGCATCCAGCCTGTCCAGCCCTGTCAGAATTTTATATGTTCCAATGAGATTCCCTCTCATTCTTCTAAACTCCAGTGAATACAGTCTAGTCGGCCCAATCTCTCCTCCTACGACAATCCTGCCATCCCAGGAATCAGTCTGGTGAACATTCCCTGCACTCCCTCTATGGGAAGTATATCCTTTCTTAGGTAAGAAAACCAAAATGGCACACAATACTCCAGTTGTGGTCTCACCAAGGCCCTGTACAGCTGCAGTTAGACATTCTTGCTCCTGTATTCAAATCCTCTCGCAATGAGGGCCAACATACCATTTGCCTTCTTAACTGCTTGCTGCACCTGCATGCTTGCTTTCAGCGATTGGTGTACAAGGACACCCAGGTCCCTTTGTACATCAACATTTCCTAATCTATCACTATTTAAATAATACTCTGCAAATCTGTTTTTCCTACTGAAGTGACTAATTTCACACTTATCCACGTTATGCTGCATCTGCCATGTATTTGCCCACTCAGTCAAACTGTCTAAATAACCTTAAAGCCTCTTAACACCCTTCTCATCGCTCACATTCCCACCAAGTTTCATGTCATTGGAAAACTTGGAAATATTACATTTGGTTCCCTCATCCAAATCATTGATATGTATTGTGAATAGCTGGGGTCCGAGCACTGATCCCTGAGATACCCCACAAGTCACTACCTGCCACTCTGAAAAAGACTCAGTTATTCCTACTCTCTGTTTCCTGTCTGCTAACCAATTCTCAATCCATGCCAATGTATTACCGCCAATCCCATGTGCTTTAATTTTGCACAATAACCTCTTATGTGGGACTTTATCAAAAGCTTTCTGAAAATCTAAATAAACCACAACCACTGGTTCTCCCTTATCTATCCTGCTATTTACATCCTCAGAAAACTCCAGTAGGTTTGATTTCAGATCTCCGTCTTCACATCCTTCTGCCATGCAGCAGAGGTCGTTGATAAAAGCATCAAGGAACCAATGGGCTCTCCAGGCTGCTGAACTCTCCTGTTAAATTTGGTGCACTCCAAGATCTTGTTGGATAGCAGGTAGAAAATGAGGCCAAAGATTTTAAAACGTCTTCAAACTTAGCAGATGATTCATCTATGGCTTGCCTGGTGATGATAACATCTGCAATCAGCCCAATTGAATACAGTAATGTATTAACTAGTTCTGCCTCTGACCTTTTGTTTAATCCTGCAGCTGTGCTATATCTGAGGAACCTTTTTCTCCAATAACTCCTGTTGTGTGATTGGCCCAGGCCATTGGTAAGGCACACTGGGGGGGGTGGCAATGAAAAATTATGAACCGCGGTTGAAAAATTTTAAAGGGTGTGTGTCCCTTTAAGAGAGCAGAGGATGTCAAAATGGCACCACCAGTATCGCTGATATGATTTTCACCCGCTTCAGACTTTTGGTGCGACTCTTAAAATGTCGGTGATGGGCCGGGAGAGGGAAGAAGCTGCAAAATGGCTATGGATCAGGGAGTAACTGTGCGCCAGTGGAATGGCTTTGTTTTCTTTTCTGCTCGAGTCAAAAGTTAGACTAGCAATGAACGTGCAATTGAGTTTTCTATCTGACTGATTTTTAAAAGGAATAGTTCATGGAACTGGCTTCCCTGGAACTTGAAAAAGGTTGTATCACGCCCTGCAGGCTGCAGACTGGTAGCTCTGCTTTGCTGAAGCTGCTTCCACATGGATCCAATGGGGACTTTAACTTGAGTTTAACTTCTGCCATTTCTTCTGCTGCCAGGCTCTTCAGTCTCTGCATCTTTTCAGGTACATTTTCTCAGCTTCTTGCTTCTTAGGCGAGGTGTTTTTTTCCGAGCAGAAATTTTTGCTTTTCTTGATTTCTTCAGTCTTTTTATACAGGCTGTGGATTTTGATCTCCAGCTGCCACCATGTTTTGTTGGGTTGTCGCTACCTGTGGTGTGAACTGCTTAGACACCATTAAACAGTCTTGTAGAAGTTACCAAGAAGTCTTTATTAACATCACTGAACTAGGTACATATTTACAGTCGAGGGTACAGGTATGGAGAGGTCTCCATGGCATGTCCCTACATGTTGCTATTTAGCTCTACGCCGCTGGTCTAAGCTCTAGGTCAGGAGCCTTCTTCCATCACCACTAGGCGGCACGGTACTCAGTCCCAGGCTAACCCTTAATATACCGGATTCTTCTACTACATCCACCACTCTCTGGGTAAAGAAGTTTCCCCTGAATTCCTGACTGGATTTATTGGTGACTATCTTACATTTGTGACTCCCCCACAAGTGGAAACCTTTTCTCTCTGTCGACCCTAACAAACCCTTTCATTATCTTGTCGATCTCTATCAAGTCACTCCCTCAGTCTTCTCCTTTCTAGGGAAAAGAGCCCCAGCATGTTCAACCTTTGCTGATAGCTATAGCCTCTAGGTCTGGCATCATTCTGGTAAATCTTTTTTGCACTTCCAGTGCTTCCTTGTCCCTTTTATAATATGAGGACCAGAACTGTTCATGACACTGCAAGGGTCCCGGCAAGTTTAACATAACTTTTCTGCTTCATTTCTACTGAGATAATTGAAAATCACAGTGCTTTGTTTGTGGCCTTATTAACCCGCATCACTACTTTAGTGATCCGATCTATGTATCTGTGCCCTCAGATCCCTCCATCCTCTACCCTATTTAGACACTTATTTTCCAAGGAATATGTGATCTCCTTATTTTTCTGACCAGAATGTACTACCTCACATTTATCAGTGCTGAAGTTCATTTGTCGATTACACACACATTCTACAAGTTCATTAATATCTTCCTGTATTTGTTCACAGCCCTGCTTTGCATTAAATATACCCCCAATTTGTGTCCACAAACTTTTAAATTGTACTTGCTTCCTGAGGGAAACTGCATATTATGAACAACACTAATCTCAGCACCAACCCTTGTGGAAGACCGCATCTCATCATTTGCCAATCTGAATAATTACCTTTAATCCTACTCTCTGTGCTCTGTTCCTTAGCCAGCCTGCTATTCATTCTGCGACATGTCTCCAACTCCACGTTCTCTGACTTTAGTCACGTGTTCGCTCCACAGGCACCTCAGGGCAGGCTAAATGCTGAAAGGAGAAATAGTGAAGGATTCTTCTCATTGCTTAGTGAACCCCTGTGGCCTTGGGAATGGATTTGGACAGTCTTATCTGTGTCAGCTCGAGAGCGGCCCTCCTCACGCCCACTTAGTCTAACTTCCTGAAAGCTTGGACAAGATCTCAGATTCTCCTGTAATCCTGTAGGTCTCTGATATTGTGAACAGGCCAAACATGGCCAGAGCTGGACACTGTCCTGGGACAGGGGGCCTGGGCTGGACACTGTCCCGGGACAGGGGGCCTGGACTGGACACTGTCCCAGGACAGGGGGCCTGGGCTGGACACTGTCCCGGGACAGGGGGCCTGGGCTGGACACTGTCCCGGGACAGGGGGCCTGGGCTGGACACTGTCCCGGGACAGGGGGCCTGGGCTGGACACTGTCCCGGGACAGGGGGCCTGGGCTGGACACTGTCCCGGGACAGGGAGATTGGGCTGGACACATCCTGGGACAGGGAGATTGGGCTGGACACTTTCCTGGGACAGGGAGATTGGGCTGGACACCGCCCTGGGACAGGGAGATTGGGCTGGACGCTGCCCCGGGACAGGGGGACTGGGCTGGATGCTGTCCCGGGACAGGGGGCCTGGGCTGGACACTGTCCTGGGACAGGGAGATTGGGCTGGACACTGTCCTGGGACAGGGAGACTGGGCTGGACACTGTCCCTGGGACAGGGAGATTGGGCTGGACACTGTCCCAGGACAGGGAGACTGGGCTGGATACAGTCCCGGGACAGGGAGAGTGGGCTGGACGCTGTCCCAGGACAGGGAGAGTGGGCTGGACACTGTCCCAGGACAGGGAGATTGGGCTGGATGCACTTATGCCAGTTGCTAGCTGCTGTCTTGTGCATTCTCGCTGTTCTCTCTTCATTTCTGGTCGTAGTTTTTTGGAGAATCTCACGAGCGGGTTGATGAGGCGGGGGTTACAGGCCCCCGCCTGTAATGCACATAAATGACACAGATTTTTGGTTCAATGAACCTACTATTCTGCTGTTAATAAATTTAGTTCAGCTATCTCTTATACCAAAGCTTTGGAAAAATGCACAGGGAGATCCCATGACACCAGGCCCTGTTTCACCAGTGCTGATGCACTGGTCAATTCAGGATTACTGCTGAGGGTTGAGGAATTAGTTTCACGGAGCTTGGAAATGTTGCATTCCACACATTGGGAATTCTGCTCCTGAGCACTTACTGTACCATTCTCTATAATTTCCTCTATTGTTCCTTCTCTGCTCCTAATAAACTCCCTAAGACTGGGAGTGAAATTTTTGCTGCTTCTCACTAGAACTCTTTTGATCTCTGGGCTAGTGGGACAGTGAGCGTGTGCTGTTAGCCCTGTATAAAAACATCCCGACCGCTAGCTTAATGTCGGGAGTTTGTAGCCAAAACAACTGCTGCTGAAACCATCTGTCAGTGAGACTCATGGGAATTGGATGGAAGAATCTTCAAAGAACTGAATATTAATGTCTTCAGCTCAAATATTTATGAATACCGTATCTAATAACGGTAAAAACATTCAGGAAAATGTATTATTAGAGAAAGCATTGTGAAAGGGTCCAGGATCTGATTGAGGTCCCAGAATGGGGGTAATCCAATAAAACATTGAATATTCACATCATTCATTCAACGCAAACTATAAATCCCAGGGGATATGCAAAACAATATTGAAGCAGAGACCTGGATTTCAATTCAAAATTCAAACAAATCATCAGCTGTTGAACAAAGCTCCTTCACATCACTTTCAAAGGATCTGCAGTTGTCTGTGCCACAGTGACACTGTTTCTGTTACAGGAGGTTTGGGTCACAGTAACACTGCCTCTGTTGCAGGTTTGGGTCACAGTAACACTGCCTCTGTTGCAGGTTTGGGTCACAGTAACACTGCCTCTGTTAGAGGAGGTTTGGGTCACAGTAACACTGCCTCTGTTAGAGGAGGTTTGTGTCACAGTAACACTGCCTCTGTTGCAGGTTTGGGTCACAGTAACACTGCCTCTGTTGCAGGTTTGGGTCACAGTAACACTGCCTCTGTTAGAGGAGGTTTGGGTCACAGTAACACTGCCTCTGTTAGAGGAGGTTTGGGTCACAGTAACACTGCCTCTGTTGCAGGTTTGGGTCACAGTAACATTGCCTCTGTTGCAGGTTTGGGTCACAGTAACACTGCCTCCGCAACAGGAGATTTGTGTCACACTAACATTGTCTCTTTTACATCAGGTCTGGTCACAGTAACACTGTCTCTGTTACAGGAGGTTTGTGCATAGCAACACTCTCTCTATTACAGGAGGTTTGTGTCACAGTAACACTGTCTCTGTTGCAGGTTTGGGTCACAGTAACACTGCCTCTGTTACAGATTTGTGTCACGGTGACATTGCCTCTCTTATAGGAGCTTTGTGTCAAAGTAACACTGTGTCTGTTACATGTGGTTTGGGTCACAGTTACACTGTCTCTGTTACAGGAGGTTTATGTCACAGTAACACTGTCTCTATTACAGGTTTGTGCCACAGTGACACTGTCTCCGTTATGTGAGGTTTGGGTCAGGGTAACACTGTCTCTGTTAGGGGTTTGGGTCACAGTTACATTGTCTCTGTTATAGGAGGTTTGTGCACAGCAACACTCTCTCTATTACAGGAGGTTTGTGTCAAAGTAACACTGTCTCTGTTGCAGGTTGGGTCACAGTAACACTGCCTCTGTTACAGGAGATTTGTGTCACAGTAACATTGTCTCTCTTATAGGAGGTTTGTGTGACAGTAACACTGTCTCTGTTACATGAGGTTTGGGTCAAAATAAAACTGTCTCTGTTAGAGGTTTGGGTCACAGTTACACTGTCTCTGTTACACGAGGTTTATGTCACAGTAACACTGTCTCTGGCACAGGAATGTGTCACAGTAACACTGTCTCTGTTACAGGATTGGGTCACAGTAACATTGTCTCTGCTACAGATCTGTGCCACAGTAACACTGTCTCCGTTACAGGAGGTTTGTGTCACAGTAACACTTTCTCTGTTACACGTTTGGGTCACAGCAACATTGTCTCTGTTGCAGGTTTGTGTCACAGTAACACTGTCCCTGTTACAGGAGGTTTGTGTCATAGTAATGCTGTCTCCGTTACAGGGTTGGGTCGCAGTAACATTGCCTCTGTTATGGGTTTGGGTCGTAGTAACATTGTCTTTGTTACAGGTTTGTGTCACAGTAACACGGTCTCTATTACAGTTGGCTTGTGTCACAGTAACACTGTCCCTGTTTCAGGTTTGGGTCGCAGTAACATTGTTTCTGTTATAGGAGGTTTGTGTCACAGTAACACTGTTTCTGTTACAGGTTTTAGTGACAGTTATACTGTCTCTGTTACAGGAGGTTTGGGTCACAGTCACACTGTCTCTGTGAGAGGAGGTTTGGGCCAGAGAAACACTGTCTCTGTTACAGGTTTGGGTCATGGTAACACTGTCCCTGTTACAGGAGGCTTAGGTCACAGGAACACTGACTCTGTTGCAGGGGGTTTGGGTCATAGTAACACTGTCTCTGTTACAGGAGGTTTGGATCACAGCATCACTGTCTCTGTTACAGGAGGGTTAGGTCACAGCAACACTGTCTCTGTTACAGGTGGTTTGGGCCACAGTAACATTCTCTGTTACAGAAGGTTTGGGTCACAGTAACACTGTGTCTGTTACATGAGGTTTGGGTCAAAGGAACACTCTCTGTTACATGAAGTTTGGGTCAATGTTACACTGTTTTTGTTACAGGAGGTTTGGGTCAAAGGAACACTCTCTGTTACATGATGTTTGGGTGACAGTAACACTGTCTCTGTTATAGGAGGTTTGTGTCACAGTAGCACTGTTTCTGTTACAGGGGGTTTGTGTCACAATAACACTGTCTCTGTTACAGGGGGTTTGAGTCACAGTAACACTTTCTCTCTTACAGTTTTGAGTCACACTGTCTCTGTTACAGGAGGATTGTGTCACAGTAACACTGTCTCTGTTACAGGAGGTTTGGGCCAGAGAAACACTGTCTCTGTTACAGGAGATTTGGGTCACAGCATCCCTGTCTCTGTTACTGGAGGGTTAGGTCAGAGCAACATTGTCTCTGTTTCAGGAGGTTTGGGTCAGAGTAACACTGCCTCTGTTACACGAGGTTTGGGTCACAGTAACACAGTCTCTGTGGCAGGTTTGTGTGACAGTAACACTGTCTCTGTTACAGGAGGTTTGGGTCACAGTAACACTGTCTCTGTTACACGAGGTTTGGGTCACAGTAACACAGTCTCTGTGGCAGGTTTGTGTAACAGTAACACTGTCTCTGTTACAGGAGGTTTGGGTCACAGTAACACTGTCTCTGTTACAGGGGGTTTGTGTCACAGTAACACTTTCTCTGTCACAGGTTTGTTTCACAGTAATATTGTCTCAGTTAGAGGTTTGTGACACAGTAACACGGTCTCTTACAGTTTGTTTGTGTCAAAGTAACACTGTCCCTTTTTCAGGTTTGTGTCACAGTAACACTCTGTTACACGTTTGGCTCACAGCAACATTGTCTCTGTTGCAGGTTTGTGTCACAGTAACACTGTCCCTGTTACAGGAGGTTTGTGTCATAGTAATGCTGTCTCCGTTACAGGGTTGGGTCTCAGTAACATTGTCTCTGTTACGGGTTTGGGTCATAGTAACATTGTCTTTGTTACAGGTTTATGTCATAGTAACACTGTCTCTGTTAGAGGTTTGGGTCATAGTTACATTGTCTCTGTTATAGGAGGTTTGTGCACAGGAACGCTCTCTCTATTACAGGAGGTTAGGGTCACAGTAACACTGTCTCTATTACAGGAGGTTTGGGCCGCAGCATCACTATCTCTGTTACAGGAGGGTTAGGTCACAGCAACACTGTCTCTGTTAGAGGACATTTAGGTCACAGCAACATTGTCTATGCTACAGGAGGTTTGGGTCACAGTAACACTCTCTGTTACATGATGTTTGGGTCACAGTTACATTGTTTCTGTTACAGGTCTGGGTAACAGAAACACTGTCTCTGTTATAGGAGGTTTGGGTCAAAGATACACAGTTTCTGTTACAGGTGGTTTGGGTCACAGTAACACTATCTGTTACATGATGTTTGGGTTACAGTAACACTGTGTCTGTTACAGGTTTGGGTGACAGTAACACTGTCTCTGTTACAGGAGGTTTGGGTCAAAGTTACACTGTTTCTGTTACTAGAGGTTTGGGTCACAGTAACACTGTCTCTGTTACAGGGGGTTTGTGTCACAGTAACATTGTTTCTGCTACAGGTTTGTGCCACAGTAACACTGTCTCAATTACAGGAGGTTTGTGTCACAGTAACACTCTCTCTGTTACACACATGGGTCACAGCAATATTGTCTGTGTTGCAGGTTTGTGTCACAGTAACGCTGTTCCTGTTACAGGAGGTTTGTGTCACAGTAATGCTATCTCCGTTACAGGTTTGGGTCGCAGTAACACAGTCTCCATTACAGGAGGTTGTTTAACAGTAACACTGGCTCAGTTACAGGAGGTTTGGGCCAGAGAAACACTGTCTCTGTTACAGGAGGCTTAAGTCACAGCAACACAGTCCCTGTTAAATGAGGTTTGTGTCACAGTAACACTGTCTCTATTACAGGAGGTTTGGGTCACAGCATCACTGTCTCTGTTACAGGAGGGTTAGGGCAAAGCAACACTGTCTTTGTTACAGGGCTTTTAGGTCACAGCAACATTGTCTCTGCTACAGGTGGTTTGGGTCACAGTAACACTGTCTCTATCACAGGAGGTTTGAGTCACAGCATCACATGTCTCTGTTACAGGACTTTTAGGTCACAGCAACATTGTCTCTGTTACAGGAGGTTTGGGTGACAGTAACACTGTCTCTGTTACAGAAGGTTTGTGTCACAGTAACACTCTGTCTGTTACACGTTTGGGTCACAGCAATATTGTCTCTGTTGTAGGTTTGTGTCACAGTAACACTGTCCCTGCTACAGGAGGTTTGTGTCATAGTAATGCTGTCTCCGTTACAGGGTTGAGTCGCAGTAACATTGTTTGTGTTATGGGTTTGGGTTGTAGTAACATTGTCTTTGTTACAGGTTTGTGTCACAGTAACACGGTCTCTATTACATTTGGCTTGTGTCACAGTAACACTGTCTCTGTTACAGGTTTGGGTGACAGCTATACTGTCTCTGTTACAGGATGTTTGTGTCTCAGCAATACTGTGTCTGTTACAATTTTGGGTCACAGTAACACTGTCTCTGTTACAGGAGATTTGGGCCAGAGAAACACTGTCTCTGTTACAGGAGGCTTAAGTCACAGCAACACAGTCCCTGTTACAGGAGGTTTGTGTCACAGTAGCACTGTCTCTATTATAGGAGGTTTGGGTCACAGCATCACTGTCTCTGTTACAGGAGGGTTAGGTCACAGCAATACTGTCTCTGTTACAGGACTTTTAGGTCACGACAACATTGTCTCTGTTACAGAATGTTTGGGTGACGGTAACCCTGTCGCTGGTACAGGAGGTTTGGGTCAAAGTTACACTGTTTCTGTTACTAGAGGTTTGGGTCACAGTAACACTGTCTCCATTACAGGAGGTTTGTGTCACAGTAACACTCTCTCTGTTACATGTTTGGGTCACAGCAACATTGTCTCTGTTGCAGGTTTGTGTCACAGTAACACTGTTCCTGTTACAGTTTTGGGTCATAGTAACAGTGTGCCTGTTACAAGAGGATTGTGTCACAGTAACACTGTCTCTGTTACAGGAGGCCTAAGTCACAGCAACACTGTCCCTGTTACAGGAGGTTTGTGTCACAGTAGCACTGTCTCTATTACAGGAGGTTTGGGTCACAGCATCACTGTCTCTGTTACAGGACTTTTAGGTCAGAGCAACATTGTCTCTGTTACAGGAGGTTTGGGTGACAGTAACACTGTCTCTGTTACAGGAGGTTTGTGTCACAGTAGCACTGTCTCTATTACAGGAGGTTTGGGTCACAGCATCACTGTCTAGGACTTTTAGGTCACAGCAACATTGTCTCTGTTACAGGAGGTTTGGGTGACAGTAACACTGTCTCTGTTACAGAAGGTTTGTGTCACAGTAACATTCTGTCTGTTACACGTTTGGGTCACAGCAACATTGTCTCTGTTGTAGGTTTGTGTCACAGTAACACTGTCCCTGTTACAGGAGGTTTGTGTCATAGTAATGCTGTCTCCGTTACAGGGTTGAGTCGCAGTAACATTGTCTGTGTTATGGGTTTGGGTCGTAGTAACATTGTCTTTGTTACAGGTTTGTGTCACAGTAACACGTCTCTATTACATTTGGCTTGTGTCACGGTAACACTGTCTCTGTTGCAAGTTTGGGTGACAGCTATACTGTCTCTGTTACAGGAGGTTTGTGTCTCAGCAACACTGTGTCTGTTACAGTTTTGGCTCACAGTAACACTGTCTCTGTTACAGGAGATTTGGGCCAGAGTAACACTGTCTCTGTTACAGGAGGCTTAAGTCACAGCAACACAGTCCCTGTTACAGGAGGTTTGTGTCACAGTAGCACTGTCTCTATTACAGGAGGTTTGGGTCACAGCATCACTGTCTCTGTTACAGGAGATTAGTGTCACAGTAACACGGTCTCTGTTACAGGTTTGTGTTATGGTACCACTGTCTCTGTTATAGGTTTAGGTTACAGTTACACTCTCTTTTTTACAGGAGGTTTGGATCGAAGTTACACTGTTTCTGTTTCTAGAGGTTTGGGTCACAGTAACACTGTCTCTGTTACAGGGGGTTTGTGTCACTGAAACATTGTCTCTGCTACAGATTTTTGCCACAGTAACACTGCCTCCATTACAGGAGGTTTGTGTCACAGTAACACTGTTCCTGTTACAGGAGGTTTGTGTCACAATAATGCTATCTCCGTTACAGGTTTGGGTCGCAGTAACATTGTTTTTGTTACAGGTTTGGGTCGTAGTAACATTGTCTCTGTTACAGGTTTGTGTCACAGTAACATGATCTCTGTTACAGTTGACATGTGTCTCAGCAACACTGTCCCTGTTTCAGGTTTGGGTGGCAGTAACATTGTTTCTGTTATAGGAGGTTTGTGTCACAGTAACACTGTCTCTGTTGCAGGTTTGGGTGACAGTCACACTGTCTCTGTTACAGGAGGTTTGTGTCTCAGCAACACTGTCCCTGTTTCAGGTTTGGGTCATAGTAACACTGTCTCTGTTACAGGAGGTTGTGTCACAGTAACACTGGCTCTGTTACAGGAGATTTGGGCCAGAGAAACACTGTCTCTGTTACAGGAGGGTTAGGTCACAGTAACACTCTCTGTTACAGGAGGTTTGGGTCAAAGTTATATTGTTTCTGTTACAGGAAATTTGGGTCACAGTAACACTGTCTCCATTACAGGAGGTTTGTGTCACAGTAACACTGTCTCTGTTACAGGAGTCTTAAGTCATAGCAACACTGTCCCTGTTACAGGAGGTTTGTGTCACAGTAGCACTGTCTCTATTACAGGAGGTTTGGGTCACAGCATCACTGTCTCTGTTACAGGAGGGTTAGGTCACAGCAAGACTGTCTCTGTTACAGGACTTTTAGGGCACAGCAACATTGTCTCTGTTACAGGAGGTTTGGGTGACAGTAACACTGTCTCTGTTACAGGTTTGTGTGACAGTAACCCTGTCTCTGTTACAGGAGGTTTGGGTCAAAGTTACACTGCTTATGTTACAGGAGGTTTGTGTCATAGTAACACTGTCTCTGTTACAGGCTTGGTTGATAGTAACTCTGTCTCTGTTACAGGAGGTTTGTGTTACAGTAACACCTTCTGTTACAGGAGGTTTGGCTGACAGTAATACTGTCTTTGTTACACGAGGTTTTGGTCACAGTAACACTGTCTCTGTTGCAGCAGGTTTGTGTCCCAGTAACACTGTCTCTGTTACAGTTTTGGGTCATGGTACCACTGTCTATGTTATAGGATTAGGTTACAGTTACACTGTCTCTTTTACAGGAGCTTTATGTCACAGTAACACTGTCTCTGTTGTGTGAGGTTTGTGTCACAGTAACACTGTCTCTGTTATAGGTTTTGGGTCACAGTAACACTGTCTCTGTTACAGTTTTGGGTCATGGTACCACTGTCTATGTTATAGGATTAGGTTACAGTTACACTGTCTCTTTTACAGGAGCTTTATGTCACAGTAACACTGTCCCCATTACAGGAGGTCTGTGTCACAATAACACTCTCTCTCTTACACATTTTGGTCACAGCAACATTGTCTCTGTTGCAGGTTTGTGTCACAGTAACACTGTTCCTGTTACTGGAGGTTTGTGTCATAGTAATGTTATCTCTGTTATAGGTTTGGCTCACAGTAGCATTGTCTCTGTTATGGGTTTGGGTCATAGTAACATTGTCTCTGTTACAGGTTTGTGTCACAGTAACACGGTCTCTGTTACAGTTGGTATGTGTCACAGTAACACTGTCCCTGTTTCAGGTTTGTGTTGCAGTAACATTCTTTCTGTTATAGGAGGTTTTTGTCACAGTAACACTGTCTCTGTTGCAGGTTTTGGTGAAAGTTACACTGTCTCTGTTACTGGAAAGCTGTGTCACAGTAACACTGTCTCTGTTATAGAAGGTTTGTGTCACAGTAACACTGTCTCTGTCAAAGGAGGTTTGTGTCATATTAACACTGCCTCTGTTACAGGTTTGGGTCGCAGTAACGCTGTCTCTGTTACAGGAGATTTGTGTCACAGTAATGCTGTCTCTGTTACAGGAGGCTGATGTCACAGTTATACTCTCCCTATTACAGGTAGTTTGTGTCACAGTAACACTGTCTTGTTACAGGGTGTTTATGTCACAGTAACACTGTCTCTGTTATGGGGGTTTTGTGTCACTGTAACACTGTCTCTGTTAAAGGTTTGGGTTACAGTAACACTGTCTCTGTTACACGTTTGGGTCACAGTAACACTGTATCTGTTCCAGGAGGGTTCCTGGTTTTAGGGATGAGGTCATTGTTTTGATGGACGGGGATTCCCTCCCATTATTGATATCCTCTCTCCGCAGTCTGATTAGCTCCAATATTAAGTCAGTTAAGCAGCCAGTCATCTTTCAGGAAGCACAAAGGTGATGATGACCTAAATGTCTTCTGGGTATGTCAGCACGAGCCCCTCAACCCAACACCCCCAACCCAAACCCCCCAACCCAAACCCCAACCCAACCCCAACCCCAACCCCAAACCCCCCAACCCAAACCCCAACCCCCAACCCCCCAAACCAAACCCCAACCCAAACCCCAACCCCAACCCCAAACAAACCCAACCCAAACCCCAACCCCCCAAACCAAACCCCAACCCAAGCCCCCGCAACCCAAACCCCCCAACCCAAACTCCCCCAACCCAAACCTCCCCAACCGAAACCCCAACCCAAGCCCCTCCAACCCAAACCCCCCAGCCTAAACCCCAACCCCACAACCCAACCTAAACCCCAACCCCAAACCCCCCCAACCCAATCCCCAACCCCAACCCCCCATCCCAAACCCCCCAACCCAACCCCCCAGCCTAAACCCCAACCCAACCCAAATCCCCCAACCGAACCTCCCCAACCCAAACCCCCCAATCCAAACCCTAACCTCAAATCCCACCTCAACCAAACTGTCATCCCTCCAACTCCCAACCCCAAACTTCTGAACAAATCCCCTACAACACAAACCGCCTCACCCACCCCAACCCCAAATCCCAACCCCAAACCCCAACCCCAAACCGACCCAATCCCCTACAACACAACCCCCCTCACCCACCCCAACCCCAAATCCCAACCCCAAACCCCAACCCCAAACCCAAACCCCAAACCCCAACCCCAAACACCCGACCAAATCCCCTACAACACAAACTGCCTCACCCACCCCAACCCCAAATCCCAACCCCAAACCCCAACCCCAAACCGACCCAATCCCCTACAACACAACCCCCCTTCCCCCATCCCAACCCCAAAACCCCCCAACCCCAACCCCAAACTCCCGACCAAATCCCCTACAACACAAACCGCCTCACCCACCCCAACCCCAAATCCCAACCCCAAACCCCAACCCCAAACCGACCCAATCCCCTACAACACAACCCCCCCTCACCCACCCCAACCCCAAATCCCAACCCCAAATCCCAAACCCAAACCCCAACCCCAAACCGACCCAATCCCCTACAACACAACCCCCCCTCACCCACCCCAACCCCAAATCCCAACCCCAAATCCCAACTCCAAACCCAAACCCCAAACCGACCCAATCCCCTACAACACAAACCCCCTTGCCCACCCAAACCCCAAAACCCCCCAACCCCAACCCCAAACACCCAACCAAATCCCCTACAACACAAACCACCTCACCCACCCCAACCCCAAATCCCAACCCCAAACCCCAACCCCAAACCGACCCAATCCCCTACAACACAACCCCCCCATCACCCATCCCAACCCCAAAACCCCCCCAACCCCAAGCCCAAACACCCGACCAAATCCCCTACAGCACAAACCCCCTTGCCCACCCAAACCCCAAGCTCCAAACCTTAGGGATGGCAGACCTGATGACAATGAATTAGCTTCCTCAGCCCCTGGGATATGTAATTAGGGGTCCAGCCAACAAGTGGAGGTGGGCTTTCCCCCAATTTTCCAGCCCATTGACAGGACCCTACCATGAACATAAAATTCGGAATTGGACTGATGTCCCACCATTAGCCTGAGGACAGGATCATCCCAATGGACCAACAAATCCTCCTGGAAAAATTAGGAAACACCCCCAGATTCAGGGACAAACTTCTACCTCTCAGCTGCTAGAAACAAGCTTCATTGATCAGGAAATCGTGCACACGCTGCCCTCCATTCTCATTCCAGCTTCCCTGGTGTCATGATTCCAGTGTTTCCAAAATCTCCTGATCCCAGTCTTCCCAGATTCCTGATCCCAGCATTCCTACAATGTCCCAGGGGTCAGCCAGCAGTAAATGCTGTTTGTTTTGTGGAAACTCTTGATAGTTCCTTTTCAGTCGGAGCTCTGAGCTAGTGTTCCTGTAAAACCTGCTTGTGCTTTTGTGATCTGATCATTAATCGGTTTCTTTAGACCCGTGCCTGGCTGCATTAAAATGGGGATTTTTACACATTCACCAAGGTGACGAATCTTCCGGGCATGGCCCCCTCAGTGAGTCGCTGCCGTCAGCAGACAAGAGAATTCCCAATCAAATCTCTCATCTCTCCTGACATTCACTTCCATACCCATTAGACATGCTGAATCACAGATTCAGTTGTCAAAGAGGAAACATTATTTGCCAGGAGCAATTAATCAGATAAAGATAGCGTTTGATTGGGGAATGGTTCCTTAGCAAGGCTTACAGGTGACTTCCTTCAGATAAACTTATCAGGCATTTCAGAAAAGCTGCTGATATTTTTCTTTCATGATTGCAGCCAATAATCATTGCAGCCTCTGCTTGGCTGTTGACAAACACCACAATTTAATCGGCTGTGGCTGATGCTGTTTGTGAGCTGAGTTACAGAGTGTTGATATGACTGGGATCCATCTCCCCACTGTCTCTCAGCCACTCAAACTGTGGGACTCCTCTCCTGCTTCATTCACCTTTAACCTACAGGATCTAAAACCCACTCTTATTGTCCTAAAACTGCAACCTTCAGCGGCTGGTTTACCTTCTCTTCATCCACACTTTTCCAATCTTCGCTAGTCTCCTTCCTGTCATTGGGCCTTTCCTCTTTCCCTGATCCTGTGGAACCTTCCCCCTCTCCCCCACCGTATGGGACTGGACCCAGCCCCTTGTTGGTCAATATCCTGATTCTGTCTCCATGTTTGTGTCACAGCAACTAAACTTCCCAATTTCTGTCCCTTTATCAATTCTTCCTGGTCCACCCAACACTGTCTCTGGAGAAGCTGTGACAGTAATTACAATGTCGCTGCCTTTGTAGAGAATGAAGCTGGAAGGTGAGTTGATCTTTGTGACTCTGCAGTTGTGCTAATTATGTTGTGAAATGGAATAAGCTGAGCTGAAGTAATTAAAGAAATCTCATTTGTTTAGTGAGTTCTCTCTACTGAACTGTAAAAGCGAAGGAAAAATTGTTCCATAATCTGTTTTTCTATTGCGTCAGCACAGTGTCCAGCTTGGAACATACACAATTCTTCACATCTAGTGTCAGAGTCACTAGGGCACAGAAGGAGGCCATTCAGCCCGTCATGTCCATGGCAGAGTGCTGGGGAGATCATATTCAGAGACATAGTGTGCTCTGCTTTTAACTACTGGCTAACGTTAATAAACAGAGAGACAGAGATGGACACTGAGCTGCTGATAAAGTTATATTGACCAGACAAATCATTCTGGCTTGGATGAAACAGTGGGTCATGTAATATAAGGTTCTGGCACATATAGGGTTAATGTGGGATTAAGTACAGTACCGCCCACACAGTGTTGTAAGGGAACATATGAACTGCACCTAGGGGGTCAGTCTAGTGTTGGACAGAGCCGTGTGCACAAGCAAGCATGGAGGCAGCTCCTAGCTTGAACCTATACTGTATAAACGTACGTTTTCTTGTAGTTAATAAATCCATACAGTTAACCTACTTCAGTCTATGAAGATTTCATTAAGACCTACTGAATGGTATCTAACACCCTATAACAGGTCACCCACTGTCCTTTCACATTCTGAGACAGTGGGTCATGCACTGGCCTTTCACGCTCTGGGACAGTGGGTCATACACTAGCCTTTCATGCTATGGGACAGTGGGTCACACACTGTCCTTTCACATTCTGGGACAGTGGGTCACGCACTGGCCTTTCACACTCTAGGGCAGTGGGTCACACACTGGCCTTTAACGCTCTAGGGCAGTGGATCACGCACTGGCCTTTCACGCTCTGGGACAGTGGGTCATGCACCGGCCTTTCACGCTCTAGGGCAGTGGGTCACACATTGGCCTTTCATACTCTAGGGCAGTGGATCACGCACTGGCCTTTCATGCTCTGGGACAGTGGGTCACACACTGACCTTTCACGCTCTAGGGCAGTGGATCACGCACTGGCCTTTCACACTCTGGGACAGTGGGTCACACACTGGCCTTGCACACTCTGGGACAGTGTGTCACGCACTGGCCTTTCACACTCTGGGACAGTGGGTCACACACTGGCCTTTCACGCTCTGGGACAGTGGGTCACACACTGGCTTTTCACACTTTGGGACAGTGGGTCACACACTGGCCTTTCACATTCTGGGACAGTGGGTCATGCACTGGCCTTTCACATTCTGGGACAGTGGGTCATGCACTTTCCTTTCATGTTCTTGGACAGTGGGTCACACACTGGCCTTTCACGCTCTGGGGCAGTGGGTCATGTACTTTCCTTTCACGCTCTGGGACAGTGGGTCACACACTGTCCTTTCACACTCTGGGGCAGTGGGTCATGCACTGGCCTTTCACACTCTGGGACAGTGGGTCATGCACTGGCCTTTCACGCTCTGGGACAGTGGGTCATGCACTGGCCTTTCACATTCTGGGACAGTGGGTCATGCATTTTCCTTTCATGTTCTGGGACAGTGGGTCACACACTGGCCTTTCACGCTCTGGGGCAGTGGGTCATGTACTTTCCTTTCACGCTCTGGGACAGTGGGTCACACACTGTCCTTTCACACTCTGGGGCAGTGGGTCATGCACTGGCCTTTCACACTCTGGGGCAGTGGGTCGTGCACTGGCCTTTCACGCTCTAGGGCAGTGGATCACGCACTGGCCTTTCACGCTCTAGGGCAGTGGATCACGCACTGGCCTTTCATGCTCTGGGACAGTGGGTCACACACTGGCCTTTCACGCTCTGGGACAGTGGGTCATGCACTGGCCTTTCACACTCTGGGACAGTGGGTCATGCACTGGCCTTTCAAGCTCTGGGACAGTGGAGCACGCACTGGCCTTTCATGCTCTGGGGCAGTGGGTCACACACTGGCCTTTCACGCTCTAGGGCAGTGGGTCATGCACTGGCCTTTCACGCTCTGGGACAGTGGGTCATGCACTGACCTTTCACACTCTGTCTAAAGTACTATGGGAGAGAAGCCAAAGGGCATTAGCTGTTCCTCCTGAATAATTAAATATAATGCAGAGTTGCTCAGGTTATAAGTGCCCTGTATAAAACAGACTCTGGAATTTCAGACTGTTCTGTCAAATTCTGCAACTCAACATTTAGGCAAAATAAACCCTTTATTTTTCTAGTGCAGCTGCTGGGAGTGGGCGGGGCCTCTGGAGATGGACTTGGTTCCTGGGAGTGGGATGGAGTGGGCTGGACTGTCTCAAGGCATTTTCCAATAGAAACACAGAGTAGTTACGGCACATGCTGTAACATTGGTCCATGCCGACTCCCTGGAAGAGCAACTCACCTTGTCTCAATCCCTCGCCTTATCCCGATAAACCTGCAAAGTATTTTTGCTTCACATGATGATCCATTGCCCTTTTAAAAGCCGTGATCGAATCTGTCTGCACCGCATTGTCAGGCAGCACATTCCAGACACTAATCACTCACTGCGTAAAAAAAGGTTTTTCCTCATGTTGCTCTTGTTTCTTTTGCCAATCAGCTTAAATCTGTGCCCTCTGGTTCTCAATCCTTCCACCAACAGGAACATAGTTTCCTTCTCTACTCTGTCCAGACACCTTGTTGGGGGGGGGACTTTTCCCCCGTTGGGTGGGCTCAGAGGGGGTGGGCGGGAAGCTGACAGTCGCCCTGTGATCGCGGCCGGACCACGATCTCATGCCAATTAAGGCCCGGCCAGCGCGAAACGCTCAGTGCTGCCTGTGTGAGGGGGTGGGGCAGGGGGTTGGAGGGCGGGGGTGAACTTTGCACACGCGCTGGAAAAACCCCCCCGAGGCCCAGAGCTGCCTCAGGGAGATGAACATTTTTCAAACTAAAAAAAATAACAGATTTCTGAAATGTTATAAAACACGTCCCCTCATCTGACTCTGAGCAGGGACATGTTATAAATGAAATTTAAAAGTTTTATTTTATTTTTATTTGCTGGTGGAAGCCTCACACCGCCCGTGGATGAGGTTTCCTAAAAAGCGCCAAGGCTGCTTAGCCTTTTTGCCCGTCCGTCAACTGTTAGGTTGGACGGGCAGCGAAAAATCTCTCTCAATTACCTTTTTAATGTCCTTAACAGGCCTTTTAATTGTTGGTGGGCGCGCTGCTGACTCCGACGGGTGCCCACTGACCGAAATATTGTGCGTGATTTTACCCTCGGTTGGGTCGGGCGCATATTCGCTCGATGAGCTAAAAATTCTCCCCCTTGTGATTTTGGATTCCTCTATCAAATCTCCTCTTAATCTCCTCTTAATCTTCTCTTCTCTAAGGAGAACAGTCCCAGCTTCTCCAGTCTATCCATGTAACTGAAGTTTCTTATCTCCGGAACCATTCTTGTGAATCTTTTCGGCACTCTCTCTAAAGCCTTCGCATTCTCCCTAAAGTATGGTGCCCAGAACTGAATGCAGTACACCCAGCGGACACTGAACCAGTGTCTTATACAGTGTTACAATCAGGTGAGGAGGGGTCAAATGGCCCCCTCTCTTTTCACTCATCTCCTTTCACCACAGCAGGTTCATTTGGAAAGGACATACTCGTCACTTCGGTGAATGTTTAACTGTTTACACGCTGTGATTATAAAAGAAGCAAATGGACAGGTTTTCTTGAGTTTAACAAAGAAAGTCATTAGTTATATTATAGTTAAACTGATCTAAGTAAAATAATGAAATATGCTCCAACTTTTGCACATACACACACACTCAAGGTTCACACACAGACACACACGCACTTGAGGTTCACGCACACACTCAAAGTTCAAACACACACACACACACACACACACAGACACAAAGTTGTGGGGAGCACGAGTGATAGCTCCACCAAAGGGAAGGGAGCCTATTTTAATTGAAGTACACAGTGCCCATCCAGGAATTTCCCGAATGAAGACCATAGCACGCAGCTACCTATGGTGATCAGGGTTGGATGGTGAAGTAGAGAGTTTCTTGAAGTGCTGTGTGCAATGTCAGCAACTGCAAAAGTTGCCAGTGACAGCTCTGTTACACCCATGGGAGTGGCCAGGTAGAGCCTGGGTGCGGTTACACATTGACTACATCGGACCTTTCCTGGGAACAATGTTTCTGCTCATTGTCGATGCCCCTTCAAAATGGTTGGATGTATATGAGGTGAAGTCACCAACATCGGCCGCTACAATTGAGAAACTACGTCAGAGTTTTGCCATTCACGGACTACCAGAAGTAGCTGTTTCCAATAACAGCATTTACGAGTGCTGAGTTTCAACGGTTTATCAGCCTCAACTGCGTCACTCATGTGAAAACTGCACCGTACCCACCCTTCCTCAAACGGACTGGCCGAAAGGGGGGTTCAAATGTTCATTGCAGGCATGAAAAACATAACTGGCGATTCCTTAGCAACCAAGCTAGCACACTTTCTTTATCATTACAGGACCATCCCTCACACAACAACAGGTATCGCACCTGTGGAGTTATTGTTGAAATTCCATCTCAGGATAAGATTGAGCTTAATAATGCTGAATTTAGAGGGGCAGGTGGAAAGGAGTCAGGGAAGCCAGAAAACTAGACACAACTGGCATAACCGCGAGAGGAAATTTACCGTGGGAGAGACGGCATACGTGAAAAACTTCAGGGAAGGACCAAAGTGGTTACTGGGTAACATAAGTGCAGTGACTAGACCCCTATCTTACCACGTGGATCATTCGTAAACATGTGGACCATTTAAGGGGGAGAGACACAAATCGCCAAGATTTGATTCCACCGGTGATCATGACCAGGTCTGCGTTTCCTGTTGGGGATACTCAACCCAGGACTGACATGTCTGATGTTCCTGTGAGAGTTGAGGATACAGAACTGCAAGTGCTCATCGAAGCACCTGATGTTCAGGCAACTCTGGAAAAGCAAGTTCCTGACAAAGAATCTGAAGTTGTGGAGCTGCGACGTTCCACATGTACCAGGAAACCACCTGAAAGACTGAACTGGTAACTTCCTTACCCAGTGTAAATATTATGTTGTCCTGAAAAATATGTACTTGTGGATATAATATGTATAGCTGAGTTAAAGGGGGAGGAATGTAGGAATTATGGTTTTATTTAGTGTAATGTACCTTTAAGAATAATACTTGTTAAGGAAGATCACATGATCTGTGGTAACCAATAGGAGAGTCGTGCAGGCTACTTCAGCAGTCAGTGCAGAGATAGAGTTGGAGTTGAAAGTACACATGTCATTGCTGCTATGTATATTGTAAATAAACTTAATGTTTACACCCAAGAAGTGTCTGCAGATCAACTCTCTCATTAATAGTACAACTTGGCCACCCTACAACACACATATACTTACACACACACATACGCACACACTCGAAGTTCACTCACACACTCGAAGTTCACACACACACATTTGAAGTTCAGACACACACAGTCAAATTTCACACATTCACACGCACACACGTTCTCTCACACACACACTTGAAGTTCACACACTCACACGCACACACACACACACAAAGTTCACACACCACTCGAAGTTCACACACACAAACACACACTGTCTCTCACACACACTCAAATTTCACACACACACACACACACACACACACTTTCTCTGACACACTCAAAGTTCACACACGCACTCGAAGTTCACACATGCACTCAAAGTTCACACACGCACATTCTCTCTCACACACACGTACACACACACTCTCTCACACACACATACTTGAAGTTCGCACACACACACTCAAATTTCACACACTCACACACACACATATACTCAAAGTTCACACACACAATCGAAGTTCACACACACACACACACACTCTCACACAAACACACACTCCCACACACACACACATACCAATAGAGAAAGGACGGACAGATTTGTCAACATAGAGTCCCGAGGAAGAAAAGCAATACAATCTGTAGTTTGCTGACTGGGATGTCCCTGACTCCACACAAGAGCATTTTGCTCATATAGCTGGGATAGTAGCTAACAATATAAGCAAAATACTGCAGATACTGGAAATATGAAAGAAAAACAGAAATGCTGGAAATGTTCAGCAAGTCTGGCAGCAACTGTGGAAAGAGAAACAGAGTTAACATTTCAAATTGAATATGACTCCTCTGCAGAAATGAAGGAAGGTAGAAATGTGATGGATTTATTGCTGTTGAAAGGATGGAGGAGAGGAAGAACAAAAGGGAAGGTCTGGGACAGGATAGAGGGCAGGAGAGATTAAATGGCAAAGATGTCATGGAACAAATGGCAAAGGGAGTGGAAAAGATAGTACTGAAGACACAAAGCATTTGTCTGGAGTGAGTGCGAATTGCAGAATAATGAACAGCTCTGTCTGAAAGCAAAAAACATGAAAAACAAGATTCAGACAGGCACATGGCAAAAAAAAATAGAATCAAAATAAGGGACAGAGTTCATGGTCTGAAACTGGTGAACTCAATGGTGAGTTCAGAAGGCTGTAAGGTGCCTAGTCGGAAGATGAGGTGCTGTTCCTCCAGTTTGCATTGGGCTTCACTGGAACGTTGCAGCAGGCCAAGGACTGAAATGTGAGTGTGAAAGCAAGGTGGTGAATTGAGATGGTAAGATGGGAAGCTCAGGGTCACACTTGTGGGCTGAATGAAGGTGTTCCACAAAGCGGTCACCCAGTCTACATTTGTTCTCCCCAGTGTAGAGGAGACCACATTGTGAGCAGCGAATGCAATATTCTAAATTGAAAGAAGCACAACTAAATCGCTGCTTCACTTGGAAGGAGTGTTTTGGGTCCTGGATATTGAGGAGGCAGGAGGTAAAGGGGCAGATGTTACACCTCCTGGGGTTGCATGGGAAGGTGCCATGGGAAGGGGATGAGGATTTGGGGGTGATTGAAGAGTGGACCTCCATGACGAAGGGAATAGTGCCCTTGGAACGCTGATGGTGCGGGAGTGAGGGGAAGATGTGCTTGGTGGTGGCATGTTGCGGGAGGTGGTGGAAATGGTGGGGGATGATCCTTTGAATGTGAAGGCTAATGGGGTGGAGCAGAAGTGTGGGAAATGGGTCAGACACGGATGAGGGCCCTGTCAACCACAGTAGGGAGAAATCTTTGGTTGAAGAAAAAGGAAGACATGTCAGAAACGCTGGTTTTGAGGGTTGCATCATTAGAACAGATGTGATGGAGGCAGTACCGATACAGTCACCATTGTACCGGGATTAGGGGAGAAAGCCCGAATAGGACTGGAACAAGGGATGTTTCAGATAGTCCACAAAAAGACAAAAGATGGTGACAAGTGCAAGAGGATAAAAACCAACAAATGGCCAAAAACATTCTGGTTTTATGAATAGGGAATATCTACAAACATAAAGAATAATGGGGAATTTGGACAAAAGTGGGGAGGAAGGAAGAATGTAAGAACAAGAAGAGGCTATTCAGCCCCTCTAGACTGTCCCACAATTCAATCGGATCATGACCAACCCAAATATACTTAGATCTTAGGTCCAAATAGATGACCTCACGCTTGCCTGCTTTAAACTAGATCTGCCATAATTTTGCTTGCTCGGTTAATCTGTCTCTGCCCCTATGCAACTTCCTGCTCCTAGCTACACTACTTACTATCCCCTCTTAACTTAATGTTATCTGCAAACTTGTATATACATATTCATTCCTTCATCCAAGTCACTGATAAATCTGGAGAAAGCTAAGGTTCAGAACAGAAGCCTGGGGAACACCAGTTCCCATATCTCATCAACAAGAGTATTTATCCTTTATTCCCACTCTCTGGCTCCTAAATCCAAATCAACTTTGCCCCAATATTGAAGGAAGGTGAGAGAAGGAAACAAGGGTGTTATAGACCAGTTAGCCATACTTCCATGGTCAGGAAATCATAAGATCATAACAAATAGGAGCAGAGTAGGCCATTCGGCCCATCGAGCTTGCTCCACCATTCAATAAGACCATGGTGATCTGATTGTGGCCTTAACTCCACTTTCCTGTCTGTCCCCCCCATAACCCTTGACTCCCTTGTTGACCAAAAGTCTGTCCAATTCATCCTTGAATATATTCAATGACCTGACCTCCACTGCTCTCTGGGGAAGGGAATTCCAAAGATGAACGGCCTCCAGAGAGAAGAAATTCCTCCTCATCTCTGTCTTCAGTAGATCCCCTATATTTAAACAGAGGCCCCTGGTTCTAGAATCCCCCATGAGGAGAAACATTCTCTCAGCATCTACCCTATCAAGCCCCCTCAGAATTCTGTATACTTCATTAAGATCACTTCTCATTCTCCTAAACTCCAATCTGTATGGACCCAATCTGCTCAACCTTTTCTCTTAAGATAACCCCTTCATCCCAGGAATCAGCCTAATGAATCCAATCTGAACTGCTTTCAATGCAAGTATATCCCTCCACAAGTAAGGAGATCAAAATTGTATGCAGTACTCCAGGTTGTGGTCTCACCAATGCGTTATATAGTCGTCGCAAGACTTCCTTCCTTTTATACTCTATCCCCCTTGCAGTAAAGGTGAACATTTCATTTGCCTTCCTAATTACTTGCTGCATCTGCATGCTAACATTTTGTGATTCATTCCATTTCCCTCCCTAACAGCACGGTGGGTGTACCTATGCCACATGGACTGCAGCGATTCAAGAAGACAGCTCACCAGGGCAATTACACTTTCAAGGGCAATTAGGGATGAACAAAAAATGCTGACCTAGCCAGCGACACCCACATTCTGTGAAAGAATTTTAAAATGTACAAGGATACCCAGTTCCCTCTGTACTGCAGCATATGGAGTCTCTCTACATTTAAATAATATTCTGCTTTTCTATTCTTCCTGCCAAAGTGGACAACCTCACACTTTCCCACATTATACTCCATTTGCAATTTTTTGCCCACTCTTTTAACCTATCTCTACCCCTTTGAATACTGTTTGTATCCTCCTCACAACTTGCTTTCCTACCTATCCTTGTATTGTCAGCAAATTCAGCTACAATACAATCGGCCCCTTCATCCAAATCATTGACATAGACCATCAATAGTTCAGGCCCCAGTACTGATCACTGTGGCACTCCATTAGTTACAGTTTGCCAACCTGAAAATGACCCATTTATCCCATCTCTCTTTTTCCTGTTAGTTAACCAACCCTCTGTCCATGCTAATATATCACCCCCAACACCATGGGCTCTTATCTTGTGTAGTAATCTTTCAATGAGGCTCTCTATATCGAATTCCTTTTGGAAATCCAAATGCAATATATCCCCTGGTTCCCATTTATCCAACCTGCTTGTTACAGCCTTAAAGAACTCTGATAAATCTGCCCAATTACTAGAGTCTACAGTTAAGGACAGGGTGATTGAAAGCCTTGAAAATTTTCAATTGATCAGAGAGAGCCAGCATGGGTTTGTAAAGGGTATTTGTAAACAGATGAACCTGTTTGAATTTTTGAAGAGGTGACTAAAGCATTGGACAGGGGCATGTTTATAGATGTTGTTAATATGGACTTCTAGAAGGGACTTGATAAAGTTATTTTTTTTAGAAGGGGCTGTTAGCTAAAGTTAAAACTCATGGAATTGAAGGCACATTATTGATCTGGTTGGAAAATTGGCAGAGTGGCAGGAACCAAATAAAAACAGAAAATTCTGGAAAACCTCAGCAGGTCTGGCAGCATCTGTGGAGAGAGGAACAGAGTTAATGTTTTCATGACTTCATTAGACGTGGAGAGAGGTAGAAATGTGATGGGTTTTATGCTGTTGAAAAAGTGCAGAGGGATAGGTGGAGAAAAAGAGGAGGTAGGGATAGGTTGGGAGGGCAGGAGAGATTAAATACCCAGAGATGTTATAGAGCATCTAGCAGAGGGAATGGTGATGATAGTATTAAAGACACAAAACATTGGTCCAGAGTAGGTGTGAATAGTAGAATAAAGGTCAGTGTTGTCTGAAAACAAAAATATAAGAATAAGAGTAAGATACAGACTGGCACTTGGGGGAAAATAATCAAAATAGAGGACAGGGTTCATGGCCTGAAGTTGTTGAACTCCATGTTGAGTCCGGAAGGCTGTAAAGTCTAATCGGAAGATAAGGTGCTGTTGCTCGAGTTTGCTTTGGGCTTCACTGAATTTGGCAGGATGTGGCTAGTGGTGCCTTGCAAGGGTTTGTGTTGGGGCCTTAACTACTCACCAGATTTATGAACAACTCAGATGATGAGCTAAGAAGCCACATATCCAAATTTGTCAATGACACAAAGATAGGCAATATTGCTAGTAGTGTAGATGGAAGCATAAAATGAGTTAGCAATAGGTTAATTGTATATTAATTGTGGTTAACTGTATACAGGTGGTGGGCATTATCTGGAGATTCACTTATGACCTGATAAATGGAAACAGGCCTGAAACTGTGGGTTTAGGAAAACAAAGTGCTGGAAATGCTTAGCATGTTCAATGAAGAGTGCAGGAGAGCATGCCAGGGGCAGCACCAGGCATACCTAAAAATGAGGTGTCACCCTGGTGAAGCTATGACACAGGACTACATGTGTGCATAAGCAGTAAGTGATATACAGAGCAAAGTGATCCCGCAACCAACATATCAGATTTAAGCTCTACAGTCCTGCCACATCCAGTCGTGAATGGTGGTGGACAATTAAACAACTCACTGGAGGAGGAGACTCCACAAATATCTCTATCCTCAATGCTGGGGGAGCCCAGCACATCAGTGCAAAAGATAAGGCTGAAGCATTTGCTACAATCTTCAGCCAGAAGTGCCAAGTGGATGATCCATCTCGGCCTCCTCTGGAGGTCCCCAGCATCACAGATGCCAGTCTTCAGCCAATTTGATTCACTCCACGTGATATCAAGAAATGGCTAAAGGTACTGGACACTGCAAAGGCTATGGGCCCTGACAATATTCCGGCACTAGCACTAACGACTTGAGTTTCCAGAACTTGCCGTGTCCCTAGCTAAGCTGTTCCAGTACAGCTACAACACTGGCATCTACCTGGCTATGTGGAAAATTGCCCAGGTATGTCCTGTACACAAAAAGCAGGACAAATCCAACCCAGTCAATTACTGCTGCATCAATCTACTCTACATCATCAGCGAAGTAATGGAAGGGGTCATCAACAGTGCTATCAAGCGGCACTTGCTTAGCAATAACCTGCTCACTGATGCCCAGTTTGGGTTCTGCCAGGGCCACTCAGCTCCTGGCCTTATTACAGCCTTGGTTCAAACATGGACAAAAGAGCTGAACTTCAGAGGTGAGGTGAGAGTGACTGCTCTTGACATCAAGGCAGCATTTGACCGAATGTGGCATCAAGGAGCCCTAGCAAAACTGGAGTTAATGGGAATTAGGGGGAAAATTCTCCACTGGTTGGAGTCATACCTCGCACGAAGGAAGATGGTTGTGATTGTTGTAGGTCAATCACCTCAGATCCAGGACATCACTGCAGGAGTTCCTCAGGATAGTGTCCTTGGCCCAGCCATCTTCAGCTGCTTCATCAATGACCTTCCTTACATCATAAGGTCAGAAGTGGGGATGTTCACTGATGATTGCACAATGTTCAGCATCATTCGTGACTCCTCAGATACTGAAGCAGTCCATGTCCAAATCCAGCAAGACCTGGACAATATCCTGGCTTGGGTTGACAGTGGCAAGTAACATTCACGCCACACTAATGCCAGGCAAAGACCATCTCCAACAAGAGAGAATCTAACCATCGCCCCATGACATTCAATAGCATTGCCATCACTGAATCCCCCACTATCAACATCGTCGGGGTTACCATTGGCTAGAAACTGAACTTGGCTAGCCATATAAATACGGTGGCTACAAGAGCAGGTCAGAGGCTAGGAATTGTGCAATGAGTAACTCACCTCCTGACTCCCCAAAGCCTGTCCACAAGGCACAAGTCAGGACTGTGATGGAATACTCCCCACTTGCCTGGATGAGTGCAACTCCCACAACACTCAAGAAGCTTGACACTGTCCAGGACAAAGCAGCCCTCTTGGTTAGCACCACATCCACAAACATTCACTCCCTCCACCATCAACACACAGTAGCAGCAGTGTGTACCATCTACAAGGTGCACTGCAGGAATTCACCAAGTTTCCTTAGACAGCACCTTCCAAACCCACAACCACTACCACGTAGAAGGATAATGGCAACAGATAGATGGGGACACCACCACCTGGAACTTCCCCTCCAAGTCACTCACCATCCTGACTTGGAAATATATCGCCATTCCTTCACTGTCGCTGGGTCAAAATCCTGGAACTCCCTTCCTAACAGCACTGTGGGTGTATCTACACCACACGGACTGCAGCAGTTCAAGAAGGCAGCTCACCACCACCTTCTTAAGGGCAACTAGAGATGGGCAATAAATGCTGGCCCAGCCAGCGAAGCCCATATCCCATGAATGAATAAAAAACAATGTCTGGCAACAGTGGAGAGAGAAACAGAGTTAACATTTCTTGTCTAAGATCTTTCATCACAACTATGGTTGTGAGGTTAGGAGGTGCGTGCTTGTAATCTGTAAGTAAATACTTCTAAAAATGTGTAAAGATTGGCATTAGTTCTATCCTTCACTACTGGCTTTCTGGAGTAGAATGAATAGATTAAGTGAAAGGGGAAATGGGCAAATTGATTTCAAGATAGACAAATGTGAGGTCATCCACTTTGGATCTAAAAAGGATGAACAGGGTCTTTCTAAATGGTGGCAAACTGGAAACATTGGTAGTCCAATGGAGCTTGGGTGGGGGTGTTCCAGGTACTTAGGTTTTTCAAGTGTCATAAACAGGCATAAAAAAAATAATCAAAGGCAATTGTAATGTTGGTTTTTGTATCTGGAGAACCATGATACAAGGGTAAGAAGTTATGCAACAGTTATATTGATGCCAACTATGGACTTTGAAGATCAAGTGTAAATTCTGTCTCCCTTTAATTCTATAAAACGACTTTCCGTATCAGGAACTCTCCAACTCATTTGTAATATTAATGAACGGATTAAAAAGCAATTTGTTACATGGTTTGGCAGTGCTGTGAGCACCGAGTTGTCTGTTAGTGGAGAAGGTTTATTGGAGCAGAGGGTGAAGTGTTTTTTCACCAAGGTGCCAGCTCAATGGGTTGAAAATTCATCTCGGAGTCAGGGGCTCAGGGGTTTAAGTCGCACTTTAGTGACTCCAAGCACATAATCCAGGCTGACACTGCAATGCGTCGCTGAGGGTGTGCTGCATTGTCAGAGATGTTGTCTTTCTGATGGGATATTAAACCATGACCCTGTCTGCTCTCTCAGGTGAATGTAAAAGAACCAATGGCACAATTTGTAAGAAGAGCAGGGGAATTGTCCTGATCAATATTTATCCCTCAATCGACGTCACCAGAACAGATTATCTGGTTGTTATCTCATTACTGTTTGTGGGATCTTGCTGTGTGCAAATTGGCTGCTCTATTTCCTATTTTGCAACAGTGACTACACTTCAAGAGCACTTCATTGGCTGTAAAGATTGGAATGTCCTGAGGTCAAAAAGATGCTATAGCAATGCAAGATATTAATGACGAGGTTGTTGGGGAGTCTCACCTGTGAACTCGGGTATCTCATGATTGCTCAGTCATTGGCTCCCGATGTTATTCTTCAGATGATTGCCTTACAGAATTAGTGTTCCATTGACCCACATGTGACTCTGCAGCACTGGGGGTTACAGGAGAGCTCGGAGCAGAAGAGAGTCAGGAGTCATAGCCCAGTCTGGTCCTCTGTATCTGAACTTCAGTAACCTCTGCTCTCCTCACTGCCCATAAGTTAGTTCTGTCCAGGGTGGATTGCATCCTGCTCCTGCCTCAATAGGAAGTTCTGAGTAATCCATCATGCAGTTTGTGAGGGAGGGCTGTAAGCTGTACAACAATAGAGCCTTCACCAAATCCCTCAAACTGTTGATGAGGTGGCTTCTCGATCCTCTTCCTTCTGAAGCAGCTTCCCCACTGTGAGAGCTAAATTACTCTGGCATAAAGTGACACAGTGCTGACTGAGGCAATGCTCAGACATCACTTTGAGTTTATGTTCCAGCGCTCTGGTTCCCTCCCACTAGATCGCGGACATGCATCCCGGCTCAGCACGACAGTACAGCATTGACAAGATTCACACAGCAGTGATTCCACTTTGTAGGACAGAACACTGACCCAATGTCGTTCTTGCTGCCAGCATTCTGATTAAAATAAAAGCAAAATACTGCAGATGCTGGAAATCTGAAATAAGAACAGAAAATACTGGAAAGCTCAGCAGGTCTGACAGCATCTGTGGAGAGAGAAACAGTCTTCCAGAGTTGAAGAAGGGTCCATTCAGTCTCGAAACGTTAACTCTGTTTCTCTCTCCACAGATGCTGCCAGACCTGCTGAGTGTTTCCAGCATTTTCTGTTTTTATTTCAGCTTTCTGACTGTCTGGTCTCCACTTGGAAAGGAGAGGTTGCAGTGAGATTCATCAAGTCTGAGGACAGGCCCTGGACTCTGAGACCATTACTGGCTTTACTCTACACCGGAAACTTTAAGATTTGAACGAAGCAGAAACCAAATAACACAGACTGGCACAGGGACCTCACACACTCGATACCCAGATCCAAAATTTGATCCCTTATTTTATATTGTCTGTCCATGTTCTTCCTACCAAAATGCATCACCTCACACTTCTCCACATTGAACTTCATCTGCCTCCTATCTGCCCACTCCACCAACTTGTCTATGTCCTTTTGAAGTTCCACACCATCCTCCTCGCAGTTCACAGCATTCCCAAGCTTCGTATCATCCGCAAACTTTGAAATTGTCCTCTGCACACCAAGATCTAGATCATTAATATATATCAGGAAAAGCAAGAGTCCCAATACCAACCCCTGGGGAGCTCCACCACAAACCTTCCTCCAGCCCAAAAATATCCATTGACCATTACTCTCTGCTTCCTATTTTTCAGCCAATTTTGTATCCATGTTGCTACTGTCCCTTTTATTCCATGAGCAATAACTTTTCTCACAAGTCTGTTGTGTGGCACTGTATCAAATGCCTTTTGAAAGTCCATGTGCACCACATCAACAGCATTATCCTCATTGACCTTTTGTGTTACCTCTTCAAAAAACTCCAGCAAGTTAGTTAAACACGATTTCCCCTTGAGAAATCCGTGCCCGCTCTTCCTTATCAACCAATATTTTTCCATGTGACTACTAATTCTATCCCAAATAATTGTTTCGAGAATCTTGCCCACCACTGAAGTTAAACTGACTGGTCTGTAATTGCTGGGCTTATCCTTACAACCTTTTCTGAACAAGGGCGTAATGTTTGCAATTCTCCAGTCCTCCAGCACCTCCCCTGAGTCTAGGAAGGACTGAAAGGTTATGGCCAGTGTCCCTGCAATTTCTACTCTCACTTCCTTCAATATCCTTGGATGCACCTCATTCGGTCCCAGTGCCTTGTCAACTTTAAGTACCGACAGTCTATTCAACACTTTCTCCTTATCAGTTTTGAACACTTCTAGTGACAGTTTCCTAGTCTGTCATCATGGCCTGGGTAGCATCTACCTCCTTGGTAAAGACGGATGCAAAGTATTCATTTAATACCTCAGCGACGGCCCCTTTGTCCATGTGTTAATTCCCTTTTTGATTCATAATCAGCCCTACTCCTCCTTTTACCAGCCCTCTACTAATTATATGCTCATTGAAGATTTTGGGATTCCCCTTTATGTTGGCTGCCAGTCTTTTCTCATAATCCCTTTTCACTTCTCTAATATGCTTTATCACCTCCCCTCTGAACCTTCTGTATTCCTCTTGGTTCTCAATTGTATTTTCTACCTGACACCTGTCATAAGCATGCCTTTTCCTCTTTATCTTAATTTCTATCTCCTTTTTCATGCAGGGAGCTCTGGACTTGTTTGTCCTACCTTTCCCTTTCGATGGAATATACCTTGACTGTGCCCGAGCCAATTCTTTTTTGAAGGTAGCCCATTGTTTAGCTATAGTTTTTCCTGCCAATCTTTCATTCCAGTCCATCTGGACCCAGCTCCGTTCTTGCCCTGTGGAAGTCGGCTCTCATCCAGTTAATTATTCTTACTCTGGATTGCCTATCGTCCTTTTCTATCATCATCCTAAAACCTACAATACAATGATCACTGTCTCCTAAATGCTCCCCCATTCATCTGCTTGGTCCACCTCATCTCCATCTCATCATCCACCTCAGGTCCAAAAGTGCATCTTTTCTTGTTGGATTGGACACATCCTGCTGTAGAAAATTCTCCTGATCACAATCTAGGAACTTTTGCCCCTCTCTGTCCTTTACACTACCACTGTCCCAGTCTATATTTGGGTAATTAAAGTCCTCCATTATAACTACTCTATAATGCCTGCATCTCCCTGTAATTTCCCTGCAGATTTGTTTTGCTACGTCTTTCTCACTAGTTGGGGGTCTATAGACTACACAGAGCAATGTAATTGCCCCCTTTTTGTTCCTTAGCTCTAACCAAATTGATTCTGTCCTTGAACCCTCTGGGACATCCTCTTTCTCCAACACTGCAATGCTTTCCTTAACCAATACCACCACCCCTCCTCCTTTCCCACCTCTTATGAACACCTTGTACCCACAAATAATTAACACCCAGATCGGCCCTTCCTTGAGCGAGGTCTCTGTTATCACCACAACATCATATTTCCACATGGCAATCTGTGCCTGTAATTCCCCAATTTTATTTACTATACTTCGTGCATTCACATAATTGCATAGTAACCCTGATTTAGATTTGTTATTCTCTCCCTCACCCTGAATTCACCTATTAACTTACTATTCTCTATACTAGTGCTATCTGTCCCTCCCAATATTTTGTGCACCCTGGTATCCGTCTCTAACACTTTCTCCTGATTCCCACTCCCCTGATGAGTTAGTTTAAAGCCCTCCCAACAGCATTAGCAAAACATCCACAAGGAACTCAGTCCCAGCTCTGTTCAGGTGTAACCCGTCTGGCTTGTACAGGTGCCAACTCCCCCAGAGCCAGTCCCAGTGTCCCAGGAATCTAAAGCCCTCTCTCCTGCACCATCTTTCCAGCCGCCCATTCATTTGCCTTATCCTCCTATTTCTGTACTCACTGGCACGTGGCACTGGGAGTAATCTGGAAATTACTACATTAGAGGTCCTGCTTGTTAATTTTCTACCTAGCTCCCTAAATTCTGATTGCAGGACCACATCCCCCTTCCTACCTAAGTGATAGGTACCAATGTGGACCACGATCTCTGGCTGATCACCCTCCCCCAGGAGAATGTCCTGCCGGCACTCTGTGACATCCTTGACCCTGGCACCAGGGAGGCAGAATACCATCCTGGAGTCACGCTTATGGCCACAGAAACGCCCGTCTGTTCCCCTAACCAATGAATCCCCTATCACTATTCCTTTTTCTTTCTTCTCCCTCCCCTCCTGTACAGCCGAGCCGCTCGTGGTGCCACAAACTTGGCTCTGACTGCACTCCGCTGAAAAACCAGCGCCTTCACCAGCTTCCAAAACAGAAAACCGATTTGGGTGCGGTACCCCAGGGGACTCCTGCACTACCTGCCTACTTCTCTTGGTCTGCCTGGTGGTCACCCATTCCCTCCCTGCCTCAGGCCCTTAAGCTATGGTGTGACCACCTCTCTGAATGTGCTATCCATGTAGCTCTCAGCCTCGCGGATGTGCCACAGTGACTCCAGCCGCTGCTCGATCTCTGAAACCCGGAGCTCAGGTTTCTGCAGCTGACAGCACTTCCTGCACATGTGGTCAGCTAGGACACCAGCAGCGTCCATGACTTTGCACATATTACAGGACACACATTCCCTCTGCTATGTCTTAATTCTACTTCCCTCACGTTAACTTTATTCTAATTTGGATTATTTATATTGGCCCAG
The DNA here is from genome assembly GCF_964194155.1 of Cetorhinus maximus. Lineage (NCBI taxonomy): Eukaryota > Metazoa > Chordata > Chondrichthyes > Lamniformes > Cetorhinidae > Cetorhinus > Cetorhinus maximus. Next base: position 21,469,847 of record NC_135905.1, on the reverse strand, counting down.
AATTTCCCTTATTCCTGGTGCTTCCCAGTTAAATCCAAGTATAGCAACTTGTTTAAAAATATTGCACTTTTATAATTTACTCACCAGGTCCTACTTACCATGGCCACCGCTCTTCATTCTGAGGAAAGTTAGGGAAGGAAGGGAGCAGCTCCTCCCCAAACTCACTCAGTCACCTCTGCTCTCGAACTCTCGCCGCTTCTCACACTTTTTTACAGCTGCTTTGCTCTCCTCTAGGTGCTGCTGACCGCCTGTCTCAGGGTGCTCCTCACACTCTCCTCTCTCCCCCAGTGTTTTCTCTCTCCGCACGGATAAATCTGGAGGGTTTTTGCCAAGTGTTTTTACTTTGATTTGATTGGACAGGACAGTGGATAAGATGATGAAAAAGTGAAATGAATCGTTGAATTTTACCTGGAGACCTGAGAATCTAAAAGCAGGGAGGCAAATCTGAAGTTTCAGAAGACACAAAAATCCAGTGTAGATTCACTGGGATGTTACCAGGGCTGAGGGTTAAAATCCAGTGTAGATTCACTGGGATGTTACCAGGGCTGAGGGTTAAAATCCAGTGTAGGTTCACTGGGATGTTACCAGGGCTGAGGGTTAAAATCCAGTGTAGATTCACTGGGATGTTACCAGGGCTGAGGGTTAAAACCCAGTGTAGATTCACTGGGATATGACCAGGGCTAAGGGTTAAAACCCAGTGTAGATTCACTGGGATATTTCCAGGCTGACGGTTAAAATCCAGTGTAGATTCACTGGGATATGACCAGGGCTGAGGGTTAAAATCCAGTGTAGATTCACTGGGATATGACCAGGGTTGAGGATTAAAATCCAGTTTAGATTCACTGGGATATGACCAGGGCTGAGGGTTAAAACCCAGTGTAGATTCACTAGGATATTACCAGGGCTGAGGTTTATAATTCTGGACTGAGTTTCTCAAGGGAATAGAAGGCATTTTAATCAAGAATAAGGCAATCGTGAGACAGCTTCTGCGCGAAGCGAGATGGTTAGGGTTAGCGAATCACAATATGATTCCAAGGCCTACAGAATGTTTCTTTAACCAGAGCCAGGCTTCCACGTGCATTTCTCAGCCTCAAACAGAATCCCTAAAATCTTTCAAACGGATTGTGGGCAGATTCTTGGGGTTGAGGCTGGGCGAGATCTCCAGCAGCCGCTCGCCAACTCCTGTCTGCTCGACCCAGCGCTTTCAACTTTTAGCAGACTGGCCCAGGTTAGCAGGTCCCAGCACTGTTGCTGCTGCACTTAGGAGGCCAGAGAGAGGAATGAACCAGCAGCTGCTCTTTCCAGTGACCCAGTTGGGGAGAACAGGGGCAGATGCCTCTGCAGTCAAATAGCTGCCTGACACTCACTGTCTCAACTCAAAGCTGAAGAGCAGCCACTTTGACGTAGCTGCAGGATGAGGTTGTGGCCCCGCTGCCCGAACAAGCTCAAGGGGTGAATGGAGAAAGGACAGATGCAGAATAAAGAGTGAATGTCGAAAGTGAAGGATCTACCTCAGAATGATAGAAATCAGAACTGCAATTTAAAAATATCAACATTAATTAGAGCAAAGCAGATTCTTGGTGAGTGACTTGCACCAGCAAATAATTGGCTCAATAAGCACCAGGGCCAAGGGAACCTGCTTATCCAGCTTCACTCATCAATCAGTCACTTTGGAAAAGTCACATTATTCAAGCATGACACCGTTTGTGCTGGTAATCCAAATTGCTCATTCATTTCCCTCCCTCTGTTGAACAGTAAATGCAGTGCACTGTGTAATTATTGGCTGGTGCCTTGTTGACACAGTTAGAACCAGCACATTATAAAACTGCATTAATGAGCGAGGGAGAGAGAGAGAGAGGCGGGGTGGAGGGCGAGGGGGTGGGAGAGAGTGAGACTGTGCAGCAAGAACGGGACAAATAAAAAATGCCTGGCCACAGTCACTAACACAAACTGTTGGAGAGTTGGACTTGCCATTTATACAATGAGATCAGCAGTGGGGAAAACAGGGGAACTGCGGGAGAGTCAGTGCTGAGCTCCCGAGTCATGACAAGAGCTTCCCTGTATCAGGTTTATTTAAAATTAAGATGAGGATTCATCATGTTTTGATGTTGAGATTTGGGGAAATGTTGCAATGTTTAAAATTAATTATATTTAAATATTAGATAAGCATTGCAATGTTTACACTGAACAATCGTTTTAATTTTGGTAAAAATCCATGCATTCAATAAGGCCCACACACACTGATTCTCACTGGGGTACAGGTCCCACACACAGTGACTCTAACTGGGGTACGGGTCCCACACACACTGACTCTCACTGGGGTACGGGTACCACACACACTGACTCTCACTGGGGTACGGGTCCCACACACACTGACTCTCACTGGGGTACGGGTACCACACACACTGACTCTCACTGGGGTACGGGTACCACACACACTGACTCTCACTGGGGTACGGGTACCACACACACTGACTCTCACTGGGGTACGGGTACCACACACGCTGACTCTCACTGGGGTACGGGTTCCAGACACACTGACTCTCACTGGGGCATGGGTCCCATACACACAATGACTCTCACTGGGGTATGGGTCCCACACACACTGACTCTCACTGGGGTATGGGTCCCACACACACTGACTCTCACTGGGGTATGGGTCTCAAACACACTGACTCTCACTGGGGTATGGGTCTCACACACACTGACTCTCACTGGGGTACGGGTCCCACACACACACTGACTCTCACTGGGGTACGGGTCCCACACACACTGACTCTCACTGGGGTACGGGTCCCACACACACTGATTCTCACTGGGGTACGGGTCCCACACACACTGACTCTCACTGGGGTACGGGTCCCACACACACTGATTCTCACTGGGGTACGGGTCCCACACACACTGACTCTCACTGGGGTACGGGTCCCACACACACTGATTCTCACTGGGGTACGGGTCCCACACACACTGACTCTCACTGGGGTACGGGTTCCACATACACTGATTCTCACTGGGGTACAGGTCCCACACACACTGGCCTGAATTTTACCCTCAGGGTGGGCCAGTCATGAATGCAAACCCCGCTGCTGGCCAAGATCGCGCTGCGAACATGATCTTACGCTGGGTGGCCAATTAAGGCCCGCCCAGTGTGGATTGCAACTGCCGGGTGTGTTTCCTGTGCGCAGGGGGCTGGAACACGTGGGGCAGCTCCCTGAAGGCTGCCAGGGATTGTGGGGGAGGCTGAGGGAGCTGTCTGGAAGATGCTCAAGATGTATTCTGGTGTGCAGTCAAGGCCTCAGCACCTGGAGATCATGGAAGGCAGGAGGGCAAAGTGGGCGGGCACTCTGCCCCCCACCCCATTTCTCTGAGGAGTGCCTGGGAGTGCTGACCGAAGAGGTCAGTGCCAGGCGGCACATATTATTGCTCAAGGATGGCAAGAGAAGGCCACCCCACCTGACCAAGGAGGCCTGGACAGAGGTCGCTGCCCAGGTCAGTGGGCACGACGTGGTGCACCGCACATGGCTTCAGTGCTGCTATAGGTCCAATGATCTGCTGCGGTCTGCAAGGGTAAGTGCAGAAATGGCATGGACCTGTGCGGAGAACCTTACTCGGGACGTTCAGGTGTCTAAGAGTGTGTATGCCAACTGGCACTGAAGCCCTGCCCTGCCAAGGCCAGGATGTCAGCATGACTGGCCTCAGTGCATTGCAGGGTGAGATGTGTCACAGTGACACGGCCTGCCTAATGCCCGGGCGGGAGGGCGGGCAGGAACCAGGAAAGGACCTTCAGGTAGATGGAGCAATAAGGAGGATATTTTCCCTGTCGGGAGAAGAGCAGTCATAACACCGCGGAGCGCCACAGAACAAGTGGAGGAGACAAATCTGTGCTTCCTCACTAAGCACGAGAGTGATGCACTGGAGCTGGAACGCCACCGGCCAGCTCACTCCCCCGGTCACGGTGAGGCAGGGGTCTCGGGTGAAGGTAAGAGTGCAGGTGACCGATGCGTGTGCGGTGGGTACTGGAAACATAACGGGCTCCTCTCATCAGAGATAAAAACAAAAAGCTAAAAGCTACTGCGGATGCTGGAAATCCAAAACAAAAACAGAATTACCTGGAAAATCCTCTCATCAGAAACTGAACTGTTATAGCCAGAGAGCCCAATGCAGTTTGCACCATGCAGCAGGTCTCCACTGTCTCCTCAGCCCGCCCAGCACGCATAGTGACCTTGATGACTAAATGTACTGATCTTTTGCCTTCCTCCCGCAGGTGCACCATCCACAGGAGCTGCTGGTGACCCTGAGAACCTCCCATTGAGCTCTGGGGAAAACATCACACCTGCACCAGCTTCACACTGTCTCTCTGAACTAGGCACCAGTGCAGATACTCACACGTCAGTGGGCATTAAATATTCAGCTCCACCAGTAATGCACAGCAGTGCGGGCACATCACACTCGCTTGAGGAGCTGGCAGAGGCAGAGAGGGCCCAGGGAGTCGACAGTGGGAGCATAGCTGGAGACCAGGACCGTGCTGTGTCCGAGGCAGATGATGAGCCTCTGGAGTTGCCCGTCAGGCGGCAGATGCTGGATGTCCAGCAGGATGGACGGGGAGAACTGGCGGAAATCCATAAGGGTCTGCATGCCATGGTCTCCATCATGAAGGAGTCAATGCAGAGCCTGAGTTCTGCGTTGACCCTTAACACCGAGCACACAGCCTCCTCCATTGAGACAGTGGTGACTCTCATGGAGAGGCAGCTTCAGGAGCAGACTCAGGGGTTCTGGGGTTGTGCTCGGACCTTCAAGCCCTCACACGGGCAGTGACATAGAGATGGATGAGGCACCTAGTCTGCCTGCTAGGTCTCCGTCCATCAATGGTGAGCAGAGAGGTACAAACGCACCTCACGCTGGTGGACAAGCTGCCTGTCATCTCTCTTGGCTTCTCTCAGGGGGCTCTGGATGAGGGCACCAGCTCCTCTGCCCCTCTGTCAGTGGCCGCTACATTTGATGATGCCACGATAACTGAGAAGTGCCCAGCTATGGGGCTGGATGCACCCTCCCAGGCGGAGCCTACTCAGGCTCTGGCGGCCAGAGGACAATCGCCAAGGTCATCTGGGCCACCAGGACAGCAGAGTCAGCAGCTGCCTCCAACACCACTGTCAGCGAGGGGCGGGCATCAAGACGCAGCTTCCGTAGACATAAGCTGAAGCCACGTTGAGCCCAGCAGGGACGTGTCACGGGTGACATTTTTTACATTTTTTTTTGCTCTTGTGTTAGGGATAGACACTTTATTTGTTCTTTGCTTGCTCAAGTTAAGAACCACAAACGTTTATTTGACTTGAATGAGCTGAGTTGGCTGGATGGTTTGAGTAGGTGCCGATGCAGCACAGGCTTATAAAAGTCTGGCGTTGTGTGGTGCTGGCGTACTGGGCTGGGTTCTCAGTTACTGATTGTTAGCGAAGGAGACAGTGCCATTGGCTTAACGAGACATCAATGCCTCACTCTGCGCCTCACCAGGCTCTTCCTCTGAGCCATCACTTGGGTCATCCTCCGTGGCCTGTGGAGCTGCCTCACTTTCCTCAGCCTCCAGTGGGTCCCCCATGCCAGAGCCAGGTTGTGCCGGGTGCAGCATACGATGATTAAGAGGGAGACACGCTCTGGAGGACACTGTAATGCTCCCCCTCACCGGTCCAGGCATCTGAAGGGCATCTTCAGCAGTCCGATGGTCCTCTCCATCACTGCCTTGGTGAAGGCGTGACCCCTGTTGCATCTCTCCTTGGCCTCAGTTCCTTTTATTTATTCAATCATGGGACGTGGGCATCACTGGCTGGGCCAGCATTTATTGCCCACCTCTAATTGCCCTTGAGAAGGTGGTGGTGAGCTGCCTTCTTGAACTGCTGCAGTCCATGTGGTGTAGGTACACCCACAGTGCTGTTAGGAAGGGAGTTCCAGGATTTCGACCCAGCGACAGTGAAGGAACGGCGATATATTTCCAAGTCAGGATGGTCAAGACTTGGAGGTGAACTTCCAGGTGGTGGTGTTCCCATGTGTCTGCTGCCCTTGTCTTTCTAGATGGTAGCGGTCATGGGTTTGGAAGGTGCTGTCTAAGGAGCCTTGGTGAAGTCCTGCAGTGCATCTTGTAGATGGTACACTCTGCTGCTACTGTGCATTGGTGGTGGAGGGAGTGAATATTTGTGGATGTGGTGCCAATCAAGCAGGCTGCTTTGACATGGATGGTGTCAAGCTTCTTGAGTGTTGTGGGAGTTGCACCCATCCAGGCAAGTGGAGAATATTCCATCACACTCCTGACTTGTGCCTTGTAGATGCTGAACAGACTTTGGGGAGTCAAGAGGTGAGTTACTCGCCGCAGGATTCCCAGCCTCCGACCTGCTCTTGTAGCTGCAATAGTTATATGGCTAGTCCAGTTCAGTTTCTGGTCAATGGTAACTCCCAGGATGTTGATAGTGGGGGATTCAGTGATGGTAATGCCATTGAACATCAAGGGGTGATGATTGGATTCTTTCTTGTTCGTGACGGTCATTGCCTGGCACTTGTGTGGTGCGAATGTTACTTGCCACTTGTCAGCCCAAGCCTGGATATTGTCCAGGTTTTGCTGCATTTGGACATGGACTGCTTCAGTATCTGAGGAGTTGCAAATGGTGCTGAACATTGTGCAATCATCAGTGAACATTCCCACTTCTGACCTTATGATGGAAGGAAGGTCACTGATGAAGCAGTTGAAGGTAGCTGGGCTGAGGACACTACCCTGAGGAATTCCTGCAGTGATGTCCTGGAGCTGAGATGATTGACCTCCGACAACCACAACCATCTTCCTTTGTGCTAGGTATGACTCCAACCAGCGGAGAGTTTTCCCCCTGATTCCCAATTACTCCAGTTTTGCTAGGGCTCCTTGATGCCACACTCTGTCAAATGCTGCCTTGATGTCAAGAGCAGTTACTCTCACCTCACCTCTGGAGTTCAGCTCTTTTATCCACATTTGAAACAAGGATGTAATAAGGTCAGGAGCTGAGTGGCCCTGGCGGAACCCAAACTGGGCGTCAGTGAGCAGGTTATTGCTAAGCAAGTGCTGCTTGATAGCACTGTTGATGACCTCTTCCATCACTTTACTGATGATCGAGAGTAGACTGATGGGGCGGTAATTGGCCGGGTTGGATTTGTCCTGCTTTTTGTGCACAGGACATACCTGGGCAATTTTCCACATAGCCAGGTAAATGCCAGTGTTGTAGCTGTACTGGAACAGCTTGGCTAGGGGTGCGGCAAGTTTTAGAGCACAAGTCTTCAGTGCTATTGCCAGAATATTGTCAGGGCACCATAGCCTTTGCAATATCTAGTGCCTTCAGTCTTCAGTTTCTTGATATCATGTGGAGTGAATCGAATTGGCTGAAAACTGGTATCTGTGATGCTGGGGACCTCCGGAGGAGGCCGAGATGGATCATCCACTCGGTGCTTCTGGCTGAAGATTGTAGCAAATGCTTCAGCCTTATCTTTTGCACTAATGTACTGGACTCCTCCATCATTGAGGATGGGATTATTTGTGGAGCCTCCTCCTCCAGTGAGTTGTTTAATTGTCCACCACCATTCACAAATGGATGTGGCAGGATTGCAGAGCTTAGATCTGATCTGTTGGTTGTGGGATCGCTTAGCTCTGTCTATCACTCGCTTATTTTGCTGTTTGGCACGCAAGTAGTCCTTCACCAAGTTGATACCTCATTTTTAGGTATGCCTGGTGCTGATTTTTGCATGCCCTCCTGTACTTTTTGTTGAACCAGGGTTGATCCCCTGGCTTGATGGTAATGGGATATGCCGGGCCATGAGGTTACAGATTGTGTTCGAGTACAATTCTGCTGCTGCTGATGGCCCACAGCACCTCATGGATGCCCAGTCTTGAGTTGCTAGATCTGTTCTAAATCTATCCCATTTAGCACGGTGGTAATGCCACACAACACGATCGAGGATATCGCCGCCAGGTGGCTGATGACCCCACTTCGGTGATGGAATGGGGTCATCAGCCACCTCTTCAAGAGATAGCCCTCGTCAGCCAGGAGCCATCCATCCACTCAGGCAGGGGCCACGAACAGCCTTGGTACCTGTGAGTGCCACAAGACATAAGCATCGTGTAAGCTCCCAGAGTAACAGGCACAAACTTGGAGAATCTGTGTCCTGTGGTCACAGACGATCTGAACACTCATTGAGTGGAACCTCTTTCTGTTTATGAAAGGTCTCAGCTCACCTGCCGGAGCCTTGCTGGCCATGTGAGTGCAGCCTATCACATCCTGGACGCTGGGGAACCCAGCCACCACGATGCAGTCTCGTGCTCTCTACACCTGGTTTGCCTCCTCTGTCCAGAAGTGGATGAATGTGCGGACGTGTCTAAAGGTAGCATCAGTCATGGGCTTGATGCAACTGTGTGCAGCTGATTGAGAAACGCCGCACAGACCCCCCACTGAGCCCTGAAAAGAACCAGAGGCAGAGAAGGTCAGGGCCATTGTGACCTTCAGAGCCACCGGAATGGGGTTTCCGCCCACACAGGTGGAGGCGATTTCCAGACCTATCACGTGGCATATTACTGTCACTGTGTCCCTGGAGAGCCAGAATCTCCTGCAGCACTGGACCTCGGACATCTGGAGGTAGTTGGAGCGCTGCCTGAACACTAGATGCTGGGAATTGGTGTCTTCGGCGTGTCCTCCTGCCTTGGCCTCCCTGCTGGCCCTACACCAACTGAGCCTGTGCCCAACTGGCCTCCTCTCCCTCGTGCCCCTCTCTTCCTCTTCACAGGAGGTTCCACCAGCAGATACACGATCTCCATTAGATGGGATGCAGAGGGCCAGTAACTTGAAAATGAAGGAGCGCTATGCTGTAATCCTCAGGGGAACCTTCCCGGGAAGAAGAGAATCTGAGATGCCGAAAGGCAGGTTTGACAATCAAACGAGATGCCAAGAAACTCTGGGACAACCCTGTACCCACACAGTCAAGGACTGGCAATGACAGAGGAAGTGTTGCTGCCCCTAGGAGCCTTTAACCCCGACCGTGGATGAGGAAATGTTAATAACGTGAATTTGGCCAACCCGTTTTGCCCAACTGACGAGCTAAGAGTTGCACGGGCAACGTTAAATTACAGTCAATAGGCTTTTTAATGAGCTTAATAGGCCCTTTAATTGTAGGTGGGCGCTGTTCTGACTACCGTGTGTGCCCAGCGACCTCAATATTGCTTGTGTGCGCGGTGAGATCGGGACGCACATCCAGCGTCTTTTAGCGCAATTTTACATGCGTTCAGGTTGGGCGCGTGCGCAACCTCGGAACACAAAATTCAGGCCACTGACTCCCACTGGGATACGGATTCCACACATACTGACTCTTACTGGGGTACAGGTTCCACACACACTGACTCTCACTGGGGTACGGGTCCCACACACACTGACTCTCACTGGGGTACAGTCCCACATACACTGACTCTCACTGGGGCATGGGTCCCACACACACTGACTCTCATTGGTGGACTGGTCCCACACACACTGACTCTCACTGGGATACGGGTCCCACACACATTGACTTTCCCTGGGGTATGGGTCCCACACACACCAACTCTCACTGGGGTACGGGTTCCACACACACTGACTCTCACTGGGGTATTGGTTCCACACACACTGACTCTCACTGGGGTATGGGTCCCACACACACTGACTCTCACTGGGGTACAGTCCCACACACATTGACTCCCACTGGAGTACGGGTTCCACACACACTGACTCTCATTGGGGTACGGTTCCCACACACACTGACTCTCACTGGGGTACGGACCACACACACACTGACTCACACTGGGGTAGAGGTCCCACACCTACTGACTCTCACTGGGGCACGGGTCCCACACACACTGACTCTCACTGGGGCACGGGTCCCACATACACTGACTCTCACAGGGGTAAGGGTCCTACACACACTGACTCTCACTGGGATATGTGTTCCACAGACACTCTATGGACAAGGCCAGCCAGGCTGAGTGAGCCAGAGGCTTTGCAGTGATTGCTGGGTTCCCCCACGTCCAGGGTGCAATCGACTGCACACATGTGGCCATCAAGGCACCAGTGGGTCAGCCGAGTACTTTCGTCAACAGGAAGTGATTCCACTCCATGAACGTGCAGATAGTGTGTGACCACAGGATGTAGATTCTGCAAGTCTGTGCAAGGTACCCAGGCAGCTCCCATGACGCTTACATCCTGAGACACTCCCAGATGCCGAGGCTCTTCAGTGCTCCAGCCCGGCTGGATGGGTGGCTACTGGGTGACAGATGCCACCCAAGAACAGAGGCAGAACAACGTTACAATATGAGTCATGCCTCCACAAGGGCGATGGTAGAGAAGACCTTGGTCTTCTCAAGATGCGCTTCCGATGCCTGGACTGTTCAGGGGGAGCATTACAATACCCCCTCAGAGTGGATGTCACTGACAGTGGTTACATGCTGCGCTCTCCACAATCTGGCCCTGGCAAGGGGGGAGCCACTGGAGGAAGAGGATCTTGACGCAGCTGCCCAGGCCAAAGATGATGAGTCCATTAGTGAGTCTGAAGAGGAGCACGGTGAGGAGAATGCTGAGGAGGTGTGGAGCCAGACCTCGGTAACCTCCAGGGAGGCAGGGACACCAGAATTGCCTTGATCCAATGCTCCATCAGCTAGGCTGCCAAAGATCAGCTTAAACCTCATGCCAGGGCTGCTGCCTCCATCCCGGATGTCGGAAAGGACCCTTTCATTTGACTCCAAAGTCCACTCAGTGCCTGTTAAATAACATCTCCAGCCACTCACATGCAGCATTACATACAGGCGTACCCTGCACCAGAAAGGAAAACGGTGAAGCAGACTCAGGCCATCAGAACCAAAGCAAATTTAATGTTATTGTCACATTGAATACATAATGACATTACCGTTACTGGTGTTGATGTCCACACTAGCAGACATATAAACCAAACATAAATGAATAGAAAGTCACCCATGATCTGTCCCTCTTGTGCTCATGGTGCCTTTAACTTACATTTACAAGTGTTACATCTTGGTGCTGACCCCTCGCTGGCAGTGGCATTGGAGACAACCTGCTGGCCCTGCTGTCTTGCTGGCCTTGATGACCTTGGCGGTCGTCCTCTGGCCAGAGGAGCCCCTGCTGGCCATGCCTGGGAGAGAGCGGCCAGTGCCACGCCTGGCATCTGCCCAGTCATCACAGCCTCGTCAGATGCCATGGTCACTGGCAGAGGGGCGGTGAAGCTGCTGCCGTCATCCGGAGCACCCTGAGAGGAGCCTGCAGAGATGAGAAGCAGCTTGTGCGCCAACGTGAGGTCGCTCTGAATCTCCCTCCTTGCCATCGATGGACGGGCACCTAGCTGGGATACTGGGTGACCAATCCATCTCCCACGCTGACACTGACCACCTGAGGTCAGTGCCTGTGTGATGGCTGCAGGTCCAAGCGCAACTCCAGGAACCCCTGATTCTGTCCCTGGAGCTGCCTCTCCATGAGAGTCACCACTCTCTCAGTGGAGGAGGCAGTGCGCTCGGCCATGAGGGTCAACACAGTGCTCACGCTCTGCATGGACTCCTCCACAATGGAGACCATGGCATCCAGACCCTCATGGATCTCCGCCAGATCCTCCCGCACATCTCACTGGACATCCAGCATCTGCCACCGAATGGACAACTCCAGAGGCTCATCATCAGCCTTCAGCTGAACATCATCCTGGTCTCCAGCAGTCCTCCGACTGCTGGCATCCTGGGCACTCTCTGCACCTCAAGCGAGTGTGAAGTGCCCTCACCAATGTGCACTGACATTCTAGCCGAGCATCTAATGCCCACTGAGGTACTGGTATCTGCGCTGGTGCCTGCTTCAGAGAGAGGGTGTGGCGCAGGTGCAAATGAAGTCCGGTGGTCCTCCGGCATCAGGGGTGGTCCTTCGGGGTCCATACAGTGAGTGTGAGCTGGTGAATCTAAAATGGAAAACAAGGACATGTCATTAGTTAAAGTCATCACACTGTCACTGTGCAGGCCAGGCACCCGGGTGAGACAGTGGAGATCTGCATTGTGGTGCCCTCATCTTTCAATGATCAATGGGGACTCCAGGTTCGAGGCTCCCATCAATGAAGAGACTACACTAGAATGGTTGCACAATCCGAAATTCTCACCTCTGTGCACTGCATCTGGCACCCCTGCCTCTCCACTCCCGGTTGCACATGGAGTGTGCCATTACTCCAGCTCAAGGATGTCCTGCTCAAACCTGCTGAACAGCAGGAGGTTGGGGGGGTGGTGGTCTCCGCCTGTATGTGCCCTCTTTGCTTGGCTATGGCTCGTCCTCTCCTGAAAGGACAGAGGAGCATTGATTAGTCCACTATGTACCTGAAGCGCCATTGCAGCCTGGCCAACGCCAGCTGAGCAACACCTCGCAGGGCACATCTGAGTCGTGGCCCTCGAGCTGCAAGGCACTCAGTCCAAGCATCCAGGGCTCACCCACTTGGCCAGCTCCAACATCATTGACAGTTGGCACTCAGACTTTAACACCCCTGAGATCCATGGAGGGAAGGCCACACCTTAACACTTCTGTACACTGACCCATGCCAACACGGTACTCACCCTTCCTGATCGCAGCAGGCCATTGAACCTCTTGCGGCACAGCACCCAGGTGCACCGCACCAAATCATGGCTGCTAACCAGCACTGCCACCTTCTCCCATGCCCTCTTCGTGAGGTGTGGTGGCTCCCTCCTGCCATCTCTGGGGTCATGGGTGTCCCTCCTGGCAGCCAGCTCCTGCAGGAGGGCTGAAAGGCTCTCATCCGAAAAGCAGGGGGCTGAGTGCCCGCCCAACCTGCCCTCCCACCTGACGTCTCCAGCTGCATTCGACTCCATCACTGTGCTAACGCAGAACAGACCTTCTGCCATTGCAGCCTCCCAGCAGCCACCTGGGCCGTTCATAAAATGGCTGCCGGGTCACCATTGGGCCCAGCGGCCGACAGGCTCCTGCTCGGCCCAACCCGACCAGCGACCAGCCACCTTTCATGGCGGATGGACCTTAAGTGGTCCACCAGCGTGAAACATTGTTGGGAGCTGATCATGGGCAGCGACCTGTTTCCCAGCCCCTCCGGGACCTGCTGACCTTGCCTGCCAGACTCTCACTGGGGCACGGGTCCCACACACACTGACTCTCACTGGGGTACGGGTCCCACACACACTGACTCTCACTGGGGTACGGGTCCCACACACACTGACTCTCACTGGGGTACGGGTCCCACACACACTGACTCTCACTGGGGTACGGGTCCCACACACACTGACTCTCACTGGGGTACGGGTCCCACACACACTGACTCTCACTGGGGTACGGGTCCCACACACACTGACTCTCACTGGAGTACGGGTCCCACACACACTGACTCTCACTGGGGTACGGGTCCCACACACACTGACTCTCACTGGGGTACGGGTCCCACACACACTGACTCTCACTGGGGTACGGGTCCCACACACACAGACTCTCACTGGGGTACAGGTCCCACACACACAGACTCTCACTGGGGTACAGGTCCCACACACACTGACTCTCACTGGGGTACGGGTCCCACACACACTGACTCTCACTGGGGTACGGGTCCTACACACACTGACTCTCCCTGGGGTACGGGTCCCACACACACTGACTCTCACTGGGGTACGGGTCCCACACACACTGACTCTCACTGGGGTACGGGTCCCACACACACTGACTCTCACTGGGGTACGGGTCCCACACGCACTGACTCTCACTGGGGTACGGGTCCCACACGCACTGACTCTCACTGGGGTACGGGTCCCACACGCACTGACTCTCACTGGGGTACGGGTCCCACACGCACTGACTCTCACTGGGGTACGGGTCCCACACGCACTGACTCTCACTGGGGTACGGGTCCCACACGCACTGACTCTCACTGGGGTACGGGTCCCACACGCACTGACTCTCACTGGGGTAACGGTCCCACACACACTGACTCTCACAGGGGTAACGGTCCCACACACACTGACTCTCACTGGGGTACGGGTCCCACACACACTGACTCTCACTGGGGTAACGGTCCCACACACACTGACTCTCACTGGGGTACGGGTCCCACACACACTGACTCTCACTGGGGTACGGGTCCCACACACACTGACTCTCACTGGGGTAACGGTCCCACACACACTGACTCTCACTGGGGTACGGGTCCCACACACACTGACTCTCACTGGGGTACAGGTTCCACACACACTGACTCTCACTGGGGTAACGGTCCCACACACACTGACTCTCACTGGGGTACGGGTCCCACACACACTGACTCTCACTGGGGTACAGGTTCCACACACACTGACTCTCACTGGGGTACGTGTTCAATACGCACCTCCTTACAGAGCTGCCTCCGGGAGATGAAGAGCTTTGAAAAAAAAATGAAAGCAAAAACCGTAATGAAACATGTCTCCTCATGTGACTGTGTCACATGAGCAGGAACATGTTACGAATGACAAACTAAAGTTTTAATTTTATTTGTATTTGCTTTCGGAAACCTCATCATGCCCGTGGATGAGGTTTCCAAAAAAATGCAAAGGTGGCTTGGCGTTTTCACCTGCCCGTCCAACATTGGGTTGGATGGACAGTTAAAAAATGTAAGTTTATTGATCGCTTCATGGTCTTAACAGGCCCTTTAATTGTCAGCGGGTGTGTGCTTTGTCATCGGAACGCTCGGCTAACGTCAACGCGTGTCATTTCACGCTCAAGCGGGTCGTCATCGGACCGGCATGTCGAGCAAGTATTTCTGCCCAATGTGTGTGTGTCTTAATAGGATTAAAGCCAGCTGGTCTGGGTGTTGTAATGTGTAGAAAGAAGGAGGTTTGAAATGGTAATTAGATAAACTTGGGGAAGTTTAGAAACATGGAATAAAGTTTCTCGTTTGGCAGGTGGGCACGCGCCCGGCCTGACCGAGCGTTAAAATGGCGTCGGGCGAGCATCCCGATGTCATCGCACCCTCGGGCAATATTTTGGTCGCCGAGCACGTGCCGGAGTCGGCAGGCCCCACACTGAGAATTAAAAGGCCGATTAAGGCCATTAAAAAGTTAAATTAAAATGCATTTTTCACTGCCCGTCCCACGTAACGATTGGGGCAAGCGGCCTTTGCACTTTTTTGGAAACCTCGTCCCCGGGCGGGATGAGCCTTCCAAACACAAATAAAAATGAAATAAAAATTTTTTAATTTTTCATGAACAACCTTTCCCCTGCTCATGTGACAGAGTCACATGAGGGGACGTGTTTCATGACATGTTTTTTTTTTAATGAGGTTTTTTTCGTGTACCTTCACCTCCCTGGGCGGTTCCCTGCCTCAGGAAAATCATGTAGCGCACACTCACGCGCATGCGTGAAGGTCACACTCGCCAGGCTCACGTTCCTCCCCCCACCTGCACAGGCAGCGCTGAGCGCTGCTGCCTCAGTGGGCCCGCCAGCATGAAATTGCCTTCCGGGACCAATTGCGGGCAGTGGTCGGCTTCCCGGCCGCCCCCGCCGGTTTCCATTGAGCCCCCACACCAGGGGTGAAATTCTGCGCATGGGTGTCAAGGGGGAAATTTGCATTTTCAAATAAAGCAGTCAAAAGAATGGGGTGAAATCTTGCACCTAGCACGAATACGCCAAGCAATGTGTTTATTCTTTTCAGCTTGCTCATAAAATTGGTGGGATGAAAAGAAGTTATTGTTAGAAGAGGTAAAATTAAAAACCGTGTAATACAATGGAAAACTTACATTGAAATAGAAAGATACGTATAAAGGAGAAAGGAGATTGTGTGTGAGGCAGAGGAATTGTAAAATCCATCAAGTGTGAGAAGACTCCAGCCTGTAAACCTAAAGCCTGTCTGCGAGGGCCCAGAGCTGAAAGAAACTCATTTTGAATGTGACTGTCCAGGGTGTGCTCTGCCAGGTGTTTCTTTAAATCTATGAGTTTTACTGTTGCCTTAAAAGGGATTTAACTGAGAGTCAGATTAATTAGGAGATTTTTGTAGTTACTATAGGAGTAATTTTGTAGACATATGTATGTTCTTTTTTTATTTATTCACGGGATGTGATCTTTGCTGGCTGGGCCATCATTTATTGTCCATCTCTAGTTGCCCTTGAGAAGGTGATGGTGAGCTGCCTTCTTGAACCGCTGCAATCCATGTGGTGTAGGTACGCCCACAGTGCTGTTAGGAAGGGAGTTCCAGGATTTTGACCCAGCAACAGTGAAAGAACAGCGATATATTTCCAAGTCAGGGTGGTGAATGATTTGGAGGGGAACTTGCAGGTGGTGTTCCCATTTATCTGCTGCCCTTGACCTTCCAGACGCTAGCGGTTGTGGGTTTGGAAGGTGCTGTCTAAGGAGACTTGGTGAATTCCTGCAGTGCATCTTGTAGATGGAACACACTGCTGCTACTGTGGGAGGGAGTGAATGTTTGTGGATGTGGTGCCAATCGAGCGGGCTGCTTTGTCCTGGATGGTGTCAAGCTTCTTGACCATTGTGGGAGCTGCACTTATCGAGGCAAGTGGGGAATATTCCATCACACTCCTGACTTGTGCCTTGTAGATGGTGGACAGGCTTTGGGGTGTCAGGAGGTGAGTTATTCATGCAGGATTCCTAACCTCTGACCTGCTCTTATAGCCATAGTATTTATATGGCTAGTCCAGTTCTGTTTCTGTAAATGGTAACCCCCAGGATGTTGATAGAAGGGGGATTCAGTGATGGCAAATCCATTGAACATTATCTGTAAGGTATGATCCTGTGAGGATGACTATGTCAGGCTGTTGCTTGACTAGTCTGTGAGACAGCTCTCCCAATTTTGGCGTAAGTCCCCAGGTGTTAGTAAGATAATGTCCCAGACTCCACCATCACCATCCCTGGGCATGTCCTGTCCCATCGGCAGGACAGGCCCAGCAGAGGTGGCAGCTCAGTGGTATACAGTTGGGAGTGAGTGGCCTGGGAGTCCTCAACATCGACTCTAGACCCCATGAAGTCTCATGGCATCCGGTCAAACATAGGCAAGGAAACCTCCCACTGATTATCACGTACCGCCCTCCCTCAGCTGATGAATCAGTGCTCCTCCATGTTGAACACCACTTGAAGGAAGCACTGAGGGTAGCACAAAATGTACTCTGGGTGGGGGGCTTCAATGTCCATCACCAAGAGTGTCTTAGTAACACCACTACTGACTGAGATGGCTGAGTCCTAAAGACATAGCTGCTAGACTACGTCTGCAGCAGGTGGTGAGGGGACCAACAAGAGGGAAAAACATACTTGACCTCATCCTCACCAACCTGCCTGCCGCAGATGCATCTGTCCATGACAGTATCGGGAGAAGTGACCACCGCACAGTCATTGTGGAGACGAAGTCCCGCCTTCACATTGAGAAACCCTCTATCGTGTTGTGCGGTACTATCACTGTGCTAAATGGGATAGATTTCGAGATCTAGCAACACAAGACTGGGCATCCATGAGGCTCTGTGGACCACCAGCAGCAGAAGAATTGTACTCGAACACAATCTGTAACCTCATGGCCCGGCATATCCCCCACTCTACCATTACCATCAAGCCAGGGAATCAACCCTGGTTCAATGAAGAGTGCAGTAGGACATGCCAGGAGCAGCACCAGGAATACCTAAAAATGAGGTGTCAACCTGGTGAAGCTATAACACAGGACTACCTGCATGACAAACAGCATAAGCAGCAAGTGATAGACAGAGCCAAGCGATCCCTCAACCAATGGCTCTGCAGTCCTGCCACATCCAGTCGTGAATGGTGGTGGACAATTAAACAACTCACTGGAGGAGGAGGCTCCACAAATATCCCATCCTCAAAGCTGCAGTAGCCCAGCACATCAGTGCAAAAGATAAGGCTGAAGCAATCGCAACAATCTTCAGTCAGAAGTGGCGAGTGGATGATCCATTTTGGCCTCCTCCGGAGGTCCCCAGCATCACAGATGCCAGTCTTCAGCCAGTTTGATTCACTCCACGTGATATCAAGAAACGGCTGAAGGCACTGGATACTGCAAAGGCTATGGGCCCTGACAATATTCTGGCAATAATACTGAAGCTCCAGAACTTGTTGTGCCCCTAGCCAAGCTGTTCCAATACAACTACAACACTGGTATCTACCCGGCTATGTGGAAAATTGTCCAGTTATGTCCTGTATAAATAAGCAGGACAAATCCAACCCGGCCAATTACTGCCCCATCAGTCTATTCTTGATCATCAGTAAAGTAATGGAAGGGATTGTTTCCAGATTGTGTGATAACCAGATCACAGGCGCACAGGTTGAAACGAGAAAAACAAGGACAGGCAATTCAAAGGCAGGAAGAAGATATTGAAATCCAATTAGCCGGCACTGTGTTTGATAACCTTATTCAGAAAGACATAGGAGAGAACCATTCAGCTGAAGTTTAACTGAAGGCAGTTAATTGAGTTGCAGCAAAAGGATTTGCAATTAAAACAGTTACATCAGAAACGGAGGCAAAACGTATTCCCGAATGTTATTACCTTAACGGTGATAATTTTATGAGAACATGGAGGCCAGATCATTTTTCAGCACATGAAAGATGGGGGGAGGTGCATCAGATTGTTATCCCATTAAGGTATAGAAATGAGATTCTAAGGATTGCTCATGAAATTCCAATGGGGGGACATTTAGGAATTAGAACAACACAGACAAAAGTAGAGAAACATTTTTTATTGGCAAGGATTGCATAGGGATGTAGCCAAATTCTGTAGAACATGTTACACATGTCAGGTGGTAGGGAAACTACAAGCAGTGTTTAAGCCGGCACCTTTAACACCAATACCAGCATTTGAAGAACCTTCTACTAGGCTCTGATTGATTCTGTAGGACCCCTCCCTAAAACTAAAAGTGGAAATCAGTATTTATTGACAATGATGGATGTGCCTACCAGGCTTCCTGAAGCAATACCTTTGAGAAATATTGCGACTAAGAAGATTGTGGAGGAGTTAATTAAATGCTTTACAAGATATGGTTTACTTAAATAAATATAATCAGATCAGGGGTCAGCTGTTTCAGGAAGTAATGAACAGTTTGGGGATAAAACAGTTTAAGTCAACAGCTTCCCATCCGGAGTCACAATGGGTTTTGAAAAGATGGCATCAAGATTTAAAAATATGATGAGAGTGCACTGTCAGGATTATCCATAGGACTGGGATAGGGGAATTCCGTTCTTGTCATTTGCTATTAGAGAGGCTTCTAATGAATCGACTGAATCTAATGAATCTAATGAATCGAGTTACCTGGACACTTTGTTTCAGGAGGCGGTCACACCTGGTAGATTAAGTACCTCAAGTCCGGTCAGTGGTCAGGGTCAGCAGGGTGTGACTGCAAGTGAGGCAGGTAGAGGGATCCTGTGTTCAGGAACAGAGGAGCCTCAGCTGTTGACCTTGTCCAACAGGTACGAGGTGCTTTCTCCCTGTGTCGATGAGGAACAGGGCTGTAGGGAGGATGAGCCAGCTGACCACGGCACCGTGGCACAGGAGGCTATTCAAGAGTGGGGAGCAAAAAGACAAGTGGTAGTTGTAGGGGTTTCTATAATTAGGGGAATCCTTTGTAAGCAGGATCGCGAGTCCCGCATGGTATGTTGCCTGCCCGGTGCCAGGGTGAGGGACATCTCTGACCGGCTTGAAAGGATATTGGAGAGGGTGGGGGAGGATCTAGTTGTTGTGGTCCACGTCGGGACAAATAACATAGGTAAGACCAGGAAAGAGGACCTGTTTGGGGATTATCAGGAACTAGGAACTAAATTAAAGAACATGGCCTCAAGGGTTATAATCTCCGGATTACTACCCGAGCCACGTGCAAATTGGCATAGGGACGTGAGAATAAGGGAAGTAAACACATGGCTAAAGGAGTGGTGCGGGAAAGAGGGGTTCCATTTCGTGGGGCACTGACATCAGCATTGGAACAGGAGGGATCTGTACCGTTGGGACGGTCTCCACCTGAACTGATCTGGGACCAATGTTCTAGCGAAAAGGGTAAATAGGGTGGTCAACAGGACTTTAAACTAGAAAGTGGCGGGGGGGAGGGAAGGGTAAAACTCCAAGAAGTATGACTAATGGGAAACAAAGCAGCAGGTTAGCGTGTGGTGGGGTGGATTCAACTTCATGGAAAATTATGAAAAAACTGAAAAGAAAGGAGAGCCCAGGAGAGGCTATTAAAGTATCCAGAACACAAAATAGGACAGAGTGTTTGGAAAGGGCTAGGAATCTAACTTCAAGCACATCAGATAAAGGGACGACAATGAGAAAGGGGACGGGAAATACAAGACTGAAGGTGTTGTATCTGAATGCATGCAGTATACGAAATAAAGTAAATGAGCTTGTGGCACAGATTGAAATTGGCAGGTATGATGTGGTGGGCATCACGGAGACATGGCTGCAAGGGGATCAGGACTGGGAGCTAAATATCCAAGGATATATATCCTATCGACAAGATAGGCAGGTTGGCAGAGGGGGTGGAGTTGCTTTGTTAGTAAGAAATGAAATTAAATCGATAGCAAGAAATGATGTAGGGTCAGATGATGTAGAATCTGTGTGGGTAGAGTTGAGGAACCGCAAAGGTAAAAAAACCATAATGGGAGTTATGTACAGGCCTCTGAACAGTAGTCAGGATGTGGGGCACAAGATTCACCAGGAGGTAGAAAAGGTGTGTAAGAAAGGCAAGGTTACAGTGATCAAGGGGGATTTCAATATGCAGGTAGACTGGGAAAATCAGGTTGGTAGTGGATCCCAAGATAAGGAATTTGTGGAATGTCTACGAGATGGCTTTTTGGAGCAGCTTGTGATGGAGCCCACTAGGGAACAGGCAATTCTAGATTTAGTGATGTGTAATGAGGCAGATTTGATAAGGGAGCTTAAGGTGAAGGAACCCTTAGGAGGAAGTGACCATAATATGATAGAATTTACCCTGCAATTTGAGAGGAAAAAGCTGGAATCAGATGTAACGATATTACAATTGAATAAAGGCAATTACAGAGGCATGAGGGAGGAGCTGGCCAGAATTGACTGGGAGATGAGCCTAGCAGGAAAGACAGTGGAACAGCAATGGCAGGAGTTTCTGGGAGTAATTTGGGAGACACAGCAAAAATTCATCCCTAGGAAGAAGAAGCATACTAAAGGGAGGACGAGGCAACCATGGCTGACAAGGGAAGTCAGGGACAGCATAAAAGCTAAAGAGAAAGCATACAATGCGGCGAAGAGCAGTGAGAAACCAGGGGATTGGGAAGCCTACAAAGGCCAACAGAGGACAACTAAAAAAGAAATAAGGAGGGAGAAGATTAAATATGAGGGTAAACTAGCCAGTAATATAAAAAAAGATTGCAAGAGATTTTTTTAGATATATAAGGGGTAAGAGAAAGGCAAAAGTGGACATTGGGCCGCTGGAAAATGACACTGGAGAAGTAGTAGTGGGGAACAAAGAAATGGCGGAGGAACTGAATAGGTACTTTGCGTCAGTCTTCACAATGGAAGACATGAGTGACATCCCCAAAGTTCAAGAGAGTCGGGGGGCAGAGGTGAGTATGGTGGCCATTACCAAGGAGCAGGTGCTAGGAAAACTGAAAGGTCTGAAGGTGGATAAATCACCTGGACCAGATGGATTACACCCTAGAGTTCTGAAGGAGATAGCTGAAGAGATAGTGGAGGCGTTAGTGGTGATCTTTCAGGAATCACTGGAGTCAGGGAGGGTCCCAGAGGACTGGAAAATTGCTAATGTAACCCCCCTGTTTAAGAAGGGAGTGAGGCAAAAGACGGGAAATTACAGGCCGATTACCCTGACCTCGGTCGTTGGTAAGATTTTAGAGTCCATTATTAAGGATGAGATTTCAGAATACTTGGAAGTGCATGGTAAAATCGGGCAAAGTCAGCATGGTTTCATCAAGGGGAGGTCAAGCCTGACAAATCTGTTAGAATTCTTTGAGGAGGTAATGAGTAGGTTGGACAAAGGAGAGCCAATGGATGTTATCTACTTGGACTTCCAGAAAGCCTTTGACAAGGTGCTGCACAGGAGGCTGCTCAGTAAGATAACAGCCCATGGTGTTAGAGGCAAGGTACTAGCATGGATAGAAGATTGGCTGTGTGGCAGGAGGCAGAGAGTGGGGATAAGGGGTCCTTCTCAGGATGGCGGCCAGTGACTAATGGAGTTCCGCAGGGGTCAGTGTTGGGACCACAACTTTTCACTTTATACATTAATGATCTGGATGAAGGAACTGAGGGCACCCTGGCTAAGTTTGCAGATGATACAAAGATAGGTGGAGGGACAGGTAGTATTGAGGAGGTGGGGAGGCTGCAGAAGGATTTGGACAGGTTAGGAGAATGAGCAAAGAAGTGGCAGATGGAATACAACGTGGGGAAGTGTGAGGTCATGCACTTTGGTAGGAAGAATAGAGGCATAGACTATTTTCTAAATGGGGAGAGAATTCAGAAATCTGGAATGCAATGACTTGGGAGTCCTAGTCCAGGATTCTCTTAAGGTTAACTTGCAGGTTGAGTTGATAGTTAGGAAGGCAAATGCAATGTTGGCATTTATTTCGAGAGGACTAGAATATAAAAGCAGGGATGTGCTGCTGAGGCTTTAGAAGGCTCTGGTCAGACCACATTTAGAATATTGTGAGCAATTTTGGGCCCCGTATCTCAGGCTTTTGTGATGCCATATGGACTATATCAGTTTAAAGTCATGCCATTTGGCATGAAGAATATACCTGCGACATTTCAAAGACTGAGAAACAAAGTAATTGCAGGACTCAGCAATTGTGCTGTTTATATTGATGCCTTAATAGTTCTTTAGTCAGGCATGGGATGTGCATTTACAGCATCTGGAAGAATTATTTACTTGACTACGAGCAGCTAATTTGGCTAAAAATGAATTTGCAAAAGCACAGGTTACATATCTCGGCCATGCCATTGGACATGGTAAGGTGGCTCCAAGAGATGTGAAAGTCAAAGCTATCGTGGATTTCCCAGTGCCTACAACAAAATGAGAAGCTTTGAGATTTCTGGGCGAGTGGGTTTTACTGGAAATTTGTACCAAACTTTTAGTAGTGTGGGTGCTCCACTGACTGAACTATTAAAAAACAAGAAGTTTCAATGGAAGCAGGAGTGTCAGAAGGCAATTGATATTTGAAAACTGCATTAACTACAACACCAGTTTTGACAGTACCCAATTATGCCAAACAATTTAAGTTGGCCGTTGACGCAAGCGATATTGGCATTGGGGCAGTACTGTAACAAGAAGATGAATTGAAAAACCGAACGGGTATTTTTCATGGAAGGTGAATGCACAACAGAGAAGATATTCAACATTCAAAAAGGAGACGTTGGGTTTGGTGTTAGCATTGCAGCATTTTGAAATTTATGTGGCAAACAATTCGTCAGAAACAATTGTTTATACAGACAGCAATCCTTTAAAGTTTCTGGGCAAATTTTGAGACAAAAGTGCAAGGCTATCCAGGTGGAGTTTATTACTGCAACCATTTAATCTACAGATAATATATGTGGCTGCACAAAAGAATCTGTTTGCAGATGCGTTATCAAGAGTTTGAAGCTTAATGGGAAAATTGGACATTTTAAAACCCGGACACTGAACTAGAATGATTTCTGCTGATACCAAGGATTTGTGTAAATATATATATTGTTTTGTTCATGCACCCATTTGGTATTGTAATAGTGTAAGTATATAGTAAAGTATAGGAGATAGTGTAAGATGGGTTAATAAAAATGAAGCCGCCTTTTAGAATTATGATGGTTTATTTTTCAGTAAGGAGGGGGATGTCATGAAGAGATTAATGTCCATAATGTTATTGGAAATTATTTTTAAAAATAGAGTTTAGTGGTGTCTGTGTCTTTGTGTGTGAATGTGTGTGTCTTAATTGGATTAAAGCCAGATGGTCTGGGTGCTGTGATGTATAGAACAAAGTAGGTTTAAAATAAACATGGGGATGTTTAGAAACAAGTGGTAAATTTGCATTTTTAAATGAAGCATTGAAAAGAATGGGTGAAATCCTGCACTCAGCTAGAAGATGCAAAGCAATGTATTTATTTTTTCAGCTTACAAATAAAATTGGTGGGATGAAAGGATGTTATTGTTAGAAGAGGTAAGTAAGAGAGTAAGTCGAGTGTTTCAATGGAAAATTTACATTGAAATAGAAAGATATGTATAAAGGAGAAAGGAGATGGTGTGTGATACAGAGGCATTTTAAGATCCATCAAGTGTGAGAACTCTCCAGTCTGTAAACCTAAAGTCTGTCTGCAAGGACCCAGGGCTGAAAGAAACTCATTTTGAATGTGACTGTCCAGGGTGTGCTCTGGCAGGTGTCTCTTTAAATCTAAAGTTTTACTGTTGCCTTAACGGGGAAGAAACTGAGAGTCAGGTTATTAGGGGATTTTTGTAGTTATCGAAGCAGCAATTTTGTAGACGCATGTAGATGCTTCCAATTTTTCTTGTATTAATAAATGTTTCATTTAGTTTTATAAAAAACCTCTCGTGATTTTGTCTTATTACGACTGAATTCAAAGCCTCCATTTCGAAACATACAAATTGCAAAAATGGGTTATGACAGTTGTTTCAAGTTTTCCTCTGGGATTTAAGCAACCCCAGCCTTAAACATCAGCTGTGTCAAAATACACACACACTGACTCTCACTGGGGTACGGGTCCCACACGCACTGACTCTCACAGGGGTACGGGTCCCACACGCACTGACTCTCACTGGGGTACGGGTCCCACACGCACTAACTCTCACTGGGGTACGGGTCCCACACGCACTGACTCTCACAGGGGTACGGGTCCCACACGCACTGACTCTCACAGGGGTACGGGTCCCACACGCACTGACTCTCACAGGGGTACGGGTCCCATACGCACTGACTCTCACTGGGGTACGGTCCCACACGCACTGACTCTCACTGGGGTACGGGTTCCACACGCACTGACTCTCACTGGGGTATGGGTCCCACACACACTGATTCTCACTGGGGTACGGGTCCCACACACACTGATTCTCACTGGGGTACGGGTCCCACACACACTGATTCTCACTGGGGTACGGGTCCCACACACACTGATTCTCACTGGGGTACGGGTCCCACACACACTGATTCTCACTGGGGTATGGGTCCCACACAGTGATTCTCACTGGGGTATGGGTCCCACACACACTGACTCTCACTGGGGTACGGGTCCCACACACACTGACTCTCACTGGGGTGCGGGTCCCACACACACTGATTCTCACTGGAGTACGGGTCCCACACACACTGATTCTCACTGGGGTACAGGTCCCACACACACTGATTTTCACTGGGGTACGGGTCCCACACACACTGACTCTCACTGGGGCATGGGTCCCACACACACTGACTCTCACTGGGGTACGGGTCCCACACACACTGACTCTCACTGGGGTACGGACCCCACACACACTCACTCTCACTGGGGTACGGGTCCCACACAAACTGACTCTCACTGGGGAATGGGTTCCACACACACAGACTCTCACTGGGTTGCAGCCCCACACACACTGACTCTCACTGGGGTACGGGACCCACACACACTTATTCTCACTGGGGTACAGTCCCACACACACTGACTCTCACTGGGGAATGGGCCCCACACACGCTGACTCTTACTGGGGTACAGGTCCCACACACACTGACTCTCACTGGGGTCCAGTCCCACACACACTGACTCTCACTGGGGTACGGGTCCCACACACACTGACTCTCACTGGGGTACGGATCCCACACACACTGACTCTCACTGGGGTACGGGTCACACACACACTGACTCTCACTGGGGTACAGTCCCACACACACTGACTCTCACTGGGGTACGGGTCCCACACACACTGACTCTCACTGGGGTACGGGTTCCACACGCTGATTCTCACTGGGGTATGGGTCCCACACACACTGACTCTCACTGGGGTACGGGACCCACACACACTGACTCTCACTGGGGTACGGGTTCCACACATACACTGACTCTCACTGGGATACGGGTTCGACACACACTGACTCTCACTGGGGTACGGGTTCCACACACACTGACTCTCACTGGGGTACGGGTCCCACACACACTGACTCTCACTGGGGTACGGACCCCACACACACTCACTCTCACTGGGGTACGGGTCCCACACAAACTGATTCTCACTGGGGAATGGGTTCCACACACACAGACTCTCACTGGGTTGCAGCCCCACACACACTGACTCTCACTGGGGTACGGGACCCACACACACTGACTCTCACTGGGGTACAGTCCCACACACACTGACTCTCACTGGGGAATGGGTCCCACACACACTGACTCTTACTGGGGTACGGGTCCCACACACACTGACTCTCACTGGGGTACAGTCCCACACACACTGACTCTCACTGGGTTACGGATCCGACACACACTGACTCTCACTGGGGTACGGGTCCCACACACACTGACTCTCACTGGGGTACGGGTCCCACACACACTGACTCTCACTGGGGTACAGTTCCCACACACACTGACTCTCATTGGGGTACGGGTTCCACACACTGATTCTCACTGGGGTAGGGGTTCCACACACACTGACTCTCACTGGGGTACAGTCCCACACACACTGACTCTCACTGGGGTATGGGTCCCAAACACACTGACTCTCACTGAGGTACGGGTCCCACACACACTGACTCTCACTGGGGTACAGTTCCCACACACACTGACTCTCATTGGGGTACGGGTTCCACACACTGATTCTCACTGGGGTAGGGGTTCCACACACACTGACTCTCACTGGGGTACAGTTCCCACACACACTGACTCTCATTGGGGTACGGGTTCCACACACTGATTCTCACTGGAGTAGGGGTTCCACACACACTGACTCTCACTGGGGTACAGTCCCACACACACTGACTCTCACTGAGGTACGGGTCCCACACACACTGACTCTCACTGGGGTACGGGTTCGACAATACGTCAGGAATTCACCATGGTGGGTTTTGGCAGTTTGTTGCCCATGTGAGGGAGCACATGTTGATCCTATTCTTATCCACGTTGACACCTGGAGCCTGTGCCACAGAGTCTTGGGCCGTGACCCCCAACACTCACTTCTCTTTGAGGCAGTGACTCGCCCTCTTCCAGCTCCCTGTTCCTGTTACTGTGAGTCATCGCGGGGTCAAAATCCTGGAACTCCCTTCCTAACAGCACTGTGGGTGTACCTACACCACAGGGACTGCAGCGGTTCAAGAAGGCAGCTCACCACCACCTTCCCAAGGGTAACTAGAGATGGGCAATAAATGCTGGTCCAGCCACTGAAGCCCACAACCTTGTCACCTAAAAGAGAAATTGTCAGCAAGAAACATTCGGAGCAACACCAAAGGTAAAGGCAGAATGGAAGAGGCTCAAAGAAGATTTTTCAATTATTTTTAATCCATACATCATGGGATCCAACAAGTTTGTGTAATGAATGGGCCCTGATCACCTGCACTGACTGGTCGAATCATCCTAACACGGTTAGTGAGATCGCAGGCTCTGCAGAGTCCCGGTGATATCTGAAGCCTTGTGATGGAATGGGGGTGGCAGGGGAGGGGCTGGGGAGGTGTGGAACTCAGCCTTCATGACGGTGAGAGTGTGGATGTGGGGGAGGGGAGGGGGAGGTGGAGGGCACGGGAGGGGGATGTGGGGGGAGAGGGTGGGGTAACAAATGTTTGGGGAGGGAGGAGAAAGGGGAAATTATGTTTGGGGCGGGCTAGGGAGGTTAGAGGCTGTGGGAGAGGGGGGATGCCGGTGGAGGGAGGGATTGACATGGTGGGGGAGGGGTGATGCTGGGGGAGGGAGATGGTGGGGGAGGGGTGATGCTGGGAGAGGGAGATGGTGGGGGAGGGGTGATGCTGTGAGAGGGAGATGGTGGGGGAGGGGTGGTGCTGGGGGAGGGAGATGGTGGTGGTGGGTGGGATGCTGTGGGAGGGAGATGGTGGGGGAGGGGGGATACTGGGAGAGGGAGGTGGTGGGGAAGGGGGGGTGCTGGGAGAGGGAGGTGGTGGGGGAGGGGGGATACTGGAAGAGGGAGATGGTGGGGGAGGGGGGATACTGGGAGAGGGAGGTGGTGGGGAAGGGGGGGTGCTGGGAGAGGGAGGTGGTGGGGGAGGGGGGATACTGGAAGAGGGAGATGGTGGGGGAGGGGGGGTGCTGGGAGAGGGAGATGGTGCGGGAGGGGGATGCTGGGAGAGGGAGGTGGTGGGGGAGGGGGGATGCTGGGGGAGGGAGATGGTGGGGAAGGGGGGATACTGGGAGAGGGAGGTGGTGGGGGAGGGGGGTAGCTAGGGGAGGGGGATTGGGATGGTGGCGGAGCGGTTGCCAAGGGAGTAGGGATGGGGGTCTGGGAGTGCAGTGTTTACACTGATTAAGTCTCAATGCTGGAATGATGTTCAATTAAGTACATAAATGAAGCCCATTCTGTGCTGGTTCCTCCTGACTATTGGGGCTCTTACAGCGACTGTTAATAACTATCTGCCTCCAGCACTTGACTGATCACCTCTGATGCTCTCGATAACTGACCTCGAGTTGAACATTCAGCTCAAGCTGGATGTGCCTCGATGGGGTGACCCAGGCACCATCACTGGGCCTTGATGGACCAACATTACTCATAGACCAAGGTCTTTGCAGGCACACAGCATTGGAGAACAGCACGCATACAACACTTTATACTGGGGTTTCCAGGGTTACCCAGCAGGGGTACAGCACTGTTGTACTGGGGTTTCCAGGGTTACCCAGCAGGGGTACAGCACTGTTGTACTGGGGTTTCCATGGTTACCCAGCAGGGGTACAGCACTGTTGTACTGGGGTTTCCAGGGTTACCCAGCAGGGGTACAGCACTGTTGTACTGGGGTTTCCATGGTTACCCAGCAGGGGTACAGCACTGTTATACTGGGGTTTCCAGGGTTACCCAGCAGGGGTACAGCACTGTTGTACTGGGGTTTCCATGGTTACCCAGCAGGGGTACAGCACTGTTATACTGGGGTTTCCAGGGTTACCCAGCAGGGGTACAGCACTGTTATACTGGGCTTTCCAGGGTTGCCCAGCAGGGGCAGAGTGCTGCTTTATGGGGGAGGCGGGGGGGCGGGTGGCGGGCAGTTATTTTCTCAGCACAGAAGCTTTATCATTCATCCGACATCTCTGGGCAAGTGGTGGCCATTCCAGAACTTTCCATTCAACAAGATCCAGACATTAATCCCACTCTGGGTTCCAGTTGATCAGCTGGAGTGTGCATCATACTACAGTCTAGGAGTGTGTTAATCACCTGCCGGTCTAAATCTCTCCGTCCCATATAGCTTTATACCCAAGACCTGACCAATCAGAATGGCAGTGAAATGTCCAATAGACAGTTTAGTTTTTGAATGTGTGGTTGTGTGGCAAAGAAGGAGTTGCCACGCCCTTTAATCCCGATGACGTTCAGTGAAATACAGCCATACACACAGCCATTGGGAATAATAGGCACTAAGATCTTCACCAGAACAAAAGAAAAGATATTTGATAAAACAATACAAAATAGTTTCCATAAACCACTATGGGGGCAACTGACTATTTGGTTTCTAATTAAATGCTTTAAATAAATGCATATAAATAATTTCTCTTTTTTTTTCTTATTCTCTCCTTCGCCAGTTTCGCAATGTGATGAAAGTACAGATACCAGAAAGTCACTTTCCTAAATTGCAGTCTCTGTACTGTTCTTGTCTCACCAGAAATGGCACCTCCTCAGCAGAAACCACTGGCAGAAATGCCGTATTTTCGCTTGCCCGCTCCTCACACTCGTTGATCAGTTCATAGTCCTCGGCCTTTTGACCGGCATACGCCAAGATCTGAATCTGCTGCTGCGCGTTCTGAAGCAACATCTCCGCTTGCTGGCTCTCTGCTCCGTGGACTGGGCTACCGGGCGTGTTGGCGGTCACCAGCTCGGCACAGCAGGACTGAGGGTGGCGATCGGGGCTGTCAGACTCCGGATCCTTCACCTGGACCTGGACACAACTCTTCTCTCCCATCGACGGGGTTACAGGGACCGAGGCTGCCCAGCAATGAGGAACCGCTCCTTTATCTTTAAACTCCAAAGCGCAAAGCTGGATAGCCCTGTGGGACGGTGCGGGGTGCATAACATTAAGAGGATTTCCGGGAGATTTCCAACAAGTGACGGAAGGTCTAAAAAGTAACAAGAATTGGTGAAAAATAAATAAAGGCAGTCGGCAATAAATCCTCACAGCGAGAAGGGACAGTCAGACAGGGAACCAACAAATTCAGGCACCTACCCTTTGTTGTCTAAGCAATCCTTGGTTGAAGCTTGAATCTGGCTATTTGTACTGGGAGACTTTGAGTCTGGGGGTTCGACAACCGCACTCAGTGAACCCTGTGTTAAAAGTGCTGTTGGTCCTGGACTGACCTTCGATGACAATCTGCCCAGTTGCCTCGGACTAAGGGATGAGGACGGACAATACCTGTGGGAAATTAGAGCGGTCACAAGGTTACAGAATGTTTAAATGAGTGATCAATCCTGGGGCCAAACTACGGTAATCATGGTAAAGTGCAGAGAATGGTGGAATCCTGGAATCTCTGTCCCTATGGCGATGCATCCCCAATACTCCCCTCACTGGCCTTTGCTGCCTGTCCTGGTTTATCAGCCTCTGGGACTCTGCTGACGCTGCCTGAGCCTGTATAACTCCGGTAATGTGCGATTGTTGCTGTCAATCAGAGTGCTGGAATTTCTCATTCCCTCCCTGATCCACCAGTCCAAGACGATGCACAGATGGTGAGGAGGGAGGGGGCAGCTCTGAGGGGGAACAGAAAACTCGCAAGCTGCAAATCCCAAAATGCAGGTAAGGGTGAGAATCCCCAGGATTTGCCATGAACGGCTGCAGGCAGGTCCTGGGCTGTTAACACAGCGAATCCTTCTCATCATCACCTCTGAACCATTAGCTAGGAAGTGAGAAGCAGTGTGTGTCATTACATCACAGTTAAACTGGGGCTCCCTCCCTTAGACATTCTAATAGAGTTTAAATCACCATCAAAAAATGACTCTTGCTGCCTGACTGCCCAGACTCCAGATCCTGTTTGCAATGTGTTGATTTGCCAAATGTCAGGGCAATTGTTTTCTCTTTTGCCAGACTAATTATACTGATGATGTTTACTATTTTTTTCTTGCTTTTATTTTCACCACTTATGGTTCGATTGAGCTGCTTCTTGGGATGAGGCCAGCTATTTGCAGGGCTGCACATGTCTCTGTGCAGTGTCAGGATGGAGAGGGACTAGTTATCAGGATTGAGGCTGCATCAGGCAGATTGTGCAGAGTCACTGTTACCCAGGTAACTGATTCCACATCCTGGTACACCCACTGAGTACAGGAGTCTGCAATGTGTCTACTCTGGTTTTCAATTCATCTCCTTTATATCAAACCCTTCAGCTACACAACCCCTGGCAATGGCTGGCAAATACCCAAATTAACCTTGAAGCATGATAAAAACTGAAACAGCATTTGCCTTCGGATAAACTGCTATTGAAACTGAGGGAGTTTCACTCTGTATCTAACCCCGTGCTGTACCTGTCCAGGGAGTGTTTAATGGGGACAGTGTAGAGGGAGATTTACTCTGTATCTAGCCCCGTGCTGTACCTGTCCTGGGAGTGTTTGATGGGGACAGTGTAGAGGGAGCTTTACTCTGTATCTAACCCCATGCTGTACCTGTCCTGGGAGTGTTTGATGGGGACGGTGTAGAGGGAGCTTTACTCTGTATCTAACCCCGTGCTGTACCTGCCCTGGGAGTGTTTGATGGGGACGGTGTAGAGGGAGCTTTACGCTGTATCTAACCCCGTGCTGTACCTGTCCTGGGAGTGTTTGATGGGGACTGTGTAGAGGGAGCTTTACTCTGTATCTAACCCCGTGCTGTACCTGTTCTGGGAGTGTTTGATCTGTATCTAACCCCGTGCTGTACCTGTTCTGGGAGTGTTTGATGGGTCAGTGTAGAGGGAGCTTTACTCTGTATCTAACCCGTGCTGTACCTGCCCTGGGAGTGTTTGATGGGGACGGTGTAGAGGGAGCTTTACGCTGTATCTAACCCCGTGCTGTACTTCCTGGGAGGTTTTTTTTAATTTATTCATGGGATATGGGCATCGCTGGCTGGGCCAGTATTTATTGACCATCCCCAATTGCTCTTGAGAAGGTGGTGGTGAGTTGCCTTCTTGAACCGCTGCAGTCCATGTGGTGTAGGTACACCCACAGTGCTGTTAGGAGGGAGTTCCAGGATTTTGATCCAGCGACAGTGAAGGAACGGTGATATATTTCCAAGTCAGGATGGTGAGGGCTTGGAGGGGAACTTCCAGTTGGTGGTGTTCCCAACGATCTGCTGCCTTGTCCTTCTAGATGGTAGCAGTCGTGGGTTTGGAAGGCGCTGCCTAAGGAGCCTTGGTGAATCTATGGAATTCTCTACCACACAAGGTTGTGGAGGTCAAGTCACTGAATATATTTAAGAAGGAAATAGTTTTCTGGATGCTAAAGGCATCAAGGGGTATGGGGAGAGAGCGAGAGTCTAACGTTCAGATAGAGGATCAGCCATGATCATACTGAATGGTGGAGCAGGCTCGAAGGGCCGAATGGCCTACTCCTGTGGCCAGGATTTTACATTGGGCGGGCGGGCTCGGCGGGAACTCGACCGCCGCCTGCGATTGGCTCCGTGCCGCCATTTTATGCGGGCGGGCCAACTAAGGCCGCATTACGCCCAGCGTAATACACGTCTCCGGTATCAGCGTGAAGGGGCGGGGCGGGCGCTGGAACTCAATGTCTGCCGGGTCCGATGGCGACCGGCAGCCGTCTGAAGGCTGCCATTGACTCGGAGAAGGTCAGTGCTGAACATGGGCCGGCAGGAGGGCAGGTCGGTGGGACATTTGGCCCCCAGGTTTTCCGATGAGGGTCTCGCTGCCCTCCTGGAGGAGGTGGCAGCATCGCTGGGATATACTTGTCCCCAGGAACAGGAGGAGGAGGCTCCCCAACCTCACCAAAGATGCCTGGGAGGAGGTGGCATCCAGGGTCAGCTCCCATGATGTGGTGAGGCGCACATGGGTGCAGTGCCGCAAGCGGCTAAATGACCTCCTGCGATGGGGGAGGGTGAGTACCGTGTTGGCATGGGGGGGTCACTTATCACAGCAGTTAAGAACGGCCCCCCCATCGCTCCCCACCCCTCGGACCTCAGAGTTCTTAGACTGTGAGTGGCAATTGTCAATGAGGCAGCATCTGGGCAGGGGGGTGTGAGCCCTGGCTGCTTAAACTAAGTGCCAAGGGTCACGAATCGGCTGAACCCTGCGAGGTATCCCTCAGGTGGGGTTGGCCAGGCTGCAACGGCGCTGCAGGTACAGGGTGGACTAATTAGTACTCTCTCTCCTTTCAGGAGAAGACATCCCATAACAATGCAGAAAGGTTGCGGACTGGCAGAGGACCGGACCACCATAAAACCTTGTCCAGGTATGAGCAGGAGGCCTTGGAGCTGGAGAGGCACCATGTGCCCAGGTCAACCGGCTGCGGTGAGGTTGGGGTGCCACAGGGAGGTAACAGTGCAGTGCACTGAGGTCAGAATGTCTGTCATTGCAAACCTTCTGTTGCCTCTATATTGATGTGAGCCTCGAACATGGAATCCCCATTGATAATGAAAAGGCGAGGGCCCCCTGACCCGGGTGCCAGGCATGCACAGTGCCAGTGTAATGACTTCAACTAATGACATGTCCTTGTTCTTCCTTTCAGGCTCACCCGAAGCCTGTTGGGGTGAGGAGCCTGAAGGACTGCCGCTCACCCCAGAGGACACAGAGGATAGAAACGCACCAGCGACACACCCTCTCAGCCAGGCAGGTACCAGCACAGATACCAGCACCTCAGTGGGTATTAGATCGGCGGATAGTATCTTGGTGCACACTGGTGAGGGAATTTCACACTCGCTTGAGGTGCAGGCGGAGGCAGAGAGTGCCCAGGGCACCGGCAGTCAGAGGACGGCTGGGGACCAGGAACATGCTCAGTCGGTGGCTGATGATGAGCCTCTAGAGTCGTCCATTAGATGCTGGATGTCCAGCAGGATGTGTGGGAGGATCTGGCAGAGATACATGAGGGAATGCGTGCCATCGTCTCCGTTGTGGAGGACTCCACACGGAGCATGAGCAATGCGTTGACCCTCATGTCC
Organism: Cetorhinus maximus; assembly: GCF_964194155.1. Classification (NCBI taxonomy): domain Eukaryota; kingdom Metazoa; phylum Chordata; class Chondrichthyes; order Lamniformes; family Cetorhinidae; genus Cetorhinus; species Cetorhinus maximus. The sequence goes on along the minus strand of NC_135905.1, from coordinate 21,435,596 downwards.
GAGCGCACTGCCTCCTCCATGAAGAGAGTGTCGACTCTCATGGAGAGGCTCCTCCAGGAGCTGAATCAGGGGTTCCTGGGGATGCGCTCCGGCCTGCAAGCCCTCACACCGACAATGACCTCAGGTGGTCAGTGCCAATGTGGGAGATGGATTGGGCACCCAGTATCCCAGCTAGGTGCCCGTCCATCAATGGTGAGCAGGGAGGTCCAAAGCAACCTGATGTTGGTGCACAAGCTGCTCCTTGTCTCTCGGGCTCCTCTCAGGGCACTCCAGATGAGGGCAGCAGCTCCTCCACCCCTCTGCCAGTGACCGTGGCATCTGATGAGGCTGCGGTGACTGGGAAGATGCCAGCTGTGCCACCGGCCGCTCCCTCCCAGGCGGGGCCAGCACAGGCTCCACGGGCCAGAGGACGCCTGCCAAGGTCATCAAGGTCAACAGGGCAGCAGAGTGAGCAGGCTGTCTCCAATGTCGCTGCCAGCGAAAGGGGAGCATCTAGACGTAGCACCCGCAAACATAAAGCACCTTAGGCACAACACGGGCTTAACTGGTGATATTTTTTTGCCCCGCTTTTAAGTTAGTTATTAGTAGGTGTGATGGAGAACACTTTTCCATTTAATTTGTGTTATGTACGTCAGGTACCACACCAGTAAATGTGTTTGTGTTCAACAAGCCTCTGGGGACTTCATTAGTTCTGCAGGTGCAGGGTAACCCATGAGGTTATGAGTGACTTGTTTGTCATTGAACTTTATTGAAATGGCACATAGTGCATGTTGGTGACCAAGCAAATGTTGCTCTCAGGTATCGAGTATGGAGCCTGCAGCCCTGGCATGTGTTGGAGGCTCATCTTTGGTAGGCTAGCTGAAAGAGTGTTGGATCAAAGCCTCCCGGGTGTCCCTGCCTCCCTGGAGGTTGCCTGGGTCAGCGTCTATCCCCTCAGTGTCCTCCTGAACATGCTCGCCCTCAGACTCACCACTGGACTCAACATCTGCTGCCAGAGCAGCTGTTTCAACATCTTCTTCCTCCACTGTGTCCCCCCCTTTCCAGCGCCAGATTGTGGAGAGCGCAGCATGCTACCACTATCAGTGACACACGATCTGGGGGGTATTGCAGTGTGGCCCCCTGAACGGTCCAGGAAGCGCATCTTGAAGACCGATGGTTCTCTCTACCACCGCCCTTGTGGTGCCCTGGCTCCTATTCTACCACTGCTCTGCCTCTGTTCTTGGATGGCGGAGAGGCGTCATGAGCCCCACTTTGGAGGGGATAGCCTTTGTCACCCAGCAGCTGTCAATCTTGTTGGGCTGGAGCACTGAAGAGCCTCGGCACCTGGGAGACTCTCAGGATGTAAGTGTCATGGGAGCTGCCTGGGTACCTTGCACAGACTTGTAGAATCAGCATCCTGTGGTCACACACTATCTGCACGTTCATGGAGTGGAATCCCTTCCTGTTGACAAAGGCACCGGGCTCACCTGCTGGCGCCTTGATGGCCACATGTGTGCAGGCGATTGCACCCTGGACACGGGGGAAGCCAGCAATGGCCGTGAAGCCTCTGGCTCGCTGGGTCTGGCTGGGCCCGTCCATGCGGTAGTAAATGAAAGTCAATGCCCATCTGAACAGAGCGTCTGTCACCAGCTTGACGCAACTGTGGACAGCTGATTGGGAGACTCCACACAGATCACCCACCGACCCCTGAAAAGAGCCGGAGGTATAGAAGTTGAGGGCCACTGTGACCTTCAGAGACACTGGCATGGGGGGTCCACCCACAGTCGGAGCTGATCTCAGGCCCAATCATCTGACAGATGGAGGTCACTGTCTCCCTTGAGAGGCGGAGCGTCCTTCGGTATTGCACCCCGGACATATTGAGGCAGTTGCATCGCTGCCTGTAAACCCTGGCACCAGGATATGGCGTCTTCTGCGACCCCTTCCACTTGGACTTCCTGCTAGCCCTGCCTGTACCTGTCCTCCCACAGGTCCCTCCCCTGGAGGTTGCATAGTGACACCCGGCCTCCTCTCCCTTCTAGTCCTCTCTTCCTCCTCAGAGGAGGTGCCTCCAGCAGAGACCACAATCCCCATTCCCAGGGTAAGGGAAGGCTGTCTGATACCTGGAAGGCCCCAAGTGGTATGACTCCTCGTCCGGAGTCCTGAACTGAAGCCTGTTATTTTTGTCAAAGCAGCTCTGAATTGAAATGAAGATGCCCTGTTCAAACAAGCAGCAAGCAATAATCTACAGGGCTAACAACTCGCACTCGCGAGCCCACTCACCCATCTTATCCCGCCCGTGGATGAGGTTTTTGAAAATGTGGCCTACCCGCCTGCCCATTGCGCCCATGCAACGCCCTGGAAATTGCACGGGCTGCGTAAAATCAAAGACAGTTGGTGCCTCAAGGACCTTAACCGGCCCATTAATTAATGGCGGGCGTGCCTCCATCCTCATAGCGTGCCCACCTACTGAAATATTGTGATGGTGTGCGGTGATGGAGGGACACATGTCCGACATCATCGCGCATCATTTTACGTTCTGGCATGTCGGGCCCGCGCCTGCATGCCAAGTGTAAAATCCTGGCCTATGTTTCTATGTTCCTGCAGCGCACCTTGTGAATGGTACACACTGCTGCCCCTGTGCATCGGTGGTGGAGGGAGTGAATGTTTGTGGATGGGGTGCCAATCAAGCGGGCTACTTTGTCCTGGATGGTGTTGAGCTTCTGGAGTGTTGTGGGAGCTGCACTCACCCAGGCAAGTGGAGAGTATTCCATCACAATCCTGACTTGTGCCTCGAAGATGGTGGACAGGCTTGGGGGAGTCAGGGGAGTTACTTTCCACAGAATTACCAGCCTATGAGCTGCTCTTGTTGCCACAGTATTTATATGGCTAGTCCAGTTCAGTTTCTGGTCAATGGTAACCCCCAGGAAGTTGATGGTGGAGCATTCAGCAATGGTAGTGCCACTGAATGTCAAGGGGTAATGGTTGGATTCTCTCTTGCCCAGGTCTTGCTGCATTCGGACATGGACTGCTTCACTATCTGAGGAGTCACAAATGGCGCTGAACATTGTGCAATCATCAGCGAACATCCCCACTTCTGACCTTATGATGGAAGGAAGGTCATTGATGAAGATGGTTGGGCCCAGGATACTAACCTGAGGGACTTCGGCAGTACTGCCCTGGGACTGAGATGATTGACCTCCAACAACCACAACCTTCTTCCTTTGTGCTACGTATGTCTCCAATCAGTGGAGAGGTTTCCCCCTGATTCCCATTGGCTCCGGCTTTGCTAGGGCTCCTTGATGCCACACTCTGTCAACTGCTGCCTTGAAGTCAAGGGCAGTCACACCTCTGGAGTTCAGCTCTTTTGTCTGTGTTTGATGTGGACAGTGTAAAGGAAGCTTTACTCTGTACCTAACCCCGTGCTGTACCCACACTGGGAGTGTTTGATGGGAACAGTGTAGAGGGAGCTTTACTCTGGATCTAACCCCGTGCTGTACCTGTCCTGGGAGTGTTTGATGGGGACAGTGTAGAGGGAGCTTTACTCTGTATCTAGCCCTGTGCTACACCTGTCCCGGGAGTGTTTGATGGGGCCAGTGTAGAGGGAGCTTTACTCTGTATCTAACACCGTGCTGTACCTGTCCTGGGAGTGTTTGATGGGAACATTGCAGAGGGAGCTTTACTCTGTATCTAACCCCGTGCTGTACCTGTCCTGGGAGTATTTGATGGGGATAGTGTATGGGGAGCTTTACTCTGTATCTAACCCCATGCTGTACTGGCCCTGAGAGTGTTTGATGGGGCAGTGTAGAGGGAGCTTTACTCTGTATCGAACCCTGTGCTGTATCTGCCCTGGGAGTGTTCGATGGGACAGTGTAGAGTGAGGTTTACTTGATAAAATCAGGAACTTAGTTAAATTTCCTATAAATGCATTGAGTTGAGTTTTGTGTGGATATTTCCAACTTTGTGTTACCTTTGCTGTTTGCCTGTTGGGTTGATGGATGCTGATTTGTCAGCTGGGGAGGATCCAGGAACTGAAAACTTTGATTCCAGAATTTTGCATCTTCCTTCCCCAATGTTGCTGTCTGACTTTGTAAACTGAAAAATAAAACATCATCACATCAAAGTTCAGGAGTCGTTTATCAAATGGCCCCTCATTCTGTGTCAGTTTCCTGATCTGTGACTGGGTACCTGCACTGAATGAGGAAGACTCAGTTATATTGAGAACGTGAGGCCATATTCTATTTTTATGACCCCAGGTGATGAAGGCGGAGAAGCAGAAATAGGCCTCATGTTACAATCTACCTTCGTGCAACTTCCCTTCTCTCTCTATAATCCAAAACCTCCTTTGCCTTTAAATCTTTAAACCTGCTTTTGGCTAAACTTAATTCAAAATGGAAAACAAACTGTTGATGGAACAAGTCTCTGTTGGAGCATGCAGCATGAATGATTGCATTCGCTTCCAGGAACATTGGAAGAGAATGGATCAAGTTGCAAAGTAGAGATTATGTCCCAGCTCGCTCCATGGCTCAGTACTTAGACCTAGAGATGTTTAAGCAAAATTCAGGAAACTGCAAAGTCAGGACAGAAGTGTGGGTAACAGAGCGGTTACAGAATACCCTTGCATTAACTGACTGCATTTGTTGCTGGTAGTTCTTATTAACCATCTTTAATCTCACTGGGGGCCATGTTGTCACAGGAACCGTCATTCACTCAGCTGCCGTCTGCTTACGTTTTCCAGCTGTAACACATTCTGCTGTGTGTTATTTGCTGTGGACAGTTCAGAAGTGTTCAGACTGTAACTTTTCCCGAAGCGAATTTCCTTGGCCTGATCACGCAATTTTTGCCTTTGTTTCCTGTTATAACATAAAATGGAAAGGTCATATTGACACACAATAAACTTCAAAGAGAAAAGCTCGTCAGTGGTGGGCCAGTGTCGGCACTGCATATAAACTTGAGATCATCCAAAACTCTGTTGCCAGTGTCCTAATTTGCACCGTCCTGTTCCCCTCTCACCCCTGCGATCGATGACCTACATTTGCTCCCGGTCAAGTAACATCTTGACTTTAAAATTCTCATCCTTGTTTTCAAGTCCCTCAATGGCCTTGCCCCTCCTTTTCTCTGTAATCTCCTCCAAACTCACACCCTCTACAATATATGCGCTCCTCCAATTCTGGCCTCTTGTGCATCCGCCAATGATGATCACCCCTCCTTTGATGGCTGTGCCTTAGGCAGCCTGGGCCCCAAGCTCTGGAATTCCCTCCTTACCCCTCTTCCCCTTGCTTTCCACCCTTAAGGCACTCCTTAAAACCTACCTCTTTTGACCAAGCTTTTGGTCATCTGCCCTCCTATCTCCTGTGAGACTCATTGTCGTACTTTGTTTTATAATGCCCCTGTGGGGCACCTTGGGAAGTTTCATTACATTAAAGGTGTTATATAAATAGAAGTTATTGTTGTTGCACAATTCACACTCAACAAAAGAAAATGATACACTGTCTTGCACTGAAAGGAGAGGAGGGGTGGGTGGGGAGGAAGTGGACATATTGACATATACAAAGGCTCTGAAAGACACTTTCCAGATGTAAAAAGTCAGCCTAAAGGTCTGGACAGTTTAAAATTAAACAGCAAACTCCCTCCGACCACTCCGATCACAGATATTAGGATGCAGGGATATACTAAACCACAGACAGATCTGTGGTGGAATGGTGAAATCACTGGGCCAGTAATCCAGGCTAAAGCTCTGGGGACATGGATTCAAAACCCACCACAGCAGCTGGTGGAATTTCAATTCAATTATTAAATCTGGAATATAAAGCTAGTCTCTGTAATGGTGACCATAAAATCATTGTTGTAAATACCCACCTGGTTTGCTAATGTTCTTGAGAGAAGGAAATCTGCCGTCCTTACCTGGTCTGGCCTACGTGTGACTCCAGACCCACAGCAATGTGGTTGGTTTTTAAATGCCCTCTGATATGGCTTAGCAAGCTACTCAGTTGTATCTACTGCTACAGAAAAGTCAAAAAGGAACGAAACCAGATGGACCACCTGCATTGACCTAGGCACCAGAAACGCCAGCGGCAATCTCAGCCCTGTCAACCCTGCAAAGTCCTCCTTACTAGCATCTGGGGGCTAGTGCCAAAATTGGGAGAGCTGCCTCACAGACTAGTCAAGCAACAGCCTGACATAGTCATCCTCACAGAATCATACCTTACAGACAATTCCTAGGCACCAACACCATCCCTGGGTATGTCCAGTATCACTGACAGGAGAGATCCAGCAGAGGTGGCGGCACAGTGGTGTACAGTCGGGAGGGAGTTGTCCTGGGAGTCCTCAACATCGACTCTGGACCCCATGAAGTCTCATGGTACCAAGTCAAAAATAGGCAAGGTAACCTCCTGCTGATTACCAGGGCGATGGATGGGATGGTTGCCGAATTTGCTGATGACACAAAGATAGGTAGGAAAGTAAGTTGTGAAGGGGCATAAGGAGGCTACAAAAATATATAGATAGGTAAGTGAATGGGCAAAGATGTGGCAAATGGAGTATAATGTGGGAAAATGTGAAATTGTCCATTTTGACAGGAAGAATGAAAGAGGAGCATATTATCTAAATGGTGAGAGATTGCAGAGTGCTGAGATGCAGAAGGATCTGGGTGCCTTAGTGCATGAATTGCAAAAAGCTAGTATGCAGGTACAGCAACTAATTAGGAAAGTAAGTCGAATGTTATCATTTATTATGAGGGTAATTGAATACAAAAGTAGAGAGGTTATGTTTCAGTTGTACAGGATACTGGTGAGACCACATCTGAAATACTGTGTACAGTATTGGTCTCCTTATTTAAGGATGGATGTAAATGCATTGGAAGCAGTTCAGAGAAGGTTTGGCAGACTAGTACGAGGAATGGGCTTATGGGTGAAAGGTTATCGGGGGTAGGTGGGATGCAGATTTCAGGTTACTATCAGATCAGCCATGATCTTATTAAATAGCGGAGCAGGCTCGAGGGGCTGATTGGCCTACTCCTGCTCCTTGTTCTTATGTTCGTAGGTAATGCACACCCCCCGCCCCGCTCAGCACAAGAATCAGTGCTCCTCCATGTTGAACGCCACTTGGAGGAAGCACTGAAGGTGGAAAGGATGCAGAAGGTACTCTGAGTGGGGGACTTCAATGTCCATCACCAAGAGTGGCTCCGTAGCAACGCTACTGACCAAAGCTGGCCGAGTCCTAAAGGACATAGGTGCTAGACTGGGTCAGCGGCAGGTGGTGAGGGAACCAACAGGAGGGAAAAACCTACTTGACCTCGTCCTTGCCAATCTACCTGTTACATATGTATCTGTCCATGACAGTATCGGTAGGAGTGACCACCGCACAGTCCTTGTGGAATGAAGTCCCACCTTCAAATTGAGATAACCTCCATCGTGTTGTGCGGCACTACCACCGTGCTCAATGGGATAGATTTCAAACAGATCTAACAACTCAAGACTGGGTATCCATGAGGTGCTGTGGGCCATCAGCAGCAGCAGAATTGTACTTGGACACAATCTGTAACCTCATGGCCCGGCATATCCTCCACCTTACCATTACCACCAAGCCAGGGAATCAACCCTGGTTCAACAAAGAGTGCAGGAGGGCATGCCAGGAGCAGCACCAGGCATACCTAAAAATGAGGTGTCAACCTGGTGAAGCTATAACACAGGATTACTTGTGTGCCAAACACCATAAGCAGCAAGTGATAGACAGACCTAAGCAATTCCACAGCCAACAGATCAGATCTAAGCTCTGCAGTCCTGCCACATCTAGTCATGAATGGTGGTGGACAATTAAACAACTCACTGCAGGAGGAGACTCCACAAACATCCCTACCTTAATGGAGGAGCCCAGCGCACCTGTGCAAAAGATAAGGCTGAAGCATTCGCAACAATCTTCAGCCAGAAGTGCTGAGTGGATGATCCATCTCAGCCTCCTCTGGAGCTCCCCAGCATCACAGATGCCAGACTTCAGCCAATTCAATTCATTCCACATGATATCAGGAAACGGCTGAAGGCACTGGATACTGCAAAATCTATGGGCCCTGACAATATTCTGGCAATAGTACTGAAGGCTTATGTTCCAGAACTTGCCACGCCCCTAGCCAAGCCGTTCCAGTTTAGCTACAACACTGGCATCTACCCGGCAATGTGGAAAATTGCCCAGATATGTCCTGTACACAAAACGCAGGACAAATCCAACCCATCCCATCAGTCTACTCTCAATCATCAGTAAAGTAATGCAGGGGGTCATCAACAGTGCTATCAAGCAGCACTTGATTAGCAATAACCTGCTCACTGATGCCCAGTTTGGGTTCCGCCACGGTCACTCAGCTCCTGACCTCGTCACTGCCTTTGTTCAAATGTGGAGAAAAGAGCTGAGCTCCAGAGGTGAGGTGAAAATGACATCCCTTGACATCAAGGCAGTATTTGACTGAGTGTGGCATCAAGGAGCCCTGACAAAACTGGAGTCAATGGGAATCAGGGGGAAAACTCTCCGCTGGTTGGAGTTGTACATAGCACAAAGGATGATGGTTGTGGTTGTCGGAGGTCAATCATCTCAGTGCCAGGACATCACTGCAGGAGGTCCTCAGGGTAGTGTCCTCGGCCCAACCATCTTCAGCTGCTTCATCAATGATCCTCCCTCCATAATAAGGTCAGAAGTGGGGATGTTCGCTGATTATTGCAATGTGCAGCACCATTCGCAACTCGTCAGATACTGGAGCAGTCCATATCCACATAAAGCAAGATCTGGACAACATTTAGGCTTGGTCTGCTAAATGGCAAGTGACACAAGTGCCAGGCAATGACCATCTCCAACAAGAGAGAATCCAACCATCACCCCATGGTGTTCAATGGCATTACCATCATTGAATCCCCCACTATCAACATCCTGGGGGTTACCATTGACCAGAAACTGAACTGGACTAGCTGTATAAACACTGTGGCTACAAGTGCAGGTCAGAGGCTAGGAATCGTGTGACGAGTAACTCACCTCCAGACTCCCCAAAGCCTGTCCACCATTTACAAGGCACAAATCAGGAGTGTGATGGAATACTCTCCACTTGCCTGGATGAGTGCGTTGCCCCTTGATATTCAATGGCATTACCATCTCTGAATCTCCCACTATCCACATCCTGGGGGGTTACCATTGGCAAGAAACTGAACTGGACCAGCTATGTAAATATTGTGGCTACAAGTGCAGGTCAGAGACTAGGAATCCTACAGTGAGTAACTCACCTCCTGACTCCCCAAAGCCTGTCCACCATCTACAAGGCACCAGTCAAGAGTGTGATGGAATACTCTCCACTTGCCTGGATGAGTGCAGCTCCAACAACACTCAAGAAACTTGATGCCATCCAGGACAAAGCAGCCCACTTAATTGGCACCCCATCCACAAACATTCAGTGCCTCCACTACCAATGCACAGTGGCAGCAGAGTGTACCATCGGCATGATGGACTGCAACAACTCACCAAGGCTCCTTCAACAGCACCTTCCAAATCCACGACCACTACCATCTAGAAGGACAAGGGCAGCAGACACATGGGAACACCACCACCTGGAAGTTGCCCTCTAAGCCACTCACCGTCTTGCCTTGGAAATATATCACCGATCCTTCATTGTCACTGGGTCAAAACCCTGCATCCTAACCCTAACTCCCCTCCCTAACAGCACTGTGGGTGTAACTACACCACAGGGACTGCAGCGGTTCAAGAAGGAAGCTCACCACCACCTTCTCAAGGGCAATTAGGGACGGGCAATAAATGCTGGCCCAGCCAGTGATGCCCACAGCCTGTGAAAGAATAAACAAAAGAAAACCATTGCGAATCCTTCTCCCCACAAAATACCTTTGAGAAACTTTGATTGAGGAAATTATACAAAATTTAAATAGCTCCTGAGCAGAGAGGAGAATTGCGGAAGATAGCAAACATGGTGGAGTTGTAGTTCAGGTGATGAGATCACACTGACTATACTGTAGTAATCCTCAGAAAGTCTTCCGAACCTTGTTACGTGCTCCATGAGGCTCAATATGGCCACTCCATGTAATGTTTGGTTTCTAGGCAATAATTAGAGCCCTTTGCTGGTCCTCCATGAGTGAAGTTCATGAGAGAAATTAAGATTTTGAATAAGTTCTTGCTGGGTGATGACAGATCATTGAAATGACAAGAATTCAACTCTGAAGACAAAGAAAATCTCAAAAAACAAACTCATTGATGAAGACAACATGTTACAGAGGGAAAGAGTGTGAGAGGATAATGAAATTCTCAGTGAGAATGAAGATATTGCACAGAGTGTGCATGGCTGGGCAGCTGGGGCTGGTTTATCCCAGTGAAATCTGGGCTTTCAGATTGAGCTGCAATTTAACTAAATGTTATAAACATCAACCTGCAAAATTCATCCAAAACTTCAATTGTTTGATGACTCCTTGGTTGATTAAAGAGGGAAGGACAGGAGCTGCTGTTCTGTAAGATAGCGTTTATTTAATGACTGCTGAATGTTCAAGGGCTTTCTTCCCCCTTTTTATGTAACACGAGCTCAGGATCATCCATCACATGGAGACACTCCAATCTTACTGGCTCCAGCAAAGTACTCAATTTGAAGGAGCACCCTTAATTATTCAAACAAGTGAACCTTATGCCTCCAGCTTGAAGGGGAGGGGTTTTCCCAGTGTCCTCAGCAAACGCCATGGTGAGGATTTTCCCCTCGTCGGGCAGGCGTGGCGGGTGGGCCCGGGAGCCAATGAACAGGCAGCCAGCGTGAATCATGCGCTGAGACACTCAGTGCTGCCGGGGCAGGGGGAGGAGGTGGGCGAGCGCAGAAGTCAGCGCACGCCCGCGGGTGCGCTCAGTGAAAGCTCCCTGAAGACACAGAGCTGCCTTTCATGTGACTCTTGTCACATGAGCTGGGACCTGTTAAAAACGCATTTGAAAAGTTTTTACTATTTTTTTAAATCACTGGTCGAAACCCCACCCCACCTGTGGATGAGGTTTCACAAAAAAAATGAACGGTTGGAAGGGAAGCGAATAATTCAATTTAATTAATGGATCAAAGGCCTAACTCGGCCTCTTAACTGTTGGCTGGCGCGCTGCCCACTGAGTGAAATATCGCGAGAGTGCCCACTCCGACGTCATTGCGCACTATTTTACTCCCATTCGGGTTGGGCACATGCCTGCCTGACAAGGGAAAAACTCTGCCCCATGAGAAACAGGAACTCCTGTGGCCCTGCTCTGTCCACAGAGGGTGAGCCTAGCTAGGGAGGACCACAGACGCCTGCAAGGATACATCAGCAGCAGCTCGTCCATCCTTCTGAGGTCAAAAAGCCCAAAGACCATTCCTTAAGCTCTGACCTCCACTGGACAACTGAGTCTTTCCATTATCAGTTACTTTGCTCTGGTAACCAAGTGGGGCTTTTGAAAGCCTCAATGTGAATCCTTGTAGTTCTCAACAGCACTGGGCTTAAAGGTAAGAATTTCTCCGGGTCGCCCAGGAACTCCCTGTCACAGTGGCCAGCTCTGGGGATTATCTGACAATTCATACTGACATTTAAAGGTCTAGTCCAAATGGGCTGGAGGAGGCGAGATCTGAATCGGGCCCAAATTCCAGGCCCCTGTCTTGGTGTCAATGTAAGTTACCCCTCAATAGCTCAAGAAATTTTGGGGCCAGATGAAAGGGTTGCTTATCTTGCTGCTGTGGCTGACACAATAACAACACTTATCTCGCTCCACACAAAATTCAAAGAATTTTGAGATGCTTCAAGTGAAAAACACTGAATAATTGTAAATTTGATTAGCATTATCCCACAAGCATGCTACACACTGGGAGAGAAATGTTATTATCCATGCTTGACATCTCCAGTGTTCAAGCTCACCCCCTGGTCTCACCTGTGGAAGCCCACAAAGCTAGCACTATCGATGGTGGCCTTCAGGTTGCTAGTGAATCATCAAACCTTCAGCACTGGCCTGGAGACTCCACGAATTACAGATTAATCTCAGCAGATTGCAAAACCCAGGAGCAACATCATAGGGTCTAGGAATTTTATTTGAACATTTCTGATTATTAACAACAAACCTATTGGAAATGGGAGGGTAGGTTGTTTGACTATCAATGAAGAATCATTCAAAAGGATAATGAAGGATCCAGTCACTTTCCAATTGCTTGGGTAGGTGGGGCTATGTAAAGATGGACATGTCAGCAACCAATGGCAGGGGTTGGAGTGGGAGAAATTGGAGGCAGGCTGTCATACGATGCAACCACAAGTAGAGTTTCTCGCACTGAAAACAAAGCTGTACTGAGCTCCAAAGACTTGCCCCACTTAAGACCACTGTCCTAAGCGTATCGACCACATGGGCAGTGTAGTGTTGGAAACATCTTTGGGGTTTAGGTGAATTCCATCATATCCCTTTTCATTCACACTGTTTGAAAATGGAGGACCCCAGTGGCCCTTGAATGAAAACATAATGAATGGGACGATGGGATTTTAACCACATACAGAGAGACTCAGCATGGGGAAGTCTAGTGCTCCTGCAGCACAGTGAGAACTTTCACTGAAGTGTTTGACTGTGACAGCACCTGCATTCCAGAATTATAATTAATTTCAATTATCTATATCAATCTTGTTGCATCCACCTGTAAAAATGCTAATGACTGGCTCAATGAATTGCCAGGCCCAGATCAAGAACAAGTTCATTACAACTGCTAGTTCCAAAAGATGGTGCTTTATATCCTGCAGTGTTTACCAAATCAATGGCCCATAATTTAAAAAATACTGAATGGCTGAGTAATTTTATTCAGTGGTGGTCGGAGCTACAGAGATCAAGGCAGCTCCAAGCTCAATACTGAATCTCTGAATGGAACAACAGTAAATCAGAGCTTGGCGTAGAGAGAAGGCAAATCAGTGAGGTTTCCCTGGACAGAATGTGTGTGTACCTGTCTGAAGAGGGAACTGGCAGCTCACTCACACATAAAGAACCAGCATTTAGGTGGAGGACCAGAGTGGGCCCATCCCCCAGTGAGAATCAGTGTGTGTGTGGGACCCGTACCCCATTGAGAGTCAGTGAGTATGGAACCCGTACCCCATTGAGAGTCAGTGAGTGTGGGACATGTACCCCAGTGAGAGTCAGTGCATGTGGGACACGTACCCCAGTGAGATTCAGTGTGTGTGAGACACGTACCCGAGTGAGTCAGTGTGTGGAACCTGTATCCCAGTGATTGTCAGTGTGTGTGGCACCTGTACCCCAGTGAGAGTCAGTGCATGTGGGACACGTACCCCAGTGAGAGTCAGTGTGTGTGGAACCCGTACCCCAGTGAGAGTCAGTGTGTGTGGAACCCGTACCCCAGTGAGAGTCAGTGTGTGTGGAACCTGTACCCCAGTGAGAGTCAGTGTGTGTGTGACCCGTACCCCAGTGAGAGTCAGTGTGTGTGGAACCTGTACCCCAGTGAGAGTCAGTGTGTGTGGGACCCGTACCCCAGTGAGAGTCAGTGTGTGTGTGACCCGTACCCCAGTGAGAGTCAGTGTGTGTGGAACCCGTACCCCAGTGAGAGTCAGTGTGTGTGGAACCCGTACCCCAGTGAGAGTCAGTGTGTGTGGAACCCGTACCCCAGTGAGAGTCAGTGTGTGTGGAACCCGTACCCCAGTGAGAGTCAGTGTGTGTGGAACCCGTACCCCAGTGAGAGTCAGTGTGTGTGGAACCCGTACCCCAGTGAGAGTTAGTGTGTGTGGAACCCGTACCCCAGTGAGAGTCAGTGTGTGTGGGACCCGTACCCCAGTGAGAGTCAGTGTGTGTGGAACCTGTACCCCAGTGAGAGTCAGTGTGTGTGGTACCCGTACCCCAGTGAGAGTCAGTGTGTGTGGGACCCGTACCCCAGTGAGAGTCAGTGTGTGTGGGACCCGTACCCCAGTGAGAGTCAGTGTGTGTGGGACCCGTACCCCAGTGAGAGTCAGTGTGTGTGGAACCCGTACCCCAGTGAGAGTCAGTGTGTGTGGGACCCGTACCCCAGTGAGAGTCAGTGTGTGTGGGACCCGTACCCCAGTGAGAGTCAGTGTGTGTGGAACCCGTACCCCAGTGAGAGTCAGTGTGTGTGGAACCCGTACCCCAGTGAGAGTCAGTGTGTGTGGGACCCGTACCCCAGTGAGAGTCAGTGTGTGTGGGACCCGTACTCCAGTGAGAGTCAGTGTGTGTGGGACCCGTACCCCAGTGAGAGTCAGTGTGTGTGGGACCCGTACTCCAGTGAGAGTCAGTGTGTGTGGGACCCGTACTCCAGTGAGAGTCAGTGTGTGTGGGACCCGTACCCCAGTGAGAGTCAGTGTGTGTGGGACCCGTACCCCAGTGAGAGTCAGTGTGTGTGGGACCCGTACCCCAGTGAGAGTCAGTGTGTGTGGGACCCGTACCCCAGTGAGAGTCAGTGTGTGTGGGACCCGTACCCCAGTGAGAGTCAGTGTGTGTGGAACCCGTACCCCAGTGAGAGTCAGTGTGTGTGGAACCCGTACCCCAGTGAGTGTCAGTGTGTGTGGAACCCGTACCCCAGTGAGAGTCAGTGTGTGTGGAACCCGTACCCCAGTGAGAGTCAGTGTGTGTGGAACCCGTACCCCAGTGAGAGTCAGTGTGTGTGGAACCCGTACCCCAGTGAGAGTCAGTGTGTGTGGAACCCGTACCCCAGTGAGAGTCAAGTGTGTGTGGAACCCGTACCCCAGTGAGAGTCAGTGTGTGTGGAACCCGTACCTGGAATGTACAGTAATTTCCAGCATTGAAAATGAAATGTGTTCTAAAAAGGATGTATGTTTAATTCCAGCCATCATCATGTGGTTGTAAAGCACAGTCCGGGCCTCTTTACATAACGAAAGCTATGGGGTGTATTTAAAGGCTTCTAAAGATCTGCTTTCATTCCATCTCAATCACTTTCCTGCTGATTTTTTTCGTTATGCATTCTGCTGTGAAGCTTTCACTTTTGAAAATCCACCACTACTAAAGGAGCCTCATTGCATTAGCGGCAATTTCAGCAGTGTGGTCTATTGTGCAGTGATCCATCAACACCCCTACTCCAGCAGAAATTCCCCATCACTCCCTCCACCAGCTCTCTCCCATCAGCTCCTGTGTAATGGGGCAATGAGTTACACCACATGGTAAAACCTGTACTGCTCCACTGCAGGAACTGCACTCAGTGGCCAAACTTCCTGCCATTCCGAATGTTTCTGGGGTGATGAGCAACATTCAGCAGTGTGCTATCATCAACCCTCCAAGCACCAGTTAGAAAACAACTACAGGAGGAATGAGCAGCCGCTAATCAAGGCCACAAGTGCAGCATTTCCCAAAGTACAAGCTAGTGTAGTTAGTGATGGTTGTGCCCTCCCAGGAGCTGCCCCACCTCCCCCAGTACCTGCCCCACGTCCCCCGGTACCTGCCCTCCCTTCCCCCGGTACCTGCCCTTCCAGTAGGTGCCCCCACCCTCCCCCTGTACCTGCCCCTCCCCACCCCCCGGTACCTGCCCACATTCCCACATGCCCACCCAGGTACCTGCCCCTCTGGGTACCTGCACCAGGTACCTTCAGTTTAAGATAATCCACTATTCACACTGACAGCCAGAGGGACCGGTGATTTGGTGGCTTGTTCCACCTCCTGCTGGTTGTTTGGGTTGGTGCGGGGAGACGGTTGGGGGAGGGGCAGATGAGGCAACATCAGAGAGCAAACTGCCATTTCTATTGGGCCTCAGGTTGTCCCAAAATCTATTTCACAGCCAATAAAATATTTTTATTTGAAATGTAATCACTGTTGTAAAGCAGGAAATGTGGCAACCAATTTGCACACAGCAAGCTCCCACAAATAGCAAGGTGATAATGACCAAATAATCAGTTTTAGGATGATAGTTCAGAGATACAATTTGGCCAGGACACCAAGAAGAATGAAGAGGGCAGATGGAGCTTGGTTTAACACCTCATCCAAGTGATGCACATTTAAGAGTGCAGCATTCCCTCATTGCTGACCCTCCGGCAGTGCAGCACTCCCTCAGTACTGACCCTCCGACAGTGCAGCACTCCCTCATTACTGACCCTCCGACAGTGCAGCACACCCGCATTACTGACCCTCCGACAGTGCAACACTCCCTCAGTACTGACCCTCCGACAGTGCAGCACTCCCTCAGTACTGACCCTCCGACAGTGCAGCATTCCCTCAGTACTGACCCTCCGACAGTGCAGCATGCCCTCATTACTGACCCTCCGACAGTGCAGCACACCCGCATTACTGACCCTCCGACAGTGCAACACTCCCTCAGTACTGACCCTCCGACAGTGCAGCACGCCCTCATTACTGACCCTCCGACAGTGCAGCACTCCCTCAGTACTGACCCTCCGACAGTGTAGCAATCCCTCATTGCTGACCCTCTGGCAGTGCAGCACTCCCTCAGTACTGACCCTCCGACAGTGCAGCATTCCCTCGGTACTGACCCTCCGACAGTGCAGCATGCCCTCATTACTGACCCTCCGACAGTGCAGCACTCCCTCAGCACTGACCCTCTGACAGTGCAACACTCCCTCAGTACTGACTCTCTGACAGTGCAGCGCTCCCTCAGTACTGACTCTCTGGCTGCATGGCACTCCCTCAGTACTGACCCTCTGATAGTGCGGCACTCACTGACTCCGACGGTGCAGCGCTCCCTCAGTACTGATCCTTTGACAGTGCAGCACTCCCTCAGTACTGATCCTCTGACAGTGCAGTGTTCCCTCAGTACTGACCCTCTGACAGTGCGGCGCTCACTCAGTACTGATCCTCTGACAGTGCAGCACTCCCTCAGTACTGATCCTCTGACAGTGCAGCACTCCCTCAGTACTGATCCTCTGACAGTGCAGCGCTCACTCAGTACTGACCCTCTGACAGTGCGGCGCTCACTCAGTACTGATCCTCTGACAGTGCAGCACTCCCCCAGTACAGCACTGGGTGTGTCAGCTTAGATCTTGTGCTCAAGTCTCTGGAGAGGGACTCGAACCCACAACACTCTGAGCCTGAGGCACGTGTGTTGCCCAGTGAGCCACGGGTAATATCAAATAAACCAATAAGGAAGAAAACTAACACATGATTGGGCTAATGAGGAACGAAGTTACACCGGGAATCACAGTCAAAGTGGTGAATTGGAGAAAATGTTTACGTTCCATTGCTTCAGAAGGATCAACCTTACTTTGTTTTGAAGTACAGAACCACACAAAGCATCCCGACCACAGTGAGTCCAATGGTGATGCAGGTTATTGACATGATCTGTCTCTGGTAAATATCTTCACTCTCTGTGAACAGAAACAGACAGAAAATAGGTTTGACCACGGCCTTCCATTGATGTATTTGTGAGTGCACAGGTGTACATGTGTATATGCACTTTCATGTTTATTTGCATTTCTACGTAGGTGTGGATGTTTTGTGCAAATGCAAGTTTGCACGTGTGTAAATACATGTGTGTCATTTAGTGTTTTGTGTGTCCGTGTGTGTATGCACACACGTGCATTTGTGTTTCTGTGTGTTTATATGTTCAGCAGTGAGGGGCTCTTTCTCTGGAATGTAACTTTTCTTTAATATTCAGTCCACAGTTTCAGTTAGCTCAACAGTCACAATGATCCCTACCCTCAGTGGACAGCCTCCCCTTGCTGCCAGGAATTCATTCCCATTTTCCCTATCCTGGGGGCTCCAAACCAAATGTGTGATCGATGGATGGAAAGGCTGGACTTAACTCAAACTCAAATTACAGGCACAGACGCCATCAATTAAACAAAGGAGTTCATTCAATGTATTCCTAAAAATTACTGAGGAAACTGGCACCAGAATTGTGCATTTTAATTCCTTCACCAGGAGACTGCCCTTTTGCACAGGTAGCTGGTGTCAGGCAGCCAGTGATGGGCAGCCGGTGTCGGGCAGCCGGTGATGGGCAGCCGGTGATGGGCAGCTGGTGTCGGGCAGCTGGTGATGGGCAGCCGGTGTTGGGCAGCTGGTGATGGGCAGCTGGTGATGGGCAGCCAGGGTTGGGCAGCTGGTGATGGGCAGCCAGTGATGGGCAGCCGGTGTCGGGCAGCTGGTGATGGGCAGCCGGTGTCGGGCAGCTGGTGATGGGCAGCCGGTGTCGGGCAGCTGGTGATGGGAAATCGGTGATGGGCAGCCAGGGTTGGGCAGCCAGGGTTGGGAAGCCGGTGATGGGCAGCCAGGGTTGGGCAGCCAGGGTTGGGCAGCTGGTGATGGGCAGCTGGTGATGGGCAGCCGGTGATGGGAAATCGGTGATGGGCAGCTGGTGATGGGCAGCCGGTGATGGGAAATCGGTGATGGGCAGCTGGTGATGGGCAGCCGGTGATGGGAAATCGGTGATGGGCAGCCGGTGATGGGAAATCGGTGATGGGCAGCTGGTGATGGGCAGCCGGTGATGGGAAATCGGTGATGGGCAGCCGGTGATGGGAAATCGGTGATGGGCAGCTGGTGATGGGCAGCCGATGATGGGCAGCCGGTGATGGGCAGCCGGTGATGGGCAGCCGGTGTCGGGCAGCTGGTGATGGGCAGCCAGTGATGGGCAGCCGGTGACGGGCAGCCGGTGATGGGCAGCCAGGGTTGGGCAGCTGGTGATGGGCAGCCGGTGATGGGCAGCCGGTGTCGGGCAGCTGGTGATGGGCAGCCAGGGTTGGGCAGCTGGTGATGGGCAGCTGGAGTTGGGCAGCCAGTGATGGGCAGGAGGTGTCGGGCAGCTGGTGATGGGCAGCCAATGTCGGGCCGCCGGTGATGGGCAGCCGGTGTCGGGCAGCTGGTGATGGGCAGCCGGTGTCGGGCAGCTGGTGATGGGCAGCTGGTGATGGGCAGTCAGGGTTGGGCAGCTGGTGATGGGCAGCCAGTGATGGGCAGCCGGTGTCAGGCAGCTGGTGATGGGCAGCCAGTGATGGGCAGCCAGGGTTGGGCAGCTGGTGATGGGCAGCCAGGGTTGGGCAGCCAGGGTTGGGCAGCTGGTGATGGGCAGCTGGAGTTGGGCAGCCAGTGATGGGCAGGAGGTGTTGGGCAGCTGGCGATGGGCAGCCAGGGTTGGGCAGCTGGTGATGGGCAGCCGGTGTCGGGCAGCTGGTGATGGGCAGCCGGTGTCGGGCAGCTGGTGATGGGCAGCTGGTGATGGGCAGTCAGGGTTGGGCAGCTGGTGATGGGCAGCCAGTGATGGGCAGCCGGTGTCAGGCAGCTGGTGATGGGCAGCCGGTGATGGGCAGCCAGGGTTGGGCAGCTGGTGATGGGCAGCCAGGGTTGGGCAGCCAGGGTTGGGCAGCTGGTGATGGGCAGCTGGTGATGGGCAGCCGGTGATGGGAAATCGGTGATGGGCAGCCGGTGATGGGCAGCCGGTGATGGGAAATCGGTGATGGGCAGCTGGTGATGGGCAGCCGGTGATGGGAAATCGGTGATGGGCAGCTGGTGATGGGCAGCCGGTGATGGGCAGCCGGTGATGGGAAATCGGTGATGGGCAGCCGGTGATGGGCAGCCGGTGATGGGAAATCGGTGATGGGCAGCTGGTGATGGGCAGCCGGTGATGGGAAATCGGTGAAGGGCAGCTGGTGATGGGCAGCCGGTGATGGGAAATCGGTGATGGGCAGCCGGTGATGGGCAGCCGGTGATGGGCAGCCGGTGATGGGCAGCCGGTGATGGGCAGCCGGTGTCGGGCAGCTGGTGATGGGCAGCCGGTGATGGGCATCCGGAGTCGGGCAGCTGGTGATGGGCAGCCAGGGTTGGGCAGCTGGTGATGGGCAGCTGGAGTTGGGCAGCTAGTGATGGGCAGGAGGTGTCGGGCAGCTGGTGATAGGCAGCCAGTGTCGGGCCGCCGGTGATGGGCAGCTGGTGATGGGCAGCCGGTGATGGGAAATCGGTGATGGGCAGCCAGTGTCGGGCCGCCGGTGATGGGCAGCCGGTGTCGGGCAGCCAGGGTTGGGCAGCTGGTGATGGGCAGCCGGTGATGGGCAGTCGGTGATGGGCAGCTGGTGATGGGCAGCCGGTGTCGGGCAGCCGGTGATGGGCAGCCGGTGATGGGCAGCTGGTGTCAGGCAGCCGGTGATGGGCAGCCGGTGTCGGGCAGCTGGTGATGGGCAGCCGGTGTCGGGCAGCTGGTGATGGGCAGCTGGTGATGGGCAGCCAGGGTTGGGCAGCTGGTGATGGGCAGCCAGTGATGGGCAGCCGGTGTCGGGCAGCTGGTGATGGGCAGCCGGTGATGGGCAGCCAGGGTTGGGCAGCTGGTGATGGGCAGCCAGTGATGGGCAGCCAGGGTTGGGAAGCCGGTGATGGGCAGCTGGTGATGGGCAGCCGGTGATGGGAAATCGGTGAAGGGCAGCTGGTGATGGGCAGCCGGTGATGGGAAATCGGTGATGGGCAGCCGGTGATGGGCAGCCGGTGATGGGCAGCCGGTGATGGGCAGCCGGTGTCGGGCAGCTGGTGATGGGCAGCCGGTGATGGGCATCCGGAGTCGGGCGGCTGGTGATGGGCAGCCAGGGTTGGGCAGCTGGTGATGGGCAGCTGGAGTTGGGCAGCTAGTGATGGGCAGGAGGTGTCGGGCAGCTGGTGATAGGCAGCCAGTGTCGGGCCGCCGGTGATGGGCAGCTGGTGATGGGCAGCCGGTGATGGGAAATCGGTGATGGGCAGCCAGTGTCGGGCCGCCAGTGATGGGCAGCCGGTGTCGGGCAGCCAGGGTTGGGCAGCTGGTGATGGGCAGCCGGTGATGGGCAGTCGGTGATGGGCAGCTGGTGATGGGCAGCCGGTGTCGGGCAGCCGGTGATGGGCAGCCGGTGATGGGCAGCTGGTGTCGGGCAGCCGGTGATGGGCAGCTGGTGTCGGGCAGCTGGTGATGGGCAGCCAGTGTCGGGCAGCTGGTGATGGGCAGCTGGTGATGGGCAGCCAGGGTTGGGCAGCTGGTGATGGGCAGCCAGTGATGGGCAGCCGGTGTCGGGCAGCTGGTGATGGGCAGCCGGTGATGGGCAGCCAGGGTTGGGCAGCTGGTGATGGGCAGCCAGTGATGGGCAGCCAGGGTTGGGAAGCCGGTGATGGGCAGCCAGGGTTGGGCAGCCAGGGTTGGGCAGCTGGTGATGGGCAGCTGGTGATGGGCAGCCGGTGATGGGAAATCGGTGATGGGCAGCCGATGATGGGCAGCCAGTGATGGGAAATCGGTGATGGGCAGCTGGTGATGGGCAGCCGGTGATGGGAAATCGGTGATGGGCAGCCGGTGATGGGAAATCGGTGATGGGCAGCTGGTGATGGGCAGCCGGTGATGGGAAATCGGTGATGGGCAGCTGGTGATGGGCAGCCGGTGATGGGAAATCGGTGATGGGCAGCTGGTGATGGGCAGCCGGTGATGGGAAATCGGTGATGGGCAGCCGGTGATGGGCAGCCGATGATGGGCAGCCGGTGATGGGCAGCCGGTGATGGGCAGCCGGTGTCGGGCAGCTGGTGATGGGCAGCCAGTGATGGGCAGCCGGTGTCGGGCAGCCGGTGATGGGCAGCCAGGGTTGGGCAGCTGGTGATGGGCAGCCGGTGATGGGCAGCCGGTGTCGGGCAGCTGGTGATGGGCAGCCAGGGTTGGGCAGCTGGTGATGGGCAGCTGGAGTTGGGCAGCCAGTGATGGGCAGGAGGTGTTGGGCAGCTGGCGATGGGCAGCCAGGGTTGGGCAGCTGGTGATGGGCAGCCGGTGTCGGGCAGCCAGGGTTGGGCAGCTGGTGATGGGCAGCTGGTGATGGGCAGTCGGTGATGGGCAGCTGGTGATGGGCAGCCGGTGTCGGGCAGCCGGCAAGTGGCAGCGAATGGACGTGGCCTGTTTTACTGAGCCCACAGTGAGTATAAGCTGCAAAATAGGGCCTTTGGGATGGGGGAGCAGGTGAGCAGTGTAACCAAGGATATAAAGATCTTCAAATATGGGCTGTACCTGCCCTGGGAGTGTTTGATGGGGACGGTGTAGAGGGAGCTTTACTCTGTATCTAACCCCGTGCTGTACCTGTCCTGGGAGTGTTTGATGGGGACGGTGTAGAGGGAGCTTTACTCTGTATCTAATCCCGTGCTGTACCTGTCCTGGGAGTGTTTGATGGGGACAGTGTAGAGGGAGCTTTACTCTGTATCTAACCCTGTGCTGTACCTGTCCTGGGAGTGTTTGATGGGGACAGTGTAGAGGAAGTTTTACTCTGTATCTAACCCCGTGCTGTACCTGTCCTGGGAGTGTTTGATGGGGACAGTGTAGAGGGAGCTTTACTCTGTATCTAACCCCGTGCTGTACCTGTCCTGGAAGTGTTTGATGGGGACAGTGTAGAGGGAGCTTTACTCTGTATCTAACCCCGTGCTGTACCTGTCCTGGGAGTGTTTGATGGGGACGGTGTAGAGGGAGCTTTACTCTGTATCTAACCCCGTGCTGTACCTGTCCTGGGAGTGTTTGATGGGGACAGTGTAGAGGGAGCTTTACTCTGTATCTAACCCCGTGCTGTACCTGTCCTGGGAGTGTTTGATGGGGACAGTGTAGAGGGAGCTTTACTCTGTATCTAACCCCGTGCTGTACCTGTCCTGGGAGTGTTTGATGGGGACAGTGTAGAGGGAGCTTTACTCTGTATCTAACCCCGTGCTGTACCTGCCCTGGGAGTGTTTGATGGGGACAGTGTAGAGGGAGCTTTACTCTGTATCTGACCCCGTGCTGTACCTGTCCTGGGAGTGTTTGATGGGGACAGTGTAGAGGGAGCTGAACTACCTCATCACCAACTCCAATCAGTTCCACATCACAAGAAAGAGGAGCTAGTGGGGAAATGTTTCTACATAAAAGACAATTAAAGGTTCAAGGGCCCCAGTATTGGGCGCTGGGAGGTGAAGAGCCTGAGGTAATTCAGGGTTTCAAGGCCATGATTCTAAGATTGAGGCAGTGAGAGGGAGAGAGACTTAGGTCAAAGACAGAGCAACTATCACAAGACGATCCATATAGTTCTCAGTTATGTTGATGGAAGGCAGGTGATGTGAGCGTACATGAGGAGTTGCAGGGAGTGGCAGAGTTCAGAAGTAGTGCGAATCCTGCCAACACCTTTAATTATCATTAACAGTTCTGGAGAAGCAGCCGCTGAAAAGGAAGATTGCAATTTTTACCCATTGACAGCAGTGGGGGGAAAGTGCAGAAACAATCAGTCATAGAGCCCGGAAACTCAGAATGGGACATCAAACACATAAAACCGAGAGAGTGGGGAACTGAGATTGATAGAGAGAGCAGACACAGAGAGACAGGGAGAACGGAGAGAGAGAGAGACAGGGAGAGAGAAACAGGGAGAGGGAGAGAGAGAGAAGAGAGAGAGAGAGACACGGAGAGAGAGGAGGAGAGATGGAGAGAGATGGAGAGAGAGACAGGGAAAGAGAGAGAGAGAGAGAGCAGAGAGAGATAGGGAGAGAGAGAAAGAGAGGAGAGAGAGAGAGAGACAGGGAGAGAGAGAGAGAGACAGGGAGAATACAAGAGAGAGAAAGAGAGACAGGGAGACAGAGAAAGAGAGAGAGAGAAATCAGACACGGAGAGAGAAAAAAATGGGGAGAGACCAGCTAAAGAAAGATAGAAAGAGAGAGAGCGAGAGAGAGAGACAGAGAAACAGAGAGAGAGAGAGGAAGAGAGAGACAGCAGACAAGGAGAGAAAAAAACGATGGGGAGAGACCAGCCAGAGAAAGACAGAGGAGACAGAAAGCAAGTGACCAGATACATAGAGAGAAACAGAGAGGGAAAGCGGAGAGAGATAGAGAGAGAGACAGAGAGAGAGAGAGAGAGAGAGAGAGACACCAGACATGCACGTAGAGAAAGAGAGAGCAGACATGGAGGGAGAGAAGGATGGGGAAAGGCCAGACGCAGAGAGAGAAAATGACAGAGAGAGAGAGAGAGAGAGAGAGAGAGAGAGAGATCAGGCACAGAGAGAGAGAGATGAAGGGAAGGAGAGAGTGGGAGAAAGATGGGGGAAACCAGACACAGAGAGATAAAGAGAGAGAGAGAGAAAAAGAGAGAGAGGGAGAGGCAGTGAGACAGAGAGGGTGAAGAGGGAGAGAGAAAGCAGACATGGAGAGAAAGAGAGAGACAGAGAAAGAGAGCAGGCAGGGAGAGAGTGAAAGATGGATAGAGCCCAGAGGGACACCAGACACAGAGAGAGAGAGAGAGAGAGAGAGAGAAAAGAGAGAGAAAGAGAGAAAGTGGGGGGGAGGGGGGGAGAAAGGATGAGAGATGGAGAGAACAAAGGAGAGAGAGAGAGAGGGAAGGAGGGAGAAAGAGGGAGAGAGGGTGGGAGAGGGAGAGAAGGAGAGAGAGATAGAGATAGAGAGAGAGGGGGGAGGGAGGGAGGGAGAGAGAGAGAGAGACAGAGAGAGAAACAGAGAGACACCAGACATAAACACAGAGAGAGAAAGAGAGAGCAGATATGGAGGGAGAGAAGGATGGAGAAAGGCCAGACGCAGAGAGAGAAAATGACAGAGAGAGACAGAGAGAGAGAGAGAGAGAAATATCAGGCATAGAGAGAGAGAGATGAAGGGAAGGAGAGAGTGAGAGAAAGATGGGGATAAACCAGACACAGGGAGATAAAGAGAGAGAGAGATGGAGAGGCAGCGAGACAGGGAGGGCGAAGAGGGAGAGAGAGAGCAGACATGGAGAGAAAGAGAGGGAGAGAGAGAAAGAGAGCAAACAGGGAGAGAGTGAAAGATGGATAGAGCCCAGAGTGAGACCAGACACAGAGAGAGAGAGAGAGAGGGAAGAGAGAAAAAGGTTGTGGGGGGGTGGGGGGAGGTTGGGAGGAAGGATGAGAGACGGAGAGAACAAAGGAGGGAGAGAGAGAGGGAGAGAGAGAGGGTGGGAGAGGGAGAGAAGAGAGAGAGAGAGATGGGGGGAGGGAGGGGAGGGAGAGAGAGAGAGAGAGAGACAGAGAGAGAGACAGAGAGACACCAGACATAAACGCAGAGAGAGAAAGAGAGAGCAGACATGGAGGGAGAGAAGGATGGAGAAAGGCCAGATGCAGAGAGAGAAAATGACAGAGAGAGACAGAGAGAGAGAGATCAGGCACAGAGCGAGATGAAGGGAAGGAGAGAGTGAGAGAAAGATGGAGAGAGACCAGGCAGAGAGAGGTGGGAATGGAGAGAGATAGGGAGTGAGAAAGAGAGGGAGAGGGAGAGCGGGGGAGGGACACAGGGTGAGAAAAAGAGAGAGCAGACAAAGAGAAAGATAGGGAGAAACCAGAAACAGGGAGAAAAAGAGAGAGCGAGAGAGAGGGAGGGAAAGAGAGAGCAGGCATGGAGAGAGAGAAAGATGAAGAGAGCCCAGAGGGAGACCAGGCACAGAAAAAGTATGTGTGAGAGAGAGAGAGAGAGAGAGAGAGAGAAAGAAATAAAGAAAGAAAGAGAGAAAGAGACAGTAGACAGAAAGAGAAAGAAAGAGAGGGACCAGGTATTGAGAAAGAGAACGAGAGAAAGAGAGAGGGACAGAGAGAAGGAGAGGGAGATAAAGAGAGAGAGAGGGAGAGGGAGGGAGAGAGCGAAGGAGAGAGAGAGAGAAAGGGATGGAGGGAGAGAGAGAGGGCAAGGGAGAGAGAGAAGGGGGACAGAGAGAGCTCAGACATGGGAGAGAGAGAGAAAGAGAAGAGGTCAGGCATGAGAGAAAGAAAAAGAGGTAGAGAGAGTAGAGGGAAAGAGAACGAAAGAGAGAGAACAGGTATGGAAAGAGAGAGAGAGAACAAGAGAGAAAGAGAGAAAATGAGAGGCCAGGCATGGAGGGAGAGAGAAGGACAGCAGAGAGAGAGAGACATAGAGAGAGAGAAAGAGAAAGCGGAGAGAGAGAGACACCAGGCATGGATGCAGAGAGAAAACGAGAGCAGAAACGAAGGGAGAGAAGGATGGAGAAAGGCCAGATGCAGAGAGAGAAAATGACAGAGAGAAAGAGAGAGAGAGAGGGAGAGAGAGAGAGACACCAAGCACAGAGAGAGGGACGGAAAGAGAGAGGGAGAGGACGAAAGATGGAGAGAGAGAGAAAGTGAGGGAGGGAGAGAGAGAGGGCAAGGGAGAGAGAGAGCAGAGGGAGAGAGATAGAGAGAGAGAGCAGACATGGAAAGAGAGAAAGAAAGAGAAGAGGGCAGGCATGAGAGAAATAAAAAGAGAGGAAAAGCGAAAGAAAGAGAGACCAAGTATGGAGAGAGAAAGAAAACAAGAGAAAAAGAGAGAGACTGAGTGGCTAGGCATGGAGGGAGAGAGAAGGACAGCAGACAGAGAGAGAGAGAGAGAGAGAGAGGGAGCGAGAGAGACAGAGAGAGACAGGGAGGGAGCAAATGGCCAAAAACGTAGAGAGAAAGAGAGAGAGAGAGAGAGACCAGACAAGGATGCAGAGAGAGAGAGAGCAGAAATGGAGGGAGAGAAAGATGGAGAAATGCCAGGCGCAGAGAGAGAAAATGACAGAGAGAGAAAGAAAGAGAGCGAGAAGAGACGAAGGATAGAGCGAGAGAAAGATGGAGCGAGACCAGGAAGAGGGAGATAGGGATGGAGAGGGAGAGAGAGAAAGAGAGAGAGAGAGAGAGAAAGAGAGATTGAGAGAGAGATAGAGACACCAGAGATGGATGCACAGAGACAAAGAGAGAGCAGAAACGAAGGGAGAGAAGGACGGAGAAAGGCCAGACACAGGGAGAGAAAATGGCAGAGAGAGGAAGAGAGAGAGAGAGGGAAACACCAAGCACAGAGAGAGAGAGTGAGAGAGAGAGAAGTTGGGGGGAGGCGCATGAGGGAGAGAGACAGAGTGAGAGAGACAGACAAAACAGAGCAGACATGGAGAGAGCCCAGAGGGAGACCGGACACAGAAAAAGATAGAGAGAGAGAGAGATGAGAGAGAGAGAGAGAGAGAGAGAGAGACCAGACAAGGATTCCGAGAGAGAGAGAGCAGAAACGAAGGGAGAGAAGGATGGAGAAAGGCCAGTTGCAGAGAGAGAAAATGACAGAGAGAGTGAGAGAGAAAGAGAGAGAGAGAGAGAGAGAGAGCAGGCACAGAGAGAGAGAGATGAAGGGAATGATAGAGTGAGAGAAAGATGGAGAGAGGCCAGGCAGAGAGAGTTAGGGATGGAGAGAGAGAGAGGGAGTGAAAGAGAGCAGACAGAGGCAGAGGGAAGCATGGGGAGAAGCCAGACACAGAGAGATAAAGAGAGAGGGAGAGAGGGAGAGAGAGAGAGGGAGGGAGAGAGAGGCAGAGAGAAAGAGAGGGAGGAGAGAGAGCAGACATGGAGAGAAAGAGAGAGAGAGAAAGAGAGAGAGAAAGAGAGAGAGAGAGCAGAGAGAGACACCAGGCACAGATGCAGAGAGAGAGAGAGAGAGATGAAACAGAGGGAGAGAAGGATGCAGAAAGGCCAGGCGCAGAGAGAGAAAATGACAGGGAGAGAGAGAGAGGGGGAGAGAGAGGGAGGGAGAGAGAGGCAGAGAGACAGAGATGGAGGAGAAGGAGAGAGAGCAGACATGGAGAGAAAGGGGGAGAGAGAGAGAGAGAGAGAGCTGACACGCAGAGAGAGAAAAAGACAAAAAACACAGAGAGAGAATGAAAGAGAGAAATCAGGCATGGCGAGAAAAAGAGAGATAGAAAGAGAGAGAGAGAGAGAGCGAGAAACAGATAGAGGGATAGCAGGTATGGGGAGAGAGAGAGAGAGATCGAGACAGCACAGACACGTACAGATAGGGAAAGCCCATAAACACAGAGAGAGAATAAAAGAGAGAAATCAGACATGGGGAGGGAGAGAGAGAGAGAGAGAGAGAGCGACAGATACATAGCAGGCATGGAGAGAAGGAGACATCAAGAGTGGTAGAGAGAGAGAGAGACAGAGAGAGAGCAGAGAGAGATAAGACACCGAAAAAGAGAGAGAGAGAGAGAGTGAGAGAGGGACAGACAGACACCAGACACGGAGACAGAGAGAGAGCACAGTCACAGGGAGAGAGAGAGTGAGGGCAAACACAAAGAGAAAGAAAGAGAGAGAAAGAGTAAGAGAGAGGGGGACCAGACAAGGAGAGAGAGTGATGGAGAGCATGGAGGGGGTGAAGAGGGGGGTGAAGTGGGGGGTAAAGGGAGAGAGCAGAGACACAGGAGGAGCAGAGAGAGGGAGACAGCAGACAGAGAGAGAAAGAAGAGAGAGAGAGAGAGAGTGCACAGGCACGGAGAGGGAGAGAAAGACCAAAAGCACAGAGAGAATGGAAGAGAGAAATCAGACATTGGTGGTGGTGGGGGGGGGGGGGGGGGGGAGAGAGAGAGAGAGAGAGAGAGAGAGAGAGAGAGAGAGAGAGAGAGAGAGAGAGCAAGAAAGAGATAGATAGCAGGCATGGAGAGAAAGAGACGGAGTGAGTGACAGAGAGAGAGAGAGTGAGAGAGAGAAATCAGACATGGGGGGAGAGAGAGAGAGACAGAGAGAGGTAAGGAGGGAGGTAGAGAGCGAAGGAGGGGGAGAGAGAGGAGCAGACATGGAGAGAGAGAGAGAGAAAGAGAGAGGAGAGAGAGACCAGACACAGACGCAGAAAGAGAAAGAGAGAGCAGATGCGGAGGGAGAGATGGATGGAGAAAGGCCAGACACAGAGAACACAATGACAAAGAGAGGGAGAGGGAGAGAGAGAGAGAGAGACCAGCCACAGAGAGAGAGATGAAGTGAAGGAGAGAGTGTGACAAAAATGGAGAGAGACCATGCAGAGAGAGATAGAGATGGAGAGAGAGAGGGAGTGAGAGAGAGAGAGAAAGAGAGAGAGAGGGAGAGAGAGAGGCAGAGAGAGAGGCACAGAGAGGGAGGCAGAGAGAGAGAGGGGGGGGGGGAAGAGGGACAGAGAGAGAGATAGAGAGAGACCAGGCAGAGAGAGATAGAGATGGAGAAAGAGAGGGAGTGAGAGAGAGAAAGAGAGAGAGAGGGAGAGAGAGAGAGGTGGGGGGGGGGGGGAAGACGGACAGAGAGAGAGATAGAGAGAGACCAGGCAGAGAGAGAGAAAGGGAGAGAGAGAGAGAGAGAGAACAGACATGGAGAGGAAGAGAGAGAGACAGAGAGAGCGATACAGGGAGAAAGAGAGCAAGAGAGGCAGGTAGAGAGAGAGTGAGAGGAGGGAGAGAAAGAGAGAGACAGGGAGAGAGAGAGAGAGAAAGAAAGAAAGCAGGCAAGGAAAGAGAAAAAGGTGGGGAGAGACCAGCCAGAGAAAGATAGAGAGAGGGAGAGAGATAGACAGAGAAAGAGACAGAGAAAGAAAGACCAAACACAGAGAGAGAGAAAGAGAGAGAATTAGAGCAGACATAGAGAGAGAGAGAGAGAGACAGGCAGAGAGAGAGAGACAGGGAGTGAGAGAGAGGAGAGAGAAAGAGAGAGAGAGAAACAGAGAGCAAGAGAGAGAGAGAGACTAGGGATAGAGAGAGAGAGAGATGAAGGGAAGGATAGAGTGAGAGGAAGAAGGAGAGAGACCAGGCAGAGAGGGATAGATATGGAATGAGAGAGGGAGTGAGAGAGAAGGGAGATGGAGAGGGAGGGGGCAGGGGGAGAGAGGAGAGGGAGAGAGAGAGAGAAAGAGAGAGACAGAGCAGACAGGGAGAGAGAGAGACAGAGAAAGAGAGTGAGAGAGAGAGAGGGAGCAGATATGGAGAGAATGTGAGTGAGAGAGAGAGAGAGAGAGACAGAGACAGAGAGAGGGAGGGAGAGAGGGGTCGAGAGAGAGGAGGAGGGTGAGGGACAGAGAGACAGAGCAGACATAGAGAGACAGAAAGATGGAGAGAGCCCAGCGGGAGACCAGGCACAGAAAAAGAGAGAGAGAAGAGAGAGAGAGAGAGCAGACATGCAGAGAGAGAAAAAGATGAAAAACACAGAGAGAGAGAATGAAGGAGAGAAACATGGGGTAGGAGAGAGAGAGAGAGAGAGAGACAGATAGAGTGAGCAAGAAGGAGATAGAGAGATAGCAGGTATGGGGAGAAAGAGAGAGAGAGAGAGAGAGAGCACAGACACGGAAAGAGGAAGACCATAAACACACAGAGAGGATGAAAGAGAGAAATCAACATGGGGAGACAGAGACAGAGATAGAGAGAGAGCAAGAAAGTGACAGAGAGATAGCAGGCGTGGAGAGAGAGAGACATAGAGAGAGGGGAGAGAGAGAGAGAGAGACACACACACCAAACGTAGACCTAGAGAGAAAGAGAGAGCAGACATGGAGGGAGAGAAGGATGGAGAAAGGCCAGGCGCAGAGAAAGAAAATGACAGAGAGAGAAAGAGAGAGAGAGAGACCAGGCACAGAGAGAGAGAGATGAAAGGAAGGAAAGAGTGCGACAAAGATGGAGAGAGACCAGGCAAAGAGAGATAGAGATGGAGTGATTGAGAGAGAGAAAGAGAAAGAGAGAGAGACCAGGCATGGAGAGAGTGAGATGGAGAGAACAAGAGTGAGAGAGAGAGATAGAAAGACACACAGACACCAGGTATGGAGACAGAGGGAGAGAGAGAGAGAGAGAGAGAGAGAGCAGTGACAGAGATAAAGAGAGAGAGAATGTGAGAGAGCGTAGACCCGGAGAGGGAAATACCGAACACAGAGAGATAAAAAGAGAGTGGGATCAGACATAGAGAGAGGGAGGGAGGAGGGGAGAGAGAGGGAAAGGGGGCAGAGAGAGAGATGACAGAGAGAGAGAGAGCAGGCATGGGGAGAGAGAGATGGGGAGAAGAAGAGAGCAAGAGATGAAGAGGAGAGAGAGAGAGGCCGGACACAGAGAGAGAAAGGGAGAGGGAGACCTGTCATGGAGAGAGTGAGAGACCAGACATAAAGACATAGAAATTGA
Organism: Cetorhinus maximus; assembly: GCF_964194155.1. Lineage (NCBI taxonomy): Eukaryota > Metazoa > Chordata > Chondrichthyes > Lamniformes > Cetorhinidae > Cetorhinus > Cetorhinus maximus. The sequence continues at coordinate 21,404,836 of NC_135905.1, read as the reverse complement.
GAGAGAGAGAGAAAGTGTGAGAAAGCAGACACGAAGAGAGAGAAAAGCCAAAAACACACAGAGAGAAAATGAGAGAGAGAGAGAGACAAGACAGAGAGAAAAAGAAAGAGAAATCGAGAGAGAGAGTGAAAGAGAGAGAGCAAGATAGAGAGGAAGAGAAAGAGAGAGACCAGTCATGGAGAGAGAGAGAGAGCAGACACACAGAGAGAAAAAAAAGGTAGAGAAAGAGTGGGCAGACACAGAGAGAGAAAGAGAGAGAGAGAGTGAGAGCAGACACACAGAGAGAAAAAAAAGGTAGAGAAAGAGTGGGCAGACACAGAGAGAGAAAGAGAGAGAGACCAGACAGAGGGAAAAAGAACGAAAGAAAGAGAGGGCAGCCACAGAGAGAAAGATAGAGGGAGACCTGTCATGGAGAGAGTGAGAGACCAGGCACAAAGACATAGAAATTGAGAGAGAGAGAGAGAGAAAGAGTGAGAAAGCAGACACGGAGAGAGAAAAACCAAAAACACAGAGAGAGAAAATGAGGGAGACAGAGAACGAGAGAGAGAGAGAGAGAGAGAGCGCGAGAGCAGAGAGGGAAAAAGAAAGAAAGAAAGGACAGGCACAGAGAGAGAAAGAGAGGGAGAGATGAGGCATGGAGAGAGAGAGGAAGAGAGAGCGAGCAGGATAGAGAGAAAGAGAGAGAGCAGGCACAGAGAGAGAAAAAAAGGGACAGAAAGAGTGGGCAGACACAAAGAGAGAAAGAGAGAAAGAGGGAGAGAGAGAGAGAGAGAGAGAGAGCAGAAACAGAGAGAAAGAGAGAGAGAGCAGACACAGAGAGAAAGGGACAGAGAGAGAGAAAGAGAGAGACCAGACAGAGAGGAGAAAGAGAGAAAGAAAGAGTGGACAGGCAAGAGAGAGAAAGAGAGAGAGAGACACCAGGCATGGAGAGAGAGAGACAGGAAGAGAGAGAAAGAGCAAGTGAGGCCAAATGCAGAGAGAGTAAAAGAGAGAGGGTGAGGGAGAGAGACCAGACACAGAGAGAGAAAGAGTGAGAAAGAAAGAGAGGGCAGGCAGAGAGAGACCAGATACAGAGAGATAGACAGAGAGAGAGAGAGAGAGAGAGAATGAGAGGGAGAGAGAGTTGGGGGTGGGGGGGGGGGGGGGGGGTGGGAAGCAGAGAGAGAGAGAGAGAGGATAGAGAGACAGAAGATAGGGGAGGGAGAGCAGAGAGGAGAGCGAGCGAGAGAGAAGCGGACACGAGGAGAGAGAAGGAGAGGGAGAGATGGAGAGAAAGGTGGGCACAGAGAGAGAGAGAGAGAGAGTGGACACAGAAAGAAATAGAGAGAGAGAGCTGACAGAGAGAGAGAGAAATGGGGAGTGACATGGAGAGAGGGAGAGAGAGTGTGAGAGAGAGACATAAAGAGAGACAGACCAGACATGGAGACAGAGAGAGAGCAGACACAAAGAGAGAGAAAGATGGAGAGAGGCCAGACAGAAAGAGAGAGAGACCAGACACAGAGAGATAGAGAGAGAAGGAGAGAGAAAGAGAGAGCGAGAGAAACCAGGCACAGAGACAATAAAAGGAGAGTGAGTGAAAGAGAGTGAGAAAGAGATAGAGAGAGAAAGACCAGGCATGGAGAGAGAGACCTGACAGAGAGAGAGGGAGGGAGGGAGAGAGAGAGAGAGGCCAGACACAGAGAGAGAAAGAGAGAGAGAGAGAGAAAGAGAAAGAGAGAAAGAGAGAGAGAGAGACCAAGCATGGAGAGAGAGACCCGACAGAGAGAGATAGAGAGATAGAGAGAGAGAGAGATAGAGAGACCAGACCCAGAGAGAGAAAAGCACAGCAAGAAAGAGAAGGCAGACAGATAGAGAAAAAGAGAGAGGGAGAAAGAGAAAGAGCGAGAGACACCAGACATGGAGACAGAGCCTGAAAGAGCAGACACAGGGAGAAAGAGAGAGAGAAAGAGGCCAGATACAGAGAGATAGAGATACAGAGAGAGATAGAGAGTAAGAGAGAGATAGAGAGAGAAAAAGAGAGAGAGAATGAATGTGAGAGAGAGAAAGATGGAGAGAGACCAGACAGTGAGAGAGAGAGACCAGATACATAGAAATAGAAAGAGAGACAGAGAGAGAGAGAGAGAGAGAGAGAGAAAGAGAGAAAGAGAGACCAGACATGGAGACAGAGAGAGAGACCAGACAGAGAAAGAGGAAGATGGAGAGAGGCCAGAAACAGAGAGAAAGAGGCCAGGTACAGAGAAATAGAGAGAAAGAGAGAGGGAGAGAGAGAGGGAAAGACACCAGGCACGGAGACAGAGAGAGAGCAGCCATGGAGAGAGATAAAGGCCAGATGCAGAGAAAGAGAGCGAGACCAGAAAACACACACACAAACACTCACACCAGGCACCAAGAGAGAGATGGAGAGAGAGAAAGAAGCCAGGCAGAGACAGAGAGAGAGACCAGACACTGAGTGAGAGCAGGCAGAGAGGTTTTAGACCATGTACAGACACAGAGACTGGACACAGACACAGATATAAGGCAGATATGGACAAAATACACAGAAACAAAAGGTTAGAGACAGACAAACACAGCAATTGGCAGAGACACAAAGAAAGGCGGAATAAAGAATAACAAGAGCTGAGTCCATACCCATGAATTCTATTCCCAGATGTTCTGCTGCATTGAGTGTTTTCACAATGAGAGAGAGAGAGAGAGAGAGACAGAGAATATCAGTAAGCTGTATGAAACACAACATGCAATCTGATTGTTGGTTGAGAATTCAGTATTGGATCAGAGACCAGCGCTCCACTATGCACAGCTTCACCTCATTTCCTGTCAGTATCAGATAAACAAATTAACAAATAGCACAGGGAGTTACAAAGTCATCTTGCATTGAACTGGAGCAGATAGGCAGTTAATGTAGAAAATGCTCAGCATGTTTGACAGAATGGTTTGAATTTTATGTCTTAGTCACTTGTGTGCAGATTTATAGTTTGTGTGACTGAGCTGCATCAATGAGTTTAAAGTCAACACTCGGAATAGGAGGAGGCCATTCAGCAACGAGCCTGTTCCACCAATCACTGCTGCACAGGCATTCAATGCACATTGCGATAAATCAAAGTGGATTTACTAATCTAGAGCCTCGAAGAGAGATACCCACAAAGATCTAGTGATCTCTGTAATAAGGATCCCCCCCTTTTCCCAGTTGGCAGCTTAAATCCGACGCCAAGTCAAGGGAATCTCCAGGAGTGGAACAACAGTGATATCAGCACACAGGGTAAGCAGCCAATCAGATTGCCGTATTCACATAAGACAAATAGGGAAGTGAAAATCCTTCATGCAGTGAAATAAATGATTATGATTGGATCAAGAAAGAAGCAAAATAAGGATAAATAAACTTTGGAACTGTTTATCATTATGAAGAAATTTGACAGTCCATAACTATAAAATTAGCTTTTCAGATCCAGTGAAGGTGTTTAGGAGTAATTCTGGAGTTAGAACACATTAAAAGCCCAGTTAGACTGCATTCAACGAAATGTAACATTTTTTAAAGAGTGACTCTAACAGTTGTTACAGTGGGAGCTTTCATCAGACTGTGATTTCAATGGGGATTGCAGCTTATTTGAACCTTCAAAATTTACTCTATAGAGGAGTGTCAACTTACTGGCAACAACCCCTGGTTTCCCATGTTTAACTGCTCATGTGCAGACTCCCAGAGTTACTGTCAGTTTCAGTGAAGTTATGACAGCGAACGCTGACAATTTCACCATCATTCCATCACAAAACCATTTTCTAAACTGTTTGATCCTACATTGTGTTGAAGTAAGCAGATTGACGAAGCAGACAAAACACATGGCCACTGGTCTACTGTGAGTGACACAGAAAATCACCAAACATTCACCAAACCCCAAACTGCCAAACCTCCAATCCACCAAACTTCCATCAAATCTTAAGTCGCTTCGTCAAATTTCCAAACCTTCACAAAATCTGCAAATTTTCACCAAATCTCCAAACTTATTTCTGTTGGGGGTCTCTTTGCAACTGTGAGACTTTGACAAAGGTTGCCAGCGTCAGTCAAATCAGCTGCATGTTGAGTGGAGCTGTAGGATTGTCCAAACTCCTCTGGATGCAGGAAGAGCATCAACGCAACAATGAGTTGGAGATGTGACAGTTCAGTCTTTCAGAATGGCCATCATACAAAGAAAAAGGAACAAACATTTCAGGTGCCAAACTCTCTGAAGCAAGCTGAACATTTCAGTCAATGGGAGCCTCAGAGAATCATGCCAAACTGCTTTGAAGATCATGTAGCTGGCAACTGCTCACTCTTACCAACACTTACACTCAGATGACTGGGTATGGAACCGGCTGTACATGGGGGTGGAGGGTGAGTATGGGTGAGTTTGGCTGGGGGGAAGGGTGTGGGTGGGGAGAGGAATCAAGCAGTGATGAATATTTTTGGTATAATTTCTATTTGGTTTTCTGCATTCGGCAATGGCCATGATTTCATGATGAGGAACTCATTGAATACAATAACACATCCCAATCTTACCAGATAAAGGAGGCTCCAACCAGCTGTGAAAATTACACAAAGTACATTGCACAGGGATGGGCACAAAGCCCAGGAACAGAACAAAGCATACACACGGGAGGCAGAGAGAGAGAGAGAGAGAGAGAGGTGCATAGAGGGGTGGACAGGTAAAGGACAGAGAGAGATGGATAGAGGAATTGAGAGATGTGGTGGAGAGATGGAGAGATGAGATACAATAGCTGACTCAGTGATCAAACATCAAAAATACAGGGATAAACCTTTGCCTCAATTTCTGTATCAATATTTTGAGGAAAACACCAGCCACACTGGGACACGGTTTGTAGAGACATGTGAGAAACCTGAGCCCATAGTACTGAGGCCTTCTTAATCGGGGAATGAAGGTCAGCGATGGGAGGCAGGTCATGGACTGGTGGTGTCTCCATAAGTCAAAAGAACCAGTTTGAAGAGTAAAGATTGTATAGCTGAGAGCCTACATATGGGAGTGGGGGAGGGAAAGGGGGAGGTGGGGGGTGGGGAGAGGGGGTTGGGTAGGGTTAGGTGGGTATGTACTCCTCGGAGAGGGGAGAGGAGGGGAGGGGAGGGGGACACTGCTGCTGCAGCCATTTAACTCCCACATCCTTTCAGCAATTTTGGGATGAGTTGTCAGGCAGCCAGTAACAAAGCTTAGGTCAAACAGGCTTGAGGTTCCATTCTGGCCAAAAGGTGATATCGGATTGGAATCCAGGATCTCAAAACAAGAGTGAATTGTCTCCTAACTCTGCAGCTGTGACAATCCATAAAAACAAAATCCCAGCTGCCGAATCAATCCAAATCTTTCTTTAGTCACAAAAGGCTATAAGGGATTGGGAATGTGCGGGATCGGGAATGTGAAGAATCAGGAATGTGTGGGATGGGGAAAGTGAAGAATCAGGAATGTGTGGGACGGGGAAAGTAAAGAATTAAGAATGTGCGGGATCGGGATGTGAAGAATCAGGAATGTGTGGGATGGAGAAAGTGAAGAATTAGGAATGGGCGGGATCAGGAATGTGAAGAATCAGGAATGTGTGGGATGGAGAAAGTGAAGAATCAGGAATGTGTGGGATGGGGAATGTGAAGAATTAGGAATGTGTGGGATGGGGAAAGTGAAGAACTAGGAATGTGTGGGATGGAGAAAGTGAAGAATCAGGAATGTGTGGGATGGCGAATGTGAAGAATTAGGAATGTGTGGGATGGGGAAAGTGAAGAATCAGGAATGTGTGGGATGGGGAAAGTGAAGAATTAGGAATGTGCGGGATTGGGAATGTGAAGAATCAGGAATGTGTGGGATGGGGAAAATGAAGAATTAGGAATGTGCGGGATCAGGAATGTGAAGAATCAGGAATATGTGGGATCGGGAATGTGAAGAATTAGGAATGTGTGGGATGGGGAATGTGAAGAATCAGGAATGTGTGGGATGGAGAATGTGAAGAATCAGGAATGTGTGGGATGGGGAAAGTGAAGAATTAGGAATGTGCGGGATTGGGAATGTGAAGAATCAGGAATGTGTGGGATGGAGAAAGTGAAGAATCAGGAATGTGTGGGATGGGGAAAGTAAAGAATTAGGAATGTGCGGGATCAGGAATGTGAAGAATCAGGAATATGTGGGATCGGGAATGTGAAGAATTAGGAATGTGTGGGATGGGGAATGTGAAGAATTAGGAATGTGTGGGATGGGGAATGTGAAGAATTAGGAATGTGCGGGATCGGGAATGTGAAGAATTAGGAATGTGTGGGATGGGGAATGTGAAGAATTAGGAATGTGTGGGATGGGGAATGTGAAGAATTAGGAATGTGTGGGATGGGGAATGTGCTGGACATCACCTGTTGCTCTCATTTGAAGGTCAGAAGCTTTGGTCAGTGAAGATTGAAAGAAGTGAAAGTGATGGGAACAAGGTCGCACTTTGGGGTAACAAGTGAAATTTACAGTGGTCACCTGACACGCTTCCCAAGAAAACTGGGAAGGTTGAACCCAAACTGATCGAAGGGCAGATAGTGAACACTCCTTTCCCATTTTTACATTCATGACCCTTCCATCCTTATAATCTGAGGTTACCAACAAAACTCTCATACAGTGTCCTTGGGAGCCAATAATTACATTGCTCAAAATATTATCTGAACAAGAGGGATATTCTCTGCCAGAATGGATAAGGAGAGGCCATATAAAACTAACTGGCGCAGTCTTAAAGAGTGCACGGGGTCAGAGGGTCCCGGGGGTTCATGTGCATAGATCTGTGAAGGCGACAAGACATATTGAGAGTAATTAGTGAAGCAAATGGGATCTTGGACTAGAGGTATTGAGCGGAATTTTATGTGGGCAGGATTTTACGGTCCTGCCGAAGGCAATGGGCTTTTGAACGGCTCGCTGCATTTTACAGCCCTGTCCCCACTGTGACGGGGCCGTAAAACTCCGCTCATTGAGTACAAAAACAAGGAGGCTTTGCTGAGCCTTTATAAAGCTCTGGCTAGGCCACAACTAGAATATTGTGTCCAGTCCTGGTCACCACATTTCAGGATGGATGTGAGGGTGCAGAGGAGATTTACCAGACTGGTTCCAGGGATGAGGGAGTTTAGCCACAGGGTTAGGCTGCGGAGCTGGGATTGTTCTCCCTGCAGCAAAGGGGATTGAGGGGAGATTCGAAACAGGTGCACAGGATTGTGACAGGTTTAGATAAGGTGGACAAAGAAAAGCTGTTCCCATTGGCTGATCGTACAAGGACTTGGGGGATGCAGATTTAAAGTTTTGGGCAAGAAAAGCAGTGCAGGGGGTCGGGGGGGAATGTGAGGATGAACTCTTTTTTACGCAGCGAGTAGTAATGACCTGGAACCCATTGCCTATCAGGTTGGTGGAAGTGGAGATGATGGGTGATTTGTTAAGGAAACTAGATAGGCAGATGAGGGAAATAAAGTTAGCAGGGCTACAGGGATAGAGTGGGGGAACGGAACTGACTGGATGGGTCTACAGAGAGCCAGCATTGACTCGATGGGCCAAATGACTCTATAAAAGAGGAATCTAAATTGTTTGTGTGTCAGGTAACCCACCAGGTGTCAGTAAATGTGTGATTTGGGGAATCTCGTGGTGTGTGCCCTGTAGGCTCCCACCCAACACCACAAGGCAGTTGACCAACAATCCTTCCATTGTCCAAAGTGCAAGAAAATGCAGATGGTGATTTGGAATTTTGTAAAGAACGTGAAATTTTCTCCCTCCACAAATACCGCCCCTCCCTCCCCATTCTACAACTTTAGGGTTATCACCACAGCAACAGCTGGCATCAGCAATTCACAATGAAAGAAGAAAACAAAGGTCATACTTGGATCTGATAAGATTGAATCAGTTTTCGGCAAGTATTGGTCACAGCGAACACCTTGGTAACCCTCTTTGCACCTGAAGAGAAAGGGAATACAAGACAGAAAGTAGGTTTGATAAATAGAGAAACTGAGATATAGGCAAAACAGAAAACAATATCCATTTATATTAAGTTTGTTGAAGAGCAGCACAGGGTGTTCATTATTGAATCGAACTAGTTAAGCCTTGTAATTGGAGTTTAGAGGAGGATGACCACGTGAAGAGGTCGAGAGATGTTCAATCGTTAGTATTTTATTCAGTTATCATTCCCCAGATATCGAGCATTTTCCCTCAGCAGCATCACCAGTTGTTGCGCTTGCTTCAGGCAGGAGGCCTTCATTCTACCAATTTCCTGAATGCCAACTTCAGGAAGGCCATGAAGGCTTGGGTTTCTTGTGCTCCATGCCTCGGGAACGTGCAGTCCCAAAAGTGGAAAGAGGGACCAAGGCTGGTGCTCTGGGATTCCAGGGTCCCTGCTGTATGGGGACAGTGGGGGGAAATTTCCCCCCGGAACAGGGGGTCTCTCCCCTTGTTAACCCAGGGCACAGAGCTAATCATGTGACCTACTCTTTAGCTCTGCAGGTTGCCAGTGAGCAGGGATCAGTGAAGGGAGATGGTCGAAAATAGAGAGGGAGGAGTGCAGCCAGTTTAACAAGGAGTGGCAATGAGAAAGAGCCCTCTGTCAGTACAAATCATCACTGAGGGAGGAAAGGGTTAATGATGGACAGGCGGATTTGATAAGGGAAGGTTGTGCCTGACTAACTTGATTGAATTTTTGAGGAAGTAGGGTGGTTGATGATGGTACTGAGTTTGATGTTGTCTATATGGATTTTAACAAGGCTTTTGACAAGGTCCCATATGACAGACTGATCAGAAAATGGAAAGCTCATAGTATCCAAGGGAAAGTGCCAGGTTGTCTCCAAAATTGGCTCCGTGACAGGAAGCAAAGGGCTATGGTTGGTGTGTTTTTGTGACTGGAAGGCTGTTCCCAGTGGGGTTCCACCAGGATCGGTGTTGGGTCTCTTGCTGTTTGTGGTATATATAAACGATTTAGACTTGAATGTAGGAGGGCTGATCAGTAAGTTCGCGGCTGACATGAAAATTGATGGGTCGGTAAATAGTGAGGAGGACAGCCTTAGATTACAGGAGGATATAGACGGGCTGGTCAGATGGCCTGATCAATGGCAAATGGAATTTAATCTGGATAAATGTGAGGTGATGCACTTGGGCAGGACAAACAAAACACGGGAATACATGATGAACGGTAGGATCCTGCGAAGTACCGAGGATCAGAGGGACCTTGGTGTGCATGTCCACCTGTCCCTTAAGGTAGCGGGACAGGTAGATAAGGTGGTTAAGAAAGCATATTTTCCCTGGAGCAGAGGAGAATGAGGGGGAACATGATTGAGGTGTATAAAATTATGAGGGACATAGATAGAGTAGACAGGAAGGAACTTTTCCCCTTCGTGGAGGGATCAATAACCAGGGGGCATAGGTTTAAGGTAAGTGGCAGGAGGTTTAGAAGGGGATGTGAGGAAGAATTTTTTCACCCAGAGGATGGTGGGAATCTGGAACTCGCTGCCTGAAAGGGTGGTAGAGGCAGAAACCCTCATAACATTTAACAAGTATTTGGATGTGCACTTGCGATGCCGTGGCATACAAGGCCTAGTGCTGGAAAATGGGATTAGAATAGTTAGGTACTCGTTTGACCGGTGCAGACTCGATGGGCCGAAGGGCCTTTTTCTGTGCTATAAACCCTCTATGCCTCTATGACTCTGACCCATTCATTAAAAACACCCACTTGCAGAGTTAAAATCAGAGCAGCTGGATCTTTGAGCACATTCTAAACCTAACAGGAGGGCAAAGGCTTTCAAATCAAAGCTGTTTTTCTCATTTCCCTGCCTTGTTGAATGGGACCTACATCAGTTACTGAAAGGTTTTTCATGTATTTCATCAGCAACAAAGCAAATGTCTGGCGCGGCCTGTCCTGTAGTTGCTGCGGAATATCACCTCCTGGCTGCAGTTACACACAGCTTCACATCATCAATCCCAACCACTCCATCTCAACACAACAAGCAGGGAGAGCGTTTGGGAAGTTTCGCATTCCCCACGGGTGCTTCAACATCACCACCAGTGCCGTAGGAACCTCTCAGTAACAAATCGACCACATCAGCTCCCAGTTAAACCACAACAAAGATTCCTTCCTTAGAAACGGGGGTTCAGCACACAAGCCCAATTCTGAGCAACTTCAGTCATTAATTCAATAAAATTGTCCCAACAGCCAAGAAACAGAGGAAATTATGAAAAGCCCAATGAGGAATTAGAATTTTCCATCAGCTGACAGGGAGGGGGGAAGGGGGTGAGAGGGGGAAATGGGGAAAGGGGAGGAGAAGGGGAAAGGGAGAGAAAGGGTGGAGAGAGGGGGAAAGGGGGAGAAAGGGGAGGAGAGGGCGAAAAGGGGGGAAAAGGGGGAGAGAGGGGGAAGGGGGAGAAAGGGGTGAGGGGGAAAGGGGAGGAGAGGGTAAAAAGGGGAGGGAGGGGGAAGGGGGAGGGGGGGAAAGGGGAAAGAGGAGGAAAGGGGAAAAGTGGTCAGGGGGGAAAGTGGGGGCGAGAGGGGGAAAGAGGCTGAGAGAGGGAAAGGAGGCGAGAGGAGAAAAGGATGATGAGAGGGAAAGGGGGAAGGGAGAAAGGGGGAGTGCAAGGGGGAAAGGGGGGTGAGGGGGGGAATGGAAGGGGGAAAGGTGACTCCAAGGCAATGCTCAGAACAGGATGTGATAACTTTAAGTTTAGGTGAGTTTGTCAAATGTGAGATTGGATTATTTTTCAGATTGGTCCAATATGGGTCAAAGTCAAAGTAAGCTCAATGAGTGAAATGGTGAAATGAGGAATTGTCAAAACTGCACACAACACTCCAGGTGCTGTAAAAGCAAGGTTCTATAGAATTGCAGCAAGACTTCTTCATTCCTGAACTCAAATCCTCTTGTAACAAAGGCCAACATACCATTTGGTACTTGGCTCTCTGTGGCACAACCACCTCACTAAAGGGATAGATTTCAAACAGATCTAGCAGCTCAAGACTGGGCATCCATGAGGCACTGTGGGCCCTCAACAGCAGCAGAATTGTACTTGACCACAATCTGTAACCTCTTGGCCCGGCATATACCCAACTTTACCATTACCATCAAGTCAGGGGATCAACCCTGGTTCAATGAAGAGTGCAGGAGGGCATGCCAGGAGCAGCACCAGGCATACCTAAAAATGAGGTGTCAACCTGGTGAAGCTACAACGCAGGACTACTTGCATGCCAAACAGCATAAGCAGCAAGTGATAGTCAGAGTTAAGCGATTCCACAGCCAACGGATCAGATCTAAGCTCTGCAGTCCTGCCACATCCAGTCATGAATGGTGGTGGACAATTAAACAACTCACTGCAGGAGGAGGCTCCACAAATATCTCTATCCTCAATGATAGTGAAGCTCAGCACATCAGTGCAAAAGATAAATCTGAATCATTTGAAGCAATCTTCAGCCCGAAGTGCCGAGTGGATGATCCATCTCAGCCTCCTCCGGAGGTCCCCAGCATCACAGATGCCAGTCTTCAGCCAATTCCATTCATTCCACATGAGATCAAGAAACAGCTGAAGGCACTGGATAGTGCAAAGGGTATGGATCCTAATAAGATTCCTGCAATAGTACTGAAGACCTGTGCTCCAGAACTTGCCACGCCCCTAGCCAAACTGTTCTAGTGTAGCTACAACACTGGCGTTGACCCAGCAATGTGAGAAATTGTCCAGATATGTCCTGTCCACAAAAAGCAGGACAAATTCAACTTGGCCAATTACCGCCCCATCAGTCTACTCTCGATCATCAGTAGAGTAATGGAAGAGGTCATCAACAGTGCTATCGAGTGGCACTTGCTTAGCAATAACCTGCTCACTGATGCTCAGTTTGGGTTCCATCAGGGCCACTCAGCTCCTGTCCTCATTACAGCCTTGGTTCATACATGGACAAAAGAGTTGGACTCCTGAGGTGAGGTGAGAGTGACTGCCCTTGACATCAAGGCTGCATTTGACCAAGTGTGGCATCAAGGAGCCCTCGCAAAACTGGAGTCAACGGGAATCAGGGGGAAAACTCTCCACTGGTTGGTGTCATACTTAGAATAAAGCAAGATGGTTGTGGTTGTTGGAGGTCAGTCATCTCAGTCCCAGGACATCGCTGCAGGAGTTCCTCAGGGTAGCGCCCTTGGCCCAACCATCTTCAGCTGTTTCACCAATGACCTTCCTTCCATCATAAGGTCAGAAGTGGGGATGTTCGCTGATGATTGCACAATGTTCAGCACCATTCGCAGCTCCTCACATACTGAAGCAGTCTATGTCCAAAAGCAGCAAGACCTGGACAATATTCAGGCTTGGGCTGACAAGTGACAAGTAACATTTGCATCACACAAGTGCCAAGCAATGACCATCTCCAACAAGGGAGAATCTAACCATTGCCCCTTGGCATTCAATGGCATTACCATCACTGAATCCCCCACTATCAACATCCTGGGAGTTATCATTGACCAAAAACTAAACTGGACTACCTATATAAATACTGTGGCTACAAGAGCAGGTCAGAGGCTAGGAATAGTGTGGCGAGTAACTCACCTCCTGCCTCCCCAAAGCCTGTCCACCATCTACAGGATACAAGTTGGGAGTGTGTTGGAATACTCCCCACTTGCCTGGATGAGTGCAGCTCCTTGTCAAGAAGCACAACATCATCTAGGACAAAGCAGTCCCACATAAATGGCACCCCATCCATAAACATTCACTCCCTCCACCACTGGCACACAGTAGTAGCACTGTGTCCTGCAGGAACCCACCAAGGCTCCTAGACAGCACCTTCCAAACCCACGACCACTACCATCTAGAAGGACAAGTGCGGCAGATAGATGGGAACACCACCACCTGGAAGTTCTCCTCCAAGTCACTTACCATCCTGGCTTGGAAATATATCGCCGTTCCTTCACTGTCACTGGATCAAAATCCTGGAACTCCCTTCCTAACAGCACTGTGGGTGCACCTACACCACATGGACTGCAGCGGTTCAAGAAGACAGCTCTCCACCAGCTTCTCAAGGACAATTAGTGATGGGCAATAAATGCTGGCCCAGCCAGCGATGCCCACATCCCATGAATGAATTCAAAAACAATTTCAGCTCACACTCTCTTCTGCATTACAAGTTGCAGATGGCATGAGAATGCACCTCTTCCTTACCTCCCTCCCCTCCCCACAACCTTTCTCCTTTCAGACATCCAAGAGCAGCTTGGCCAGTAAAATAAAAGCAAAATACTGTGGATGCTGGAAATCTGAAATAAAAACAGGAAATACTGGAAAAACCCAGCAGGTCTGGCAGCATCTGTGGAGAGAGAAACAGAGTTGACGTTTCGTGTCCGCATGACTCTTCTCCAGAGCTTGGCCAGGCTGTGGAGGAACATGAAGACAGTGATGATGAAGTCACAGGCCCGTCACACGATTTCACACATCCAGACACCAGCTCAAACACTGACACTGCACATTTCAGAGGACAGATTAGAGATGGCGCCTGCACATAGTGAATGACTAGGCATCAGTGAGCTGCAACAGAATGGAGAGTGGGGGGTGGGTGTGTGGGGGATGGAGGGGTTGTGCAAGAGCCAGCTCACTGGAGTGTGAGCTCGTACACAAGTTCACTGCAGTTGTTTCAGATGAGGAGGTCTGCAGCAGAATGCTGATGAGTATGCAACAATGAAACGTTTGGTACATGGGTAGGCCTGCCAGAAAGCCAGCCTGCAATATCAAGGAGCAAGGAGGAGACCTGAAGCAACTTGGCACGGGCTTTGCATGGAACTTACAGCTCATGAAACTGGTGACCAACTCCATTTATACACTTGTGTAGCCAACCAGAAGACAGCATCTGATGGCTGATGTCTCAGTTCCATTGTAGCCCAAGCAGCTCCCACCAGAAGCCTGAATGCTGCATTGGGGAAGTTCAGGCTGAAGTCATTGCAATCTCCACCTGCTGCCTCAGAAACTCAGGCTGCTGCCATCAAGGCTGCAGATCCCAGTGTACAAAGGGACACGTAAAATTTCACTAGAGTCTAGCAATCTTGCTTCAACAGATTACCACGATTGCCGAGGTGCTGCCTGAGGGAAGTGGCAGCAGTTCCATGGAGTTTAAACCTGCTGTCCTCTCTCAGAATGAAAATATTCATCCTCCCACGACTGTCATTTGCCATTGTTTCCGCTGCCAGGATATTGGGCATTGATCTGCAAGATTCACTGCCTATGGCCACACACCAGCTGGACACTGAAGGAGAGGAATCCCTTTCATTTCTGGGATGGGCAGAGTTGACAAGTGGGGCTACACAGTAATGTATATGCAGTTAATGGACCTGCAACATGGAGCAACCAACAATCCGAGTGAAGCCATATGCTCACTCCATCTGCTAGTCCCTGGCAAGAGAGAATGAAAGTTGTTAGCTCTCTTCAAATCGGGAGCCTCAGTGAGATTCCTTATACAACAGTGGACAGCAAACTGCGAGATGTTGCACTATCTCCAGCTCCAGCCTAGAAGGAACCAGCAGTATAAAGCTCACTTTCACAGCTACTGGTAATACTATCCTCAGCAGGGAGTCTAGGCTGCAGCAGGTGGCAGGTTCCAGGGAGGATGTCTCACACATTGTTCCGCGCTGAGCTGGAGGAAGGAGGATTCCTTCCCAAACATCCTGGTGGATAGGGCTTCCTGCTGAAAGCACTTCTCCTGCTCCTCCCTCTTCCAGCAGCTTGTCCTCCTCTACGTGACCTCTATTCATTTTCCAAGCCATGCTGCATTCCAAGGGTAATGCCTACCCAGGGCATCTTGGCTGAGAGCAACTGGTTTGTGTCGAAACCCTGAAATCAGCAAGATGTATTTTAGCACTTGCTGCACCCCTTCCTGTAGACCTTAGCAACTTGAACAACTATAGAAAGCAACAAACATTTGTATAATTTAAGCAACAACCTGAAGAAATCAAACAGCAACCAACAAGCAGTTGATGATCCCTTTAAGTATCAAAAAGGTTATTAGTAATTTTTTTCTAAATATTTTAAGAGTAAGGGAGTGACTGAAGGAGATGTGGCTACATTAAAGACACATTTGAATACTGTAATAGACAAGGTCACGACAGATCAACTAAACAAGCAAATTGTATCCATTTTCAAAGGAGAAGAAGATAAAATACCAGCGGTAAAAAAGCTAAAATTAATTCAAGGGAAGAAATTTACTGGATTCAATATAAGTAACAAAATGGTCGTGCTCAGGGGTAGCACTCACTGTCACTCCTGAGTTAGGGAGCTGTGGGTTCAAATCCTAATTCAGGACATAAGCACAAAAATCAAATCGGATGCTCCAGTGGAGCACTGAGGGAGAGCTGCATTGTCCGGGGTGCAGTCTTTTGGATGAGGCATTATACCAAGGCTCTGTCTGCGCGAGGCTTCGGAGGTTTAAACAGCATGAGAAGGTGAGAGGGTGGTGAGACTTTGGAGGCTTAAACTGATGAGACAAGGAGAGCTAGCTGGGGCAGGAGATCAGTCTGTGGACTGGCTGTGTTTGGAGAAAAACCAAAGTATGGCATCACAGGGAAACAGGTAAGTGATTGGTTGGTGGCTATTTGCTCATTTATCTTTTAAAACTCCGGTAATTTAGTAATTGTAAAGTTTTATTAGCATTAGAAAGGTTTATTAGCATTAGCAAAGCTCATTGGGAATAGTAAGGATTATTAATTATAGATTAAGAAAATAATTAATGAACACATAATAAAGATGGCAGGTTAGGTGATGTGTTTCATCTGCAGAATGTGGGTTTACCTGGACACCTGTGTGATCCGGGGATAACACGTCTGCAGTAAATGTCAGTGGCTTGAGGAGCTTTGGCTCAAAGTCATTGAGCTGGAGGCTGAGCTGCAGACGCTGCGATGTAATGCATTGGGGAGGGGAAAAGTTACCTGGACACTTTGTTCCAGGAGGCAGTCACACCCCTTCGGATAAGGTCTTCTAATTTGGTCAGTGGTCAGGGACAGGAGGGTGTGACTGCGAGTAAGGCAGGTATAAGGACCCTCTAGGTAGAAGTGGAGGGGCCTCAGCCCTTGCAGTTGTCCAGCAGGTTTGAGGTTCTTGCACCCTGTATGGACCAAAGTGGGGTCTCCAGGGTGGATGAGCGAACTGATCATAGCACTGTGGTACTGGAAGCCATTTAAGCAGAGGGAGTAAATAGGAATATAGCGGTAGTAGAGGATAGTATAGTCAGGAGGATAGACACAGTTCTCTGTAGCCAAGAGCGAGGGTCCAGATGGCTGTGCTGCTTGCCTGGTGCCAGGGTTCAGGTCATCTCCTCTGGGCTGGAGAGAAACTTGCAGTGGGAGAGGGAGGATCCAATGGTCATGGTCCATATAGGTACCAACAACATAGGCAGAACTAGGAAAGAGGTTCTGATGAGGGAGTATGAGCAGCTAGGGGCTAAGTTAAAAAGCAGGACTTCAAAGGTAATAATCTCTGGATTACTTTCCAAGCCATGAGCAAATTATCATGAGGTAAATCAGATTAGAGAGGTGAATGCGTGGCTCAAAGATTGGTGTGGGAGAAATGGGTTTTGATTCACGGGGCACTGGTACTGGGGAAAGCGGGAGCTGTACCATTGGGACAGTCTTCAACCAAACTGTGCTGGGAGCAGTGTTCTGGCAAGTCATATAACTAGAGTGGTAGAGAGGGCTTTAAACTAAATAGTAGAGGGAGGGATCAATTTTGAGGAGATGTGACATTCTAAAGAAAGAAGACAAGAGAGCAAGATAGTAATAAGGGAATTGATAATCAGAGCGGGGTAGGAATATGCACCAGCAGATATGGCGAGAGACCCCAATTTTGTTATGCTTCAGGCTGAGGAGGAATGAGCCAGCTTCTTTATTCAACCTCCTCGATAGGTCACAACAAGGTTAATTTAAAAGGGATCCCTTCCCTCGTGGATTCCTTTTCCCAGTCCAAATGTATTTATTTATTTCACTGTCAGAGTCCAAGTCAGAGAAAGAGAGAGAACGAGAGACAGCGCGAGAGAGAGCGCGAGAGAGAGAGGGAGAGAGAGAGAGAGCGAGAGAGTGAGAGAGGGAGAGAGAGAGTTCTTTTACTTGCAGGCTGCAGGGGGGTGACTGACTTGTCTTCTGCTTGCTGTCACACACAGTCACACATCAGGGTTTCACTGATTTTTCTGTATATTCTGGAAAGGAAAAAACTACAGCCAGAAGTTTTAGGTCGGGATGCGGGCGAGTGCCCCACCAGATCGGATGCAAAATCGCGCAACATGATGTCCGGCGAGCATCCCAATGTCATCCCATGTGATATTTCAGTCGCCGGGTGCACATGAATGTCGGAAGCGCGCCCACCAACAATTAAAGTTGTTAAAGTTCCAATTGTCCCCGATTTATTGTGGTCTGTTCAACCTTACTGGCGGTCGGGCCAGGTGGACTTTGCATTTTTGATGAAACATCATCCAAGGGCGGGATGAGGTTTATGTTATTTATTTTAAAAATATGTATGGACAGAGTTGTCATCGTGTATATGTTCAGGGGACCGATTGTGATACGTGGACATTTTATTCCGGATTTTAAAATCTTTATTTAATCACTTTGAAGTCCTTGAGGCAGCTCTTTGCCTTCAGGGAGCTAACACTCAATGCTGGCCCACACCCACGCCTATGTCAGCGCCTGCCTTCCTCCTGCCCCACCCCAGCAGTGCTGAGCATTTTGACCCTTGCTTCACGGTGGCTGACCATTAATTGGCCAGCCAGTGTGAAATTGTGGTCAGGGGCTGATCGTGGAGAGTGGTCCGTTCCCCAGTCACTCCCGGGCCTGTCGATTGTGCCCACATGCCAGCCTAAAAATCTTGCCCTATGACTCATAACCAGAGTCCTTGTTCTTTCCATCTCCGGTTATTTACATATCATGAGACATAAGTCAACAGGAGACAAATTTTGGATGTTTGCTGAGACTTGCAAATCAGTCTTTTGTCTCCACAACCACAGGAGGTTATAGTTTAGTCTTTGCATTTTCCTACCTCCCTTTCAAGTCTCTCTGTTCAAAGAAGGCTATGACATCTTTCAGATGTGACATTCCATGTCCTCTCAGGACCAGTCGGTCAAGTATAATCCACATTGGAATTTTCCAAAAAGTGGTCACTTTATGTTATAAGCCACCTTTTGCTCAGTGTCTTTACCCATATTTCTATTTTTTTTAAATACAGGTCTTCCTTAAAAAGTTCAAATTGCCTGTAGGTAATTGGTGCCACTAATCTACTGCCGTAACAATCTGAATGCACTTGATATTTGTAACAAAACAGATGAATTGACAGCGCAAATAGAAATAAATATGTATGATCTGATAGCCATGAAGAGACATGGCTGCAGGATGACCAAGGCTGGGACCTGAATATTCAAGCGTACTTGAAGTTTAGGAAGGACAGGAAGCTAGGGAAAGGTGAAGGGATGGCTTTGTTAATTAGGGATGACATTGGTCAAATAGAGAGAAATGACCTTAGTTCTGGAGATCAAGATATGAATCAGTTTGGGTAGAGATGAGAAATAGTAAAGGTAAGGAGTCACTTGTGGGAGTGGCTTATAGGCACCCTAACAGCAACCACACTGTAGGACTGGGTATACAGGAAAACAATATTGAGGGCTTGTGAGAAAGGTGTGGCGATAATCAATTATTTTAATCCACATAGAGATTAGATAAATCAGATTGGTAAATATAACCTGGATGATGAGCTCATAGAGTGTTTTTGGGATAGTTTCTTAGAGCAGCACATTCGAGAGCCAACCAGAGAGCAAGCTATGCTAGATCTGGTAATATGCAATAAGACAGGAATAATTAAGGATCTCATAGTGAAGGCACCCCTAGGTGACAATGATCATAATACGATTGAATTTCACATTCAGTTTGAGGGAGATAAGGGTGATGATGAGAGGGAAAGGAGAATGGATAGAGGATTGGTTAGTAACAGAAAACAGAGAATAGACATAAAGGGTCAATTTCAGGTTGGCAAGATGTGACGAGTGGAGTGACACAGGGATCAGAGTTGATCAGAGAAGCCAGTGTGGTCCTGTCAAAGGTTGCCTATGTTTGACTAACGCAGCTGCATTTTTTGAGAAGGTCAACCATACTGGATAGGGGAGTGTTTATGGATATTATTTATCTGAGTTTGTATGTTTGCAAAGTATTTGATAAAGTCCCACATAAAAAGATCATTAACAATAATGAGAATGCATGACATTAGATGTAACCTCGTGGCCAGAGTAGGTTATTAGTTTGCAGGTGGTAGTCTGATTGGTGGGAAGTGACAAGTGGTGTCCCCGAGGAATCAGTTCTGGGACCTCAATCGTTCCAACATTTATTAATGACTTGGATGAAGGAAGAAAGAGTCATAATGGATGTGATGCACTGGTACAGAAAACACTAAAACCACTGAACAGGTACAGCAACAAAAGCAAAATGCAGTGGATGTTGGAAATCTGAAATAAAAACAGAAAATGCTTGACCCACTCAGCAGGTCAGGCAGCGCCTTTGGAGAGAAACAGAATTAATGTTTCAGGCTGAGATGGCCTTTCACTAGAACAGGTACAAAAAGATTAATGAAATGTTAGTCTTTATCTCAAAGGGGCTGGGATACAAAGGGGTCATAGTTATGTTCCAGCTGTACAAAGATCTGGCTAGATCCCATCTGGACCTCAGTTCTGGGCACTGAGCCTCTGGAAGGGTGGATTAGCCTTGGAGGAGGTACTGTGCAGATACAATAGAGTGATAGCTGGATTAAAAGGAGGAACAGATTCTCGCAGCAGCAGCATCAGCGTCAACGTCTGAAAAAGTGAAGGAAGCAGATTCAACAGTAACTTTCAACAGGGAATTAGAGCAATTAGATAAGTACTTGAGGGGAATAAATTGCACAACCAATGGGGAAAGGGGTGAGGGGGAGTTCGATTAACCAAAATCGGTCAAAGGGCCAACACAGGCATGATAGGCCAAATGGCCTCGTTTTGTGCTATATCATTCCACGATTTGATGTGTGACTGAAAGAATTGAGGTTTTTTGGAAAGGGATGAGAGAATTAAGAGATGATCTAATTGGGATTATCTAAAGTTTGGGGCAGAGGAGTATTGTTCACTTAAGAACAACTTCTCCCCAAGTGGATACCTTTTTTTTTATTCATTCATGGGATATGGGTATCATTGGCTGGGCCAGCATTTATTGCCCCATCCCTAGTTGCCTTTGAGAAGGTAGTGGTGAGCTGCCTTCTTGAACCACTGCAGTCCATGTGGTGTAGGTACACCCACAGTGCTGTTAGGGAGTTCCAGAATTTTGACCCAGCGACAGTGGAGGAATGGCGATATATTTCCAAGTCAGGATGGTGAGTGACTTAGAGGGGAACTTCCAGGTGGTGCTGTTCCCATCGATCTGCTGCCCTTGTCCTTCTAGGTGGTAGTGGTTGTGGGTTTGGAAGGTGCTGTCGAAGGAGCCTTGGTGAATTTCTGCAGTGCATCTTGTAGATGGTACACACTGCTGCTGCTGTGCGTTGGTGGTGGAGGGAGTGAATGTTTGTGGATGTGGTGCCAATCAAGTGGGCTGCTTTGTCCAGATTCTTGAATGTTGTGGGAACTGCACTCATCCAGGCAAGTGGAGAATATTCCATCGCACTTCTGACTTATGCCTTGTAGATGGTGGTTAGGCTTTGGGGAGTTAGGAGGTGAGTTACTCACTGCAGGATTCCTAGCCTCTGACCTGTTCTTGTAGCCACAGTATTTAGATGGATAGCCCAGTTCAGTTTCTGGTCAACGGTAACCCCTAGGAAGTTGATAGTGGGGATTCAGTGATACTAATGCCATTAACACAGAAACATATAAACACAGGAAATAGGAGCAGGAGTAGGCCATTTGGCCCTTTAAGTCTGCTCCGCCATTCACCATGATCATGGCTGAGAATCCAACTCAATAGCCTGCTCCCACTTTCTCCCCATATCCTTTGATCCCTTTCACTCCAAGAGCTATATCTAACTCCTTCTTGAAAATATACAATGTTTTGGCCTCAACTACTTTCTGTGGTAGCGAATTCCACAGGCTCACCACTCTCTGGGTGAAGAAATTTCTCCTCATCTCAATCCTAAATGGTCTACCCCATATCCTCAGACTGTAACCCCTGGTTCTGGACTCCCCCACCATCGGGAACATCCTTCCTGCATATACCCTGTCTAGTCCTGTTAGAATTTTATAGGTTTCTATGAGATCCCAACAACAAGGCGCGATGGTTGAAATCTCTCTTGTTGGAGGTGGTCATTGCCTGACACTTGTGTGGTGCAAATGTTCCTTGCCACTTGTCAGTCTTGCTGCACTTGGACATGGACTGCTTCAGTATCTGAGGAGTCGTGAATGGTGCTGAACATTGTGCAATCATCAGCGAACATCCCCACTTCTGACCGTATGATGGAAGGCCATTGATGAAGCAGCTGAAGATGGTTGAGCCTAGGACACTACCCTGAGGAACTCCTGCAGTGATGTCCTGGAGCTGAGATAACTGGCCTCCCACAACCACAACCATCTTCCTTTGTGCTAGGTATGACTCCAACCAGCGGAGAGTTTCCCCCCTGATTCCCATTGACTCCAGTTTTGCTAGGGCTCCTTGATGTCACACTTGGTCAAATGCTGCCTTGATGTCAAGGGCAGTCACTCCCACCTTGCCTTGGAAATTCAGCTCTCTTTTCCATGTTTGAACCAAGGCTATGATGAGGGAGGTCAGGAGATGAGTGGCCCTGGCAGAACCCAAAATGGGCGTCAGTGAGCAGGTTATTGCTAAGCAAGTGCCGATCGATAGCACTGATGGGGCGGTAATTGGCCGGGTTGGATATGTCCTTCTTTTTGTGTACAGGACATACCTAGGCAATTTTCCACATAGCCAGTTAGATGCCTGTAGTTGTACTGGAACAGCTTGGCTAGAGATGCGGCAAGTTCTAGAGCACAAGTCTTCAGTACTATTGCCAGCATATTGCCAGGGCCCATAGCCTTTGCAGTAGCTGGTCAGTAGTGGTGCTACCGGGCCACTCTTGGTGATGGGCATTGAAGTCCCCCACCCAGCGTACATTCTGCGTCCTTGCCACCCTCAGTGATTCCTCCAAGTGGTGTTCAACATGGCAGAACACTGATTCATCAGCTGAGGGAGGGCGGTATGTGGTAATCAGCAGGAGGTTTCCTTGCCCATGTTTGACCTGATGCCATGAGACTTTGTGGGATCCAGAATCAATGTTGAGGACTCCCAGGGCAACTCCCTCCCGACTGTATACTACTATGCCACCATCTCTGCATGTCCCAGGGATGGTGATGTTGGAGTCTGGGACATTATCTGTCAGGTATGATGAATATGTCAGGCTGTTACATGACTAGTATGTGAGACAGCTCTCCCACTGTTGGCACAAGGCCCCAGATGTTAGTAAGGAGGACTTTGCAGGGTCAATAGGGCTGAGATTGCGGTTGTTGTTTCTGGTGCCTAGGTCGATGCCGGGTGGTATAGCTGGTTTCATCCCTTTGTTGGGGACTTTGCAGTCGTTTGTTACAGCTGAGTGACTTGCTAGGCCTTTTAGAATCAACCACATCGCTGTGGGTCTGGAGTCACATGTAGGCCAGACCAATTAAGTATGACAGATTTCCTTCTCTAAAGGGCATTAGTGAACCAGATGGGTTCTTACACCAGTCAACAATGGTTCTAAGGTCATCATTAGACTTTTAATTCCAGGACATACCTGGACATACCAGGAATATCATACCTGCCGTGGTGGGATTCGAACCCGGGTCCCCAGAGCATTACCCTAGGTCACTGGATTCCAGCAACAATATAATTATGCCATCGCCTCCCCTTAATCCTTGAGAATGATAATGATGAGACATTGAGTCTCACTGAGTTTGAAGCCTCTCACACACTGGACAATCAAGATGCACAGGATAGGAAAAGGTGATAAAGCTGTTTCCCTACAATTAAGATCTTGTTCTGTTTGCACTGCCCCTGCCCCAACATTTCACTGATTCTGGTCTTGTCGAACTTTCATCAATGTCACTTTGGTGTCAGTCCCAACATCAGGAATGTTGAGATCAGCTGTGAACACTTGGTGCTGATCAGCTCTCCGTTGCTTCGCAATCACCAAAAGCTCCATTCATCATCCTTTCACTTTCTATTGCAGAGCCTATTTTCAATTCAATTTTTCAATTTTTCATCAAGTAAACAAACATTCATCTTCTTTATTAAACCTCATTTATCAAAAGCTTCGAATTCCATGGAGATGCAAACAGGTGCTGGAGAGAGTTACAGAGTTACAAGGACAAGGTTTGCCTCCTAAACAATGGATTTTAATCCATTCTAGCCAAAAGGAAACTCAAAACCGGCCAAACTGCGCAATCCACCTTTAGAACAAAAAGTGGAGGAGGGGGGTGGTGTGGGAAGGGGAGCAGATAGAAATTTCAGGGTGACTCAGGGACACCATAATGAGATAAGGTGACCATAAAGGTGGTTCAGTGGCTGCACCTGGGTCATAACCCAGAGCTAGTGTTGGGAAAAGGAATGGGAAATGTTCATACAAAGTACAAAAAACAAAAGAAGAGTCACACGGACTCGAAACATTAACTCCGTCTTTCTCTCCACAGATGCTGTCAGACCTGCTGAGCTTTTCCAGCATTTTTTCTTTTCTGTTTTTGTTTCAGATTTCCAGCATCCACAGTATTTTGTCCTTACATTATGGGAAATATTCATATTGGATGGGGAGTGGTAATGGAAGGGCACATGGGGTTGTGGGGGTGAGGGTTTGGGGCAATATTGAGGATAGAGTAGTGATGGCGGGGGGGGGGCGGTGGGACTGGATAGGGGGATGGGATTGAGAACAGGGATGGGATTGGGGAGGGGGATGGGAACGCAGAAGCGTTAGAGTGAGATGGGGTGGGGTTTGCTTCTGGCCCTTGATGAGGGACCCAGAAGTCGGACCCCAGCAGGTTAATTTGTGAACCTGAATTTATTAACAGGTTGTCAGCGGTTTGAAAGTGAGCAGGAAGCAGGCCAATGGTTTTAAAACTATATTGGTTCATCCTCTGACTGAAATGGCAGAACATCAAGTTAACGAAAGGCTTCTAGAAGGGACTCTATTGACAATGTCTGATGTTCGCAAAGGTGCAGTGAAATGTGGAAATCTGTAAGTTACTGTTTCACTGCCATCATTCACTACACTGAAATCTCAGAGATTCAACATTGAACCAAATGAAAGCCGTGATGTTACTGTATTTCCACAATAACGACTCACACAACATACCAGGGAAACAAGGGCTGGCGCATTCAAGTGTAAGTGAATTTTGAATGGTATGATAAATCTTATTTACTGTCAAACAAGCTCTTTGCACTGAAAATTTAATTGTACATGTGTGCAGTCATGTTCTTTCAGGTTTTGAGTGTTAGTGGAGATTTTAAAATTTTAAATAAAATATTTATTTCTATTTCTTTTATTTCTCTTAATCCAATCTTTTTTTCCTCTCTTTATCTCACTTTCCATACAGGATTTGACATTTTTTTAATTTATTCCTGGGATGTGGGTGTCGCTGGCTGGGCCAGAGTTTATTGCCCCTCGCTAGTTGCCCTTGAGAAAGCCGTGGGGAGCTACCTTCTTGAACCGCTGCAGTCCATGTGGTGTAGGTACACCCACAGTGCTGTTGGGGAGGGAGTTCCAGGATTTTGACCCAGCGACAGTGAAGGAACGGCGATATATTTCAAAGTCAGGATAGTGAGTGACTTGGAGGGGAACTTCCAGGTGATGGTGTTCCCATCTATCTGCTGTACTTGTCCTTCTAGATGGTAGCAGTCGTAGGTTTGGAAGGTGCTATCTAAGGAGCCTTGGTGAATTCCTGCAATGCACCTTGTAGATGGTACACACTGCTGCAACTGTACATCGGTGGTGGAGGGAGTGGATGTGGTGCCAATCAAGTGGGCTGCTTTGTCCTGGACAGGGCCTAGCTTCTTGAGTGCTGTGGGAGATGCACACGCTAGGTAAGGAGAGAGTATTCCATCTGCGGTAACTGCGGGTATTGCCCCTCCTGCTGTCTACCTTGGGTCACATGATATTCTGTTAAGGCTCTGACCAAAGAGCCCTAAAGGCGGGTAATCTGGGTGGTGTGGCTTCCTGACGAGAGTCCTGATTGAGTGTGAATCACCTGAAAATCTCTCTGCAATAAAGTTTAGCTGTTTCTTGTTGAAACCTGTCCACTCCGTCGAGTCAGTACATTTGGTGACGAGGGTAAAATTTGCTCCGACGCTACCCAATGCCACTCTTCAGCAGAATCGATCCTTACGACGTGACTATGGAAGACAGGAGCCAGCATGTAGAGCACCTTGGATTTTATTTCGTAGTGAAGAAAATTACTGCAGAGGAAAAGCAGAAAGCCATCTTTCTGAGTGTATGTGGCAGTAAAACATCCAACCTCATTCGCAACCTGACAGCCCCGAGCGTGCCCAATTCTAAGTCCTATAATGAATGAGACAACCTCTTGAAAACACAGCTGCAGCCATCCGTAATAATGCAGCGTTTTAAATTTACTTCCAGAGTCCGGGCCCTGGAAGAGCCCAATGCAACCTATGTAGTGAAACCGAAGCAGTTAACAGAACACTGCGAATTCAGGGACACATTAAACC
Organism: Cetorhinus maximus; assembly: GCF_964194155.1. NCBI lineage: Eukaryota > Metazoa > Chordata > Chondrichthyes > Lamniformes > Cetorhinidae > Cetorhinus > Cetorhinus maximus. The sequence continues at coordinate 21,379,203 of NC_135905.1, read as the reverse complement.
TTGAATCTCTGCGGGACTGATTATTTTGTGGAGTTCAGAATGATGCCTTCCGGTGCTGTTGACTCGCCGAGGTCGACATCGGCTTTAAGTGTGCCCGAGAAATATCACTCGCCGTGGAAAGTGCAGCGAGAGACTCTCAGGCTTTGCAACACATACAACATGGCGCTATTCTTCCTGTGGGAGCGAACTTACCGATGAGCACGGCGCAAAAACCAGACCCACAGCATTGACTCAACAGGCAATGTCCGCTGTTAGAAACATGAAAAGTCCCAGTAGAAACGCTTCAGCAGCGACTTCAAGACTAACTTGTTACAGATGTGGAGGTGACCACGGACCGGACAGCTGTAAATTCAAGGAGGCAGAGTGCCATTGCTCCCATAAGACATGTCACGGAGTAAGGCAATGCCAGGCAAAGCCGAATCAGCCAGAAAACAGCAAACTAACAGGATTGAATTAAAGAATAGAGCAGAGGCGGAAGCTGCCGTCACCAACACCGACATAACCCTGCATAACCTCACCGCTGTAAACACTGAACCTATCACTGTGACAATCCAACTCAACGAGAGGCCACTAATAATGGAGGTGGATACGGGTGTGTCAACGACAGTAGTGGGAGAGCACATTTCCAAATACCTTAATGAAGGCAGACAACCAATAAACCTGGAGCGGACAACCGCTAAATTAAGGGCATATACGGGAAAGTTCAGGTAAAGGGCATCACCAAAGTGTGAGTTTCTTACAAGCGACAGAGAGCCCCGCTGTCTGTAATAATTGTGAAAGGAGAAGGACTCAGTCTTTTAGGCCAATGCTGGCTACGGAAGATCGAGCTCAACTGGCCTGAGTTATTTCACCTCAAACCTGATGGAGTTCCAGAACTTCTAAAAAAATACGACATGGTTTTTTGGGATGAACAAGGGAAGTTAAAAGGCATACAGGCCAAGATACCTGTGGAGCCACAAGCAACACATCACTTCTTTAAGGCAAGACCTGTGCCTTATACATTGAAAGGAACGGTTGATGTGGAGCTGTACCCGTTAGAAAAACTGGGTGATATCCAGTCAGTTCAATTCTCGAATTTTCCCGTTGGTGTGCAGGGGGCGGGACCTGCACACCGACGTGTAAAATGACGCGCAGTGACGTCTGGTGAGCATCCCGACGTCACCGCGCGCCATCGCGATATTTCGTTGGGCGGGGGCGCGATGATCTCCGATGTGCGCCGGCCATTAATTAATACATACCCGGCCAATTTCCCATATCACTGGGTAGAAACCAGTGTTGTAGCTGTACTGGAACAGCTTGACTAGGGGCACAGCAAGTCCTGGAGCGCAAGTTTTCAGAACTATTGCCAGAATACTGTCAGGGCCCATAGCCTTACAGTGCCGAGTGCCTTCAGCCTCCTCCTCCAGTCAGTTGTGTAATTGTCCACCACCATTCATGACTGGATATGGAAGGGCTGCAGAACTTAGGTCTGATACGTTGGTTGTGGAATCGTTTAGCTCTGACTATCATTTGCTGCTTATGCTGTTTGGCATGTAAGTAGTCCTGTGTTGTAGCTTCACCAGGTTGACACCTCATTTTTAGGTATGCCTGGTGTTGCTTCTGGCATGCCCTCCTGCACTCTTCATTGAACCAGGGTTGATTCCCTGACTTGGTGGTAATGATAGAGTGGGGGATATGCCGGGCCATGAGGTTACAGATTGTGTTTGAGTACAATTCTGCTGCTGCTGATAGCCCACAGCACCTCATGGATGCCCAGTCTTGAGTTGCTAGATCTGTTTGAAATCTATTCCATTTGGCACATTGGTAGTGCTGCACAACATGATGGAGGGTATCCTCAATGTGAAGATGGGACTTAGTCACCACAAGGACTGTGCAGTGGTCACTCCTACCGATACTGTCATGGACAGATCCATCTGTAGCAGGCAGGTTGGTGAGGATGAGGTCAAGTATGTTTTTCCCTCTTGTTGGTTCTCTCACCACCTGCCGCAGACTCCGTCTAGCAGCTATGTCCTTTAGGTCTTGGCCAGCTCGGTCCGAGCCACTCTTTGTGACAGACATTGAAGTCTCCCACCCAGAGTACATTCTGCGTCCTTGCTGGTGTTCAACTTGGAGGAGCACTGATTCATCAGCTAAGGAATGGCGGTATGTGGTAATCAGCAGGAGGTTTCCTTGCCCATGTTTGCCTTAATGCCATGAGACTTCGTGGGGTCTGGAGTCAATGTTGAGGACTCCCAGGGCAACTCCCTCTTGATTATATCCCACTGTGTCACCACCTCTGCTGGGTCTGTCCTGCCAGTGGAACAGGACATAACCAGCGATGGCGATGGTGGCGTCTGGCACAATATCTGTAAGATATGATTCCATGAGGATGACTATGTCAGGCTGTTGCTTGACTAGTCTATGAGACAGCTCTCCCAGTTTTGGCACTAGCCCCCAGTAAGGAGGGCTTTGCAGGGTCGACAGGGCTGAGTGTGCCATTGTCGTTTCCGGTGCATTATTGATGCTGGGTGATCCGTCCGATTCCACTCCATTTAGTCTTTGTAGTGGTTTGATACAACTGAGTTGCTTGCTAGGCCATTTCAGAGGGCATTTAAGAGTCAACCACATCGCTGTGGGCCTGGAGCTGAATTAAATATTCTGACCCTAGTAGTTCTGCACGCCTTAGTAAGGATTCTTCAATTTGATGGTTGATAATTTTTCTGTTGCTTTGCCCAGTCATGCTCTGATCGCCTGTGGACGATGACACGCCTGGAAAGAGATTTCTATATACAACAAGCTGCTATTCAAAAGCCCATGAGAAGCCTGTGGGCAGCTACAAACTTGGTGAACAATAAGTACAGCTCCTTCACGACTGACCTCCTAATCTGGGTGATCCAGTCGGCACCTTTGCATTAATAACACACGTGACCATCTTTTGGGTTGAATGTTATTATTGAGACACACCAACATTTTTGGTAAAGTATCGATTTTTGCTTGATTTGGAGATTAGTTTTTTTCACACTGAAGCCAATGAGAGTAACAGAAAGTTCACTATTGGCTGTAGAATGTCTCTCAGTGCAGTTTCTGTGGTTCCTGGGAGCTTCACACTTTGAACTATGATGAAGGAAGCTAGTGTCAAGGAGACAGACCTTAAGAAAATCAGATAATTGATTTTATCCCATTGAGCTTGAAGCTGGATGATTTAAGTTTACGGTCTTTGGTCAATCTTTTGAGTTAAACCATGTCCATTGTTCACTGAAGAACTGATTCTGGAGCAGTGCAATCTTTTGTTTCTTTCAGAGTGGTCAAGGAAATATTCCTCAAATGTTTATTTAGCTCTGCTGCCACACTTTATCATGTACGCTGTTACAAATGGCATCATTCATCAAGGATTAAGATATGAAAGGATGAAATACCCTCTGTCTTCAAACAATGATCCAGCATTAAGATGCCAACAGATGAAGATTACCATCCAGGCCTACCACAGGCGTCTGTAGGGAAAATCTGGCTTTAGTTGTATGAGTAGAAATATGATGTGTTTACTGAGGATTACTTTTTTTTGAGCTGTGGCAGCTGAATAAAGAAATCATGATAAACCGGGCAGTATAACTGCTCCAGGGGTGGAGAAGAACAGGACTGAAACACAGAGGGTGGGTGAGGAGTCAACGAGGAGACAAAGATCAGTCGAGGGAGGGCAGAAGATCAAAGGAAGAGGAAATGATTATAAGAACAGAACAAATTCTTGAAGAGAGAGGAAAGTTTGGAAAATGAACACTGGGGATTTGAAGATAAGGAACGGGGGGTAACGCCACGGTTAGGAACTGTGGGCAATTGGAGTGCAATCAATGAAGACTCAGTGAAATAAATCAACAGAGACAGAGAGAGTTAGTTAGAAAAGCATGAGGTAACATACAAAACTGCACTAGGTGAATAATGCATGTGGGGATTAAAAAACTGCAGATTGTAGCAGCGAAAGGAAGTGAAGCATTCCACAATTTTGAAGTAATGGCTGAAAATTAATCAGTCAGAGGTGTTTCTGCATGTTTCAAATTGCTCAGCACAGGTTTGGAAGGAGGGAAGCTATCTGAAACTTAGGAAGGTCTATACAGCACAGCTTTGGAGGGACAATGGCCACAATGGAACAATAGCGTCAAGGAAAAAAAGACAGAAAAAAGCTGCGATGGACTGTAAATACTTGTTCAACTAAACAACGTTGTGTGTCATCAAATATCTAATGATGTTAGAAGAGCGTTAATGGGAGAGAATACAGCTAATTTAGGACAATAAAGAGAAGAAACATTCCACAGGATAATTCCCGGCAATTGACAGGAACAGAAATTCCTGATAAAATATTGTCATAGTACGCAAGTTGTAATTGATTTACAGATGAGAGGATTCAAATTGGACTCCACTCACCTCCATAAAACAGGCTGAAGTGACAAGATAAACTTGTGTTAATTCTGTGCTGGCTGGTCTTCAGCCCACGTCATTAACTTCTTAATCAAGGTTTATGGTCTTAACAGTCATGGATGTTGGCCAAAGCTGTGAATGGATGGATTGGACACGCACTCTTTCATTCTATTAAATGACGTGAAATAAAGATTCAAAGGAATATCAACATTGACATAAATTTGTTAATACTCAGCTTGGCAAGAGAAACACAAACAGTGAAAGTCAACCAATGTCCAACCACAGGGACCTGTTACTTAGGCAGGTGAGAGACACTGATTCCATGCCAGTTTGGAGCCATAGTGAATTGTCTCAATAGTACAATATCCGGGGTTAAAGAAAAGAGAAAAGTACAGATGCTGAAAATCTGAACTACTTGCTCTGCCTCCCCAACTCTTTTCGTGCTTTTCTTTCCCTGTCACAGGGTGAAGATGTGCGTGCGCATTGTTGGCTGGGCCAGGGTTTATTTCCCATCCCTAATTGTCCTTGTTGAGAGGGAATTTAAAGAGTCAACCACTTTGCTGCCTGGAGCCACACGTAGGCCAAACAAGGACAGCAAATTTCCTTCTCTAAAGGGCATTCGTGAGCCAGATGGGTTTTTACAACAACGGTCATCATTAGGCTTTTAATTCCAGGTTTTTTAAAATTGAATTCAAATTCCACCATCTGCCGTGGGATTCAAACCTGAGTCCCCAGAGCATTACCCTGAGTCTCTGGATTAGTCCAGCTACAATACCACTACACCATCACCTCCCATCTTGATATAATGTGGAGTGAACTTAATTGTCTGAAGACTGGCATTTGTGATGCTGGGGACCTCCGGAGGAGGCTGAGATGGATCATTCACTTGGCACTTCTGGCTGAAGATTGTTGGAAATGCTTCAGCCTTATCTTTTACACTGATGTGCTGGGCTCCTCCATCATCGAGGACGGGGATATTTATGGAATCTCAGCTCCCAGTCTGTTGATTAATTGTCCACCACTGTTTGTGACTGGATGTGGCAGGACTGCAGAGCTTAGAATTGATCTGTTGGTTCTGGGATTGCTTAGCTCTGTCTATTGCTTGCTGTGTTCTCTGTTTAGTATGCGAGTAGTCCTGTGTTGTAGCTTCACCAGGTTGACACATAATTTTTAGGTATTCCTGGTGCTGCTCCTGGCATGCCCTCCTGTACTCTTCATTGAGCCAGGGTTGGTCTCCTGGCTTGGTGATAATAGTAGAGTGGGGGTATATACCGGGCCTTGTGGTTACAGATTGTGGGTCGAGTACAATTCTGCTGCTGCTGATGGCTCACAGCCCACCCAGTTGCTAGATCCATTTGAAATCTATCCCATTTAGCACGGTGGTAGTGCCATTCAACATGATAGAGGATATCCTCAATGTGAAGACGGGACTTTGCCTCCACAAGGACTGTGTGGTGGTCACTCCTACCGATACTGTCATGAACAGATGCATCTGTGACAGGTAGATTGGCGAGGACAAGGTCAAGTAGGTTTTTCTCTTAGCACCTGCTGCAGACCCTAGTCTAGCAGCTATGTCCTTCAGGACTTGGCCAGCTCGGTCAGTAGTAGTACTACCCATCATGTTGCTATAATGAGAGACACCAATTTTCATAAGGGATTGTGTAAACACATTGTGAGTTCATTTATTTAGACCAGGCACATGAGAACATTTATACATAGATAGAAAATGTTGGTTCCATATAACATAAAAAGAAATTCAAGACTTTATTCTTCTGCCATGTTTAAAAAGCGGACTTTCTGCTGAACCGACAAAATGGCTGCTGCAAGTCATGTGACCACAAGACTCTTCCTCTGTTTCGGGAGCTAGCACCAGGAGTTACAAGAACAAAAGAATTCCTCTCTCAGCCTGTGGAATATCATGCCTCATTGTACAGGCCCCTTGTAATCAACAAAAACAGAGGAAGTGCAGACAAATTGGCTCCTCAACCAGAACTATCACAAAAGAGACAGATCAAAATTTATTATACCTGCAGAGCTATGAACAGACTCATTTTACACCTGGGACTGTCCAGGTCCATTTCCAAGGGGGACCATTGTGGGAACAATGGAATTCTGGCCAGAAGCACAGGAACTGATGGTTAAGTTTCAATCAACCATTAATGGGCCATGGCCTTTTGGACAGTTTTTAACATTACATCTTTGGCCTCACAGGCAGACCACTGCTTATCGTCAACTGGAAAGGACTCCAGCAGCCCAGCTGAGCAAGCAGTCGGCTACCATTTCTCAACCCCATGAAGCCGGCTTGATTTTTAAAATTCTCTGATCAACACTTGCCAAACGGTATGAGAATGGAAAGCCTGTTGTGTTACAGCATCATTCATTTCAAAGGTTTTCGCGTTGTCATCTCCAACCAGAACTCCCACCACAAAGGAAACACCCCTTGGACTTTGACTTCTCGGACTCTGGAAATCACGTGAACTAATATTCATTTCTGTGGATATTGTACTGTTACTATCCACAGCTGTAAAACTCCTTTTTCTATCCCCCTCTTCACTGCATGTGTGCGCAGTGGGGTGGAAAGTTACAAACGTTCCTCCTCCAGGTTTTGAATGTGAAATAAGCTAACCTGAGTTAATCATATCACAAGTTTGCTGTGGGTTATTAGTAAATTGGATCACACAAACTGAGAGTTTGGAAAAACATGCCAACACCTTCTGCTTACTGACAGTTGGTGAGAGAAAAGTAAGTACAGTTTGCCTGTCTCACTCCTGACTGTAACAGGAGCATGTGTGTGCTCTGCTCAAAGGCAAGAGTGAAAGTAAAACTGGGTCACATGACACACTTCCTTTCTAGTGATGTCATGCTGCTATACCTTATAGGCGTATTACAACACTACCAAGCCATACTTGGTGAAGGACATTGAAGTCCCCCACCCAGAGTGCATTTTGTGCCCTTGCCACCATCAGTGCTTCATCCAATTGGTGTTGAACATGGAGGAGCACTGATTCATCAGCTAAGGGTGGGGGTGGGGTGTGGTAGGTGGTCATCAGCAGGAGGTTTCTTTGCCCATGTTTCACCTGATGCCATGAGGATACATGGGGTCCGGAGTCAATATTGAGGGCTCCCAGGGCAACTCCCTCCCGACTATATACCACTGTGCTGCCACCTCTGCTGGGTCTGTCCTGCCGGTGGGACAGCACACACCCAGGAATAGTGATGGTGCTGTCTAGGACATTGTAACGTATGATTCGGTGAATATGACTATGTCAGGCTGTTGCTTGGTTAGCCTGTGAGACAGCTCTCCCGGTTTTGGCACAGGCCCCCTGACGTTAGTGAGGAGGAACTTGCAGGGTTGGCAGGGCTGAGTGCGACATTGTTGTTTCCGGTGCCTGGGTCGATGCCGGGTGGTCTGTCCGGTTTCATTCCTTTTTGACTTTCCTGTCGTGGTTTGATATAACTGGGTAGCTTGCTAAGCCATTTCAGAGGACATTTAAGAGTCAATCACATTGCTTTGTGTCTGGAGTCACATGTAGGCCAGACCATTTATGGATGGCAGATTTCCTTTCCTAAAGGGCATTAGTCAATCAGATGGGTTTTCCTGACAATGGATGATAGTTTCATGGTTGTCATTACTGAGACGAGCTTAATGCTCCACATTTACTAATTGAATTGAAGGGTTGATGGATTATCCTTCGATACATTAGGTGATGTATGTGCTGTGGGTTGTGATGTTCTTCCTGTGTCCTGTGAGTTCAGGTGTTGCCTGGATTTTCCCTGCTGGGAGAAGCTCACATCCTGTTCTCAGACTTCACTGCATTGTTTGAGCCCTGCATCATTGCACATTCTTTAAATGTTTGATGGGGGGGAGGTACATTTAGGCCTGCGTTTATCCCGTGGTGGGTGCGCGCAATCGGCAGGCCCGGGAGCAGTTGGGAAACAGGCCCATGACCGCGATTTAATGCTGGCTGACCAATCAAGGCCCGCTCAGCAGGAAACATGTCTTCCCAATGGTCGGTGAGGGCTGGGCGGGGGCGGGGTCTCGGTCCAATGGCGACCCAGTGGGTGGGGTTTAAAATCGGAAGGGGCAGCTCCCTGAAGACTGCCAGGTGAGAGTCTTTCTGTGGTCTGGAGACTGGAGCATGGGCTTCAAAAGCTGCTGGAGACGTCAGGTCGGGTGGGCACTCGTCTCTCCCCATTTTCCCAGACGGGTGCCTCACAGTCTTGGTGGAGGAGGCGGGTGTCGGGAGGGACACCCTCGTTGCCAGGGATGGCAGGAGGAGGACACCGCATCAGACCACTAAAAGCTTGGGAGGAGGTGGTAGCCAGCAAGGGTGAGTACAGTGTTGGCATGGATCAGTGTGGAGAAGCATTAAGGGCACCGTGGAGCTCAGGGGTGTTAGAGTCCGAGTGCCAAATGTCAATGACGCCGGAGCTGGCCAAGGGGGTGAGCCCTGGCTGCTTGGACTGAGTGTCTTGCGGCTTGAGGGCCACGACTCGGATGTGCCCTGCGAGGTGTTGCTCAGGTGGGGTTGTCCAGGCTGTAATGGTGCTGCAGGTAGAGAGGGGGCTGATCAATGCTTCTCTGTCCTTTCAGGAGAAGAGGAGCCGTAACAACACAGAGCAGTCGTGGACAGGCAGAGGCCCCCAAACCTCCTCATCATGACAAGGTTTGAACTGGACACTTTAGAGCTGGAGAGTCACCACCCACCTCAGTCAGCTGGTCGTGGAGAGGGGCTGGGTCTCTGATGCAGGGAAGAGTTCAGTGCACAGGGGTGAGAGTTTCGGATTATGCAAACATTCTTGTGTAGTCTCATCATTGATGGGAGCCTCAAACCTGATGTCCCCATTGATCATTGAAAGACGATGGCACCACGATGCAGATCTCCACTGTCTCACCCGGGTGCCTGGCCTATACAGTGACAGTGTGATGACTTTAACTAATGACACGTCCTTGTTCTCCCTCAGAATCTCCAGCTCACACTCATTCACAGGAATCCAAAGAGCCACCCTTAATGCTGGAGGACCACCAGACTTCATCTGCACCTACATTACACCCACTCTCTGAAGCAGGCACGAGTGCAGATGCCAGCACCTTGGTTAAATCCTCGGCTAGAAGGTCGGTGCACAGTGGTGGGAGTGCTTCATACTCACTTGAGGTGCAGGTGGAGGCAGAGAGTGCCCAGGACGCCGGCAGTCGGAGGATGGCTGGAGACCAGGACGGTTCTCAGTCGAAGGCTATGATGAGCCTCTGGAGTCGCACATTAGGCGGCAGATGCTGGATGACCAGTGGGATGTGCGGGAAGAACTGGCGGAGATCCAAGAGGGTCTGGGTGCCATGGTCTCTGTTGTGAAGGAGCCCATGCAGAGCATGAGCACTGTGTTGACCCTCATGGCCGAGTGCACTGCCTCCTCCACTGAGAGAGTGGCAACTCTTATGGAAACAGAGGAACATAGAAACTAGGAGCGGGAGTAGGCCATTCAGTCCTTCGAGCCTGCTCCGCCATTCAATATGATCATGGCTGAAACTCTATCTCAACACCATATTCCTGCTTTCTCTCCATACCCCTTGATGCTCCAAATCTCTAAAAATTTATCGATTCCTTTCTTCAACATACTCAGTGACCTGGCCTCCACAGCCTTCTGTGGTAGAGAATTCCACAGGTGACCACACTCTGAGTGAAGAAATTTTTCCTCATCTGTCCTAAATGGCCTGCCTCGTATCCTGAGACTGTGGACCTAGGTTCTAGATTCCCCGACCAGGGGAAACATCCTCCCTGCATCGAGTCTGTCTAGCCCTGTTAGAATTTTATACATTTTAATGAGATTCTCTCTCATTCTTCTAAACTCCAGTGAATACAGGCCCAGTCAAACCAACCTCTCCTTATATGACAGCCCTGATATCCCCGGTATCAGCCTAGTGAACCTTCACTGCACTCCCTCTATGGCAAGTTTATCCTTTCTTAGGTAGTGAGACCAAAATTGCATGCAATACTCCAGGTGTGGTCTCACCAAGGCCCTGTATAACCACTGTAAGACATCCTTACTTCTGAACGCAAATCCTCTTGCAGTGAAGGCCAACATACCATTTACCTTCCTAATTGCTTGCTTCACCAGCCTGTTAGCTTTCATTGACTGGTGTACAAGGGCACCCAGACCCCTTTGTACATCCACATTTCCCAATATATCGCCATTTAAATAATACTCTGCCTTGCTGTTTTTCACACCAAAGCATATAACTTCACATTTATCCACGTTATACTGCATCTGGCATGTGTTTTCCCACACACACAACTTGCCTAAATCACCCTGAAGCCTCCTTGCATCCTCCTCATAACTCACAATCCCACCCAGTTTTGTGTCATCAGCAAACTTGGAAATATTACATTTGGTTTCGTCTTTAAAGTCATTTATTTATATCGTGAATATCTGGGGCCCAAGCACTGATCCCTGCGGTACACCACTAGTCACCACCTGCCACCCGGATAAAGACCCGTTTATTCCCACTCTGTGTTCCGGCCTGTCAACCAATTCTCAATCCATGCCAGCATATTACCCACAATCCTATGTGCTTTAATTTTGCCCACTAGCCTCTTATGTGGGACCTTATCAAAAGCCTTCTTGAAATCCAAATACACCACATCCACTAGCTCTCCCTTATCTATTCTACTAGTTACATCCTCAAAAAACTCCAGTAGATTAGTTAAACATGATTTCCCTTTCATAAACTTATGCTGACTTTGTCTAATCCCATTAATGCTTTCCAAGTGTTCTGTTACCGCGTCTTTTATAATAGACTGTTGCATTTTCCCCACTACTGATGTTAGGCTAACTGGTCTGTAATTCTCTGTTTTTTCTCTCTCTCCTTTTTTAAATAGTGGGGTTACATTTGCCACCCTCCAATCTGTAGGAACTGCTCCAGAGTCTATAGAATTTTGGAAGATGACCACCAATGCATCCAATATTTCCGGGGCCACTTCCTTTAGTACTCTGGAATGTAGATGATCAGGTTCTGGGGATTTTTCAGCCTTTAACCCCATTAATTTTTCTGGCACCATTTTTTTACTAATACTGATTTTCTTCAATTCCTCCCTCTCACTAGACCCTTGGTTCCCTGACATTTCTGGGAAATTATTTATATCCTCTTTTGTGAAGACAGAACCAAAATATGTGTTCAATTCTTCTGCCATTTCTTTGTTCCCCGTTTATAATTTCCTTCATTTCTGACTGTAAGGGACCTATGTTTGTCTTTGCTAATCCTTTTCTCTTCACATATTTATAGAAGCTTTTACAGTCAGTTTTTATGTTCCTTGCAAGTTTACTCTCATACTCCATTTTCCCCATCTTGATCAATCTTTTTGTCCACTTTTGCTGAATTTTAAACTGCTCCAATCCTCAGGCTTGCTGCTTTTTCTGGCAATTTTATATGTCTCCTCTTTGGATCTAATACTATCCCTAATTTCTTTTGTAAGCCATGGTTGAGCCACCTTTCCTGTTTAATTTTTGCGCCAGACTGGGATGAATAATTGTTGTAATTCATGCATACGGATCTTCAACATTAGCCATTGCCTATCCACTGTCAACCCTTTTAGTAAGGTTTCCCAATCCATCATTGCCAACTCATGCCTTATATCCTCGTAGTTCCCTTTATTTAGATTCAGGACCCTTGTTTCGGATTCAACTTCTTCACTCTCCATCCTAATGAACAATTCTAAGATTTTATGGTCGCTCTTCCCCAAGGGACCCCACACAAGATTGTTAATTAATCCTTTCTCATGTACAATAACCAGTCTAGGATAGCCTGCTCTCTAGTTGATTCATCAACGTATTGCTCTAAAAAAACATCACATACACACTCTAGCAAATCCTCCTCCACAGTATTATTGCTAGTTTGGTTTGTCCAATCTATATGTAGATTAAAGTCACCCATGATTACAGTTGTATCCTTATTGCATGCATCTCTAATTTCCTGCTTAATGCCTTCCCTTACATCTCCATTATTGTTTGGGGCCTATAGACAACCCTCACCAACGTTTTCTGCCCCTTGGTGTTTCTTATCTCCACCCAAACAGATTCCACATCATGATTTTCCAAGCCAACACCCTTCCTCACTATTGCATTGATTTCCTCCTTTACTAACAGTGCTACCCCACTTCCTTTCCCTATTTGTCTGTCTTTCCTAAATACTGAATACCCCTGGATGTTCAGTTCCTTTCCTTGGTCCTGCAGCCATGTCTCCATAATTGCAACTATATTATAACCGTTTATATCTATTCGCACTGTTAATTCATCTATTTTATTGTAAATGCTCCGTGTATTAAGATACAATGCCTTTTGACTTGTCTTTTTAACCTTGTTAGTCACCTTAGCTTTATTTTGCACTCTGATCCCACTTGTTTCTTGCCCTTGTTTTTTCTGCCTTCCACTTTTGCTTCTTACTTTTCTGTCTTTTGTTTCTATCCTTGTTTCCCCCTCCTCTATCTCCCTGCTCAGGTTCCCTTCCCCCTGCCTTTCTAGCTTAAACCCTCCCCGACAGCACTAGAAAACACCCCCCACCCTGACCCTCCCGAGGACATTGGTCCCGGTTTTGCCCAGATGCAACCCAACCTGTGTATACTGGTCCCAACTTCCACAGAACCATCTCAATGTCCTAGGAATCTGAATCCCTCCCCCCTGCACCATTTCTTCTGCTACATATTCATCCGATATATCCTGTTATTTCTACTATCGCCAGCACGTGGCACTGGTAGTAATCCTGAGATTACTACCTTTGAGGTCCTATTTTTTAATTCACATCCTAACTCTCTATATTCAGCTAGTAGGACTTCATCCATTTTTTTACCTATGTCGTTGGCACCAATATGTACCCCAACCTCTGGCTGTTCACCCTCCCCCTTCAGGAAGCCCTGCAGTCTCTCCGAGACATCCTTGACCCGGGCACCAGGGAGGCAACATAGCATCCTGGAGACTGTTTTTCAGCTGCAGAAACGCCTGTCTGTTCCCCTTACCATTGAATCCCCAATCACTATAGCCCTGCCACTTTTCCTCCTCCCCTGTTGTGCAGCAGAGCCACCCGTGGTGCCATGGATTTGGCTCCTGCTGCTTTCCCCTGAGAAGTCGTCTCCCCCAGCAGTATCCAAAATGGTCAGTGAGGGGGACAGCCACAGGGGACTCCTGCACTACCTGCCTTCCTCTACTCTGCCTGGTGGTCACCCATCCCCTTTCTGCCTGTTCAGTCTTTACCTGCAGTGTGACCACCTCACTGAACGTGCTGCCCACAATAATCTCAGCAGTGCGGATGCTCCACAGTGAATCCACCCGCAAGTCCAGCTCCGAAATGTGGTTAGCCAGTAGCTGCAACTGGACACACTTCCTGCACACGTGGTCACCAGAGACACTGGAAGTGTCCATGACTTCCCACATAGCGCAGGAGGAGCATATCACAGGTGCGAGCTCTGCTGCCATGACTTCCCTTTAGATTAAGCTTGTTAATTACTTCCTTTGAAGAATACTAATTACGCTAGGGGCCTTATTCCACTCCAAATACTCCCACTACAGTCCAAAGTCCTCACCTTATTTTGTTTAAGCTAATGAACTGCAGCAGTTTAATTAGTAGAAAACATAGTACTGGAATTACTCCCGGGACCTTATGTACCAATCAGCTGCCTCCCCTGCATTGCATCACATTTTGAATTGTGATGTCACTTCAAATTCCACCACCTGAAGGTCCTCAGGGTACGTCTCTCCTCTCTGATCTCGGCGTCTGTTTCTCGCGTCCTTTAATATCACTCTCGCTGGCCTCTCCTCTCTGGTCTCGGCCTCTGTTTCTCGTGCTCTTTTATACAGCTCTCATTGACCTCTCCTCTGCAGTCAGCCCCGAGTCTCCCCGGAACTCTCGCTCTGCCCTCACGCCGCTTTCAGCCTTGCTTCTAGCTCCGACTCTTTTTAAATCTCCGCTCTGACTCTCAATCCTGCTCCTTTCAAATCTCCACTCTGACACTCAGCTCCTGCTCTTTTTAAATCTCCGCTCTCTCAGTTCACACTCTTTTTGAATCTTACCAATCTCCACGCATGCTACCTCTCGGTCCCGCTCTGGTTTTGCATCTGGTTTCCCTCGTTCTTTAAAATTCCGGCTCCTCTCGCACTGTCACCTGGTCCCGCTCGGGGGGACCACCAGCTGTTTTATCTGTTCCGCCGCTCTCACAAGGAGAGGCAGCTCCAGGGACAGAATCAGGGGTGCCTGGGGTTACACTCGGACCTGCGAGCTCTCACACAGGCGATGACCACAGATGGTCAGTGTCAGTGTGGGAGATGGATGAGGCACCCAGTATCCCAGCTAGGTGCCCGTCCATCAATAGCCAGCAGGGACGTCCAGAACAACCTCATGTTGGAGCACGAGGTGCTTGGCTCCCCTGCGGGCCCCTCTCAGGGTGCTCTGGATGACAGCAGCAGCTCCTCCATCCCTCCGCCAGTGACAGTCGCAGCTGATGAGGCTGCGATGACTGGGGCGATGCTGGCCGTGGCACTGGCCACTCCTTCCCAGGCAGGGCCAGCACAGGCTCCAATGGCCCGGGAATGGCTGCCAAGGTCATCAAGGCCGACAGAGTCGGCAGACTGACTCCAATGCCGGTGCCAGCGAAAGGGGGGCACCTAGACGTAAACGTAAGTTTAAGGCACCATGAGCACAAGAGGGAATAATCACAGGTGATCTTCTGTTCTGCCATGTTTTGTTTATATGTTTACTGGTGTGGGCATTAACACCAGATATGGTAATGCTCGTTTGTTTTGAGTGTCAAAATTATATAAATTTTGCTTTTGCTTTAATTACCTGAGTATGCTTCACCTTTTTTCTTTCTGCTGCAGGTATGACAGTGTGTAATGCTGGACGTGAGATCCTCCAAACTTTATCGCACATGCACTGAGTGGACTTTGGGTTCAAATGAAAGGGTCCTTTCTGACATCTGGGATGGAGGCGGCAGCCCTGGCATGAGGTGGGAGTGGATCTTTGGCAGCCTAGTTGAAGGAGCGTTGGATCAAGGTGTCCCTGGTGTCCCTGCCTCCCTGAAGGATACAGAGGTCTGCCTCCACGCCCTCAGCATTCTCCTCACCGTGCTCCTCTTCTGACTCACTAATGGATTCATCCTCTGTGGCCTGTGGAGCTGCCTCAAGATCCTCTTCCTCCAGTGGATCCCCCCTTGCCAGTACCGGACTGTGGAGAGTGCAGCATGCAACCACTATCAGTGACACCTGCTCTAGGGGGTAATGTAGTGCTCCCCCTGAACGGTCCAGGCATCGGAAGCGCCATCTTGAGAAGACCTATGGTCCTCTCTACCACCGCCCTTCTGGAGGCATGGCTCCTATTGTACCTCTGTTCTGCCTCTGCTCTTGGGGGCGGATAGGCGTCATGAGCTACCTCTTCAATGGACAACACTTGTCACCCAGCAGCCACCCATCCAGTCAGGCTGGAGCACTGAAGAGTCTCGACACCTGGAAGAGTCTCAGGATGTAAGCGTCATGGGAGCTGCCTGGGTACCTTGCACAGACTTGTAGAATCAGCATCCTGTGGTCACACACTATCTGCACGTTCATGGAGTGGAAGCCCTTCCTGTTGACAAAGGCACCTGGCTCACCTGCTGGTGCCTTGATGGCCACATGTGTGCAGACGATTGCACCCTGGATATGGAGGAACCCAGAAATTGCTGCAAAGCCTCTGGCTCACTCAGCCTGGTTGGCCTCATCCATACAGTAAAGGATAAAAGGTCCGTACCCACCTGAACAAAGCTTCTGTAACCAGCTTCTCACAACTGTGGACAGCTGATTGGGAGACTCCACACAGATCCCCCACTGACCCCTGGAAAGAGCCGGAGGCATAGAGGTTGAGGGCCACTGTGACCTTCAGAGACACTGGCATGGGGTGTCCACCCACGCAGCTGGAGCTGATCTCAGGCCCAATCATCTGACAAATGGAGGTCACTGTCTCCCTGGAGAGACGGAGCCTCCTTCAGCATTGCACCTCGGACATATTGAGGTAGCTGCATCGCTGTCTGTAAACTCTGGTAGCAAGATAGTGGCATCTTCTGCAGCCCCTTCCACCTTGGACCACCTACTGGCTTTGCCCCCCTTGTGCCTGCACCTCTCCTCCCACAGGTCCCTCCCCTGGAAGCTACATAGGGACACCTGGCCTCCTCTCCCTTCTGCCCCTCCCTTCCTCCTCAGAGGAGGTACCTCCAGTGGAGACCACAATCCCCATTACCAGGGTAAGGGAAGGCTGTCTGATACCTGGAAGGGTCCACACGGTCTCAATCCTCCGGGGGCCTTGGAGACACCAATGATTCCTGAAATGAAGCCTGGAAATGCTAAGACCGATGCTCAGAACTGAGATGAAGCTGCCAAGTTCAAATAAGCAACCAGCAGCAAACTATCTCCTTAACTGGAAAAACTCAGCAGGTCTGGCAGCATTGGCGGAGTCCTCAGGACTCGAAACGTCAACTTTGTTCTTCTCAGCCGATGCTGCCAGACCTGCTGAGTTTTTCCAGGTATTTCTGTTTTTGTTTTGGATTTCCAGCATCCGCAGTTCTTTGATTTTATCTCCTAAACTCCCCACTACTCACACTGGCAATGCCGCTGACCCTTTTTAATCCTGCCCTTTGATGAGGTTTTGCAAAAAGCAGGTTGGCCAGCCTGCCTGTTTCGCCTGTGCGGTGAGTGCCAAATCGCATGGGCATCGTAAAAATCAGGATCAATTGCCCTTTTAATGGCCTTAAATGGCCCTTTAATAGATGGCGAGCACAACGCCAACACCCACATGTGCCAGCCGACCTGAAGGATTGCTCATGTGCAGGATGACGTCGGGACTCTCATTTCATGTGATTTCACGCCCGATCACGTGCCCGCCCGCCCGCCAGATGCAAAATCCTGCCCTTAGGCTGAGTAACAGTCACTTTCCACTTGAAGAGGGACTTATTTTTCTCTGTCTATCATGAATAATAAAGAGTATTTTCCATTAGTGGATTTCAATGAAATATTAATTGTGGCCAGTTCCTGTTACATTATTTGATTTTTGTGGCTGCGACTGTTTGACAGTCTACCTCAGAACCGGCTGTGGGCTGCTGCTGGTCCCATGTGCTACACAGGGTATCATTTTTATCATATTGTGTCGAGAAATATTATGAGAAAGATTAACTTGAGAACTAGAGATGACAGGTGCCTTGAACCAATGTAAGAACATTAGAAGCTTAGAAGCTGATGACTCAGGGTTGAGTGAATGATTCACTGATCTTTCTAATGCAGAGGAATGCAGGTTCCATTCTCAGGCCCTGTCTGCTGAGGGAGCTATTTTCCAAGTCAGGAGAAAGCGTGTGAGAATGAAATGAGAGATGGTGAAAAGCGAAATGGGAGGATCTGTGCGCTGGTGCAGATGACCTTGATGTAGGGGGAGGTCAGTGGGAGTCGGGTTGTTGCTTTATCATCTGTCAGTGTCCTTAGCTCTCAGCTGTCTGCCTGATGCTGTTATTTCAAAACCGCCATCTCTCACATGCACATTAATTGGAATGACTGCAGGCCCCCTGTGTGCATTTGAGGGCAGCTCTGAGATCAAACAGAAGGCGAAGCTGCCAGTGCAGACAAATGTTCATGGCCGCACTGAAGGAGTGTGTGGTGTTGACATTCCAGAAGGCAGCAGCCTATAGGAAGAAGAAACCCAGACAACGTGTGGGGCTGTTGGAACAGAAAGAATTCCTGACTCGAGATAATTCTGGGAAATTAGAATGAGCACATCCGCAATTTGCTCACCTGCTTCTGATCATACGCTCGGAGTGAAAGCCAGCAGATCCCAGATCGAGGCTGGTGCACGGCTATTGACTGCCTGAGGCGAACCTTCAGCCCAGCACAACACCTCCCCCCGCCCCCCACAACCCCACCCCACCCTTCAATTGTGGCCTGCCCTAGGTCTCACTCCAGTCCAAGCCTCCCAAGTTCCCCATCCCACTGTCTGCTTCTGCAGCGCCGTGTTCCCTCAACACAGCTTAGATTCGCCAGCTCCACTCCCACACCTCTCGCGAGTCCTCAACCTGCAGCACAAGATCATCACCCAGAAGGAAGCAAGGAATGGAAAGCGACTGGATGGTCAGCAGGCATGCACACACAGAAGGAAACGGTCTGGAGGCTGTGAGCATGCGCAGGGGGCTGGGGTAGGCAGGGCCAGCAATAAGCTACTCACTGCTGTTACCTGCTAGAAAATTCCAGAGGGACAAGGAGGGAGAGTGGAGGGTCTGAGCTGAATAGTACCCCACCCCCGGGCACGCGGTTAAGTTGCTCACACTCATAATAAAGTCATATTCATAGCATTCTATTTTCCTGTCACATTGATTTGCAAAAATCTTCCTATTAAACATTAAAAGTTGATGAATTATGGACAATCCCAAGATTTCCCTGGTTGTCTTGTTGCATCATGATTCATAGTCGGAGCTGCCTCTAGTTTTGCTGTGCCCATGTAGCAGGGCTGCTCAATAGGATTACATGGAATATACAGCACAGAAACAGGTCATTCGGCCCAACCAGTCCATGCTGGTGTTGATGCTCCACTCCAGATTCCGCCCATCTTTTCTCAACTGAATCTATCATTATAATTATCCATTCCCTTTTTCTCACAGGCTTGTCTTGCTTCCCCTTAAATATATTCATCCTATTCACTTTACCCACTCCTCATGGTAGCGAGTTCCACAAGAAGTTTCTCCTGAGTTCCCTATTGGATTTCTTGGTGACTCTCTCATATTGATGGCCTCTAGTTATGCTCTTCCTCACAAGAGGAAACATTCTCTCTCGATCCACTCTACCAAAACCTTTAATCGTTTTAAAGGCTTCGGTTAGGTCATCCCTCAGCCTTCTTTTACTAGAGAAAAGTGACCCAGCTGCCAATCCTTTTCTGATCTGTATATCCACACATTTCTGGTATTATCCTTGCAAATCTTCTCTACATGCTCTCCAGTGCCTCTAGCTCCTTTTTATAATAGGGCAACCAAAACTGTACACCATACTCTTAAGTGTGGTCTAACCAAAGTTTGATGTAGATTTAGAATAACTTCACCTCTTCTCAATTCTATCACTCTGTAAATAAACCTTTGTGCTGGTTCATTCCCCATTACTAGATTAAATTGCAAAGCTTTCACTGTTGGGCTTTTTACATATTGGTTTAGAAAGGAGTCCACACATTATAGGAACTTCATTCCCTTACCTCCTTTATCTACCTCTTTTGTCCAATTAATATTGGGGTGGTTGAAATCCCCCACGATTATTCTATGCTTTTTACTCAATTCCCTAATTTATCTGGATGTTTCTTCCTCTACCTCCCTTCCACAGTTAGATGGTCTGTAGACTAAACCATTTAGTCTACAGATTAGGCTAAACATATCCTTTATTATCTTTTTAGCTCTATCCATTTGGATTCTACTTTTGTCTTGTTGATAGCTATGTCCCTTTTATGTGCTGTCATGATGTTCTCCTGACTAAGTCCAGCGACTTCACATCCCTGTTTCCCCCTCTAGCTTTTCTACATATTTTCCTGCAGCCTTGCTGTGTAAAAGCAACTGAGCAAAGCCTTGTCCAGAAATTATATCAGCACAGGCACACTTAATATAGGAAGCAAGCAAAACAAAGTGTAAAATATCTGTAGCAATTTTCAGACTTAAATTTTGTAAGCAATATAATTCGCATATTCTGATGGAGTGTGCTCAATTGTGCATTCCAGAGTGTGTCACACGATATGTCACAGAGTGCGACACACCTACAGAGGCCTATTTTATAATTAAGCTCATTTGCAGATGGAAGCTGTAAATAATTTGAATAAAACTCATAATTGATGCTTCAGGGTGTAATAAATAATCCCTCCAAATTTCATTAAGTTGCAACTGAGCTTTTTTTATTTCTATGGCAACAGTTTATTTTGCAATTAAACATATTTGTTTATGTAAATTCTTTCTGACTAATGGAGTTGATGAACACGTCACTTTCCACAGGGTGAAATTATTTAACATTCCTTTACTAGTGCACAGCTTGGTCCTATTCTACAGTATAATCCACTCAAAGATGTGATCACCCTCTGTTAACCTGGGGCTCTCTGCTGACTCAGTCCATCTTGGAGATTGGGAGAATGGGTCTTGGGGGTGGGGGTGACACGGTCAGGGGTCAGACATTGCCAGCGGGTTGGGATGAAGGTTAGGGTTGGACACTGCCCTGGATCACATCCTGATTTCAGGATCTCTCCTACACAAATTACAAAAACCATTTTGGCAGCTGTTTCAAGTTTCCCTTTGGGATGGGCAGTTCGGCATTTACCATCAGCCATACCATAACACTGCTCTTTGCAGACAGAAAGAACATGTATGCACATTGCGCCTGTTTTAACTGAACAGAAAACTCCTTAGAATCTCCAGCTGCTCCTTCTCTTCCCTGACTATCTACTTTCCTCTCACCTTCCCATTTTCTATTCTCCTCAAATTTAAAAGAGTATCGAGAAAAAGGTTTTGATTTATGGACCAGTTCATAACTATCTGCTATTTCTGTTGCCTGCCTAGCAGTTTTAACCCTTTGTTCCTCCATATGGGTTCTTACTGCTGAAGGAAGTGAATCCTCAAACTCTTCCAAAAGAATTACTTCTCTAAGGGCTTCATAAGTTCCCTCTATTATTAATGCTCTGATTCACCTGTCAAAATTACTTTGTTTGACTCTTTCAAACTCAATATAAGTCTGTCCATGTTGTTTTCTCACATTTCAAAATTTCTGTCTGTACATCTCTGGAACCATATCATTGGCACTCAAAACAGCCTTCTTCACTGCATCTTATTTCTTCTGACAACAATGCATATACCTCATTAGCTCTACCCACCACCCTACACTGTAATAACAATGTCCAAATTTCTTTTGGCCATTTCATCTGTTTAGCTATCTTCTCCAATGAGATAAAGAATGCCTCAACATTTCTTTCCTCAAACTTCGGAAGGGCTTGACAAATGTCAACATCTCCCCACTGGGTTTTAGCTTGGAAGTGATCATTTCATCCTCAGAATCTTCCTCAGCCTCTGAGATCTCTTTTTTAACTTACAGCTTTCTAAGCTGATATTCCTGTTCTCTTTTCTTCTTCCTTTCGTCCATTGCTAATTTCTTCAGTTCCAATTCCCTTTCCTCTTCCCTTTCTCTCTCCTGCCTTTCCGCTTGTTCCCTTCGGAATGCCCTAGCTCGTTCCTTTTCTTTTTCTTTTGCTTCCAATTTAGGTTTCTTCAGTTCCTTCGCTTGTTCAAGTTCAGGCTTCTTCATTTGTAACTGAAGTCTCACTACCTTCAGCTGTGACTATGCAGAACCTCCTTCTTTGTCCTGCCTATTTCGTTGGTACCAACATGGACCCAGTGACTGGATCCCTCCCCCTCCCACTGAAAGTTCCTCTCCAGCCCCTAGCAGGTGTCCCGAACCCTGGCACTGGGCAGGCAACACAGCCATTTGGACTCCCGCTCTTTGCTACAGAGAACAGTGTCAATCCCCTCACTATACTGCCCCCAGCTACCACTACGTTCCTTTTTGCTCCCCCCACTTGAATGGCTCCTTGTACCATGGTGCCATGACCAGTCAGCTGATCCACCCAGCAGCCCCCACTCTCATCCAAACAAGCTGAGAGATCCTCAAACCTGTTGGACAATTGCAAAGGCCGAGGATCCTGCATTCCTGCCTTCTGAGTCCCCTTACATCTGTTTTAATATCTTTTCTTAACCTTACAACTGGTCGTAAGACTATTTTGAACCTTAGGAATAGAATAAACCTCAGTCACTTATCAGGTGCTCACCAAGCAACTAGCCCTCTCTCCTGTAGCAGAGTACGACCACTTCCTCAAGGCTGAGAAAGGCTCAGCACCTCTTTCCCTCCCTTCCCTCACTCCCTTAATTACCCAACTCCCAGCACTCTATTCTAATTTGCACTTCCTGCAGTAAACCTTACCTACAGCACCGCTTTCCCCCTAGGCACCAAATTCCCACTTTGAACCAAATTCCCAAATATACTCACTCGGTCTTTGTCTCACTCAGGCCGAAGTCTCCCCTCACAGATTGTCACCTCTTACTTCCATCAAAGGCATCCTGCAGGATAATGCCTACCCTAAGGCTGTAACAGGTGAAGCTGGCTGTTTCACGATGTTACTATGCAGTAGCAACACGAGTGGTATTTGCCACTAACAGGATGCTGCCGTCAAGCCAAAAAGACCTTCTGCCTATCACACAAATGAGTAATGTGGTATATGAATTTCAGTGCCAGTGTGATGCTAGGTGTGTAGGCCGTATGTCCCAAAGACTGGCGGATCATATCAAACAGCATGACCCAGCCGCTGTTCACAACGGGCAAGGTACAGACCTGTACCTAACCAGCCCGTGCTCGCAAAACTCAAAACACAGTGTACAACGATAGATGTGATTCTGTGATTGGGCAGCATTTTCTAAATAACCCTCAGTGTGCTATGAATTACGCTGACAACCAATTTAAGATCGTTAGCCAGGCTCGCAATGTGGCGCATTTATGTGCACGGGAAGCGACATATATTACTACACAGGACCCTGTTCTTTGCAGGCAGAAAGAACATTGCACCTGTTTCAGCTAAACAAAATGACAGCAATTCGCTGACTCATCCTCAGGGCAATGCCTTGACTAATCAGGGTCAAGCTGCCCGGATTAAATTTCAAACAATGCTTGGCAGTTAACTGTCAGTCACCATCAGTGGTGCATTCTCCATGGCAATGCCACTTGCCAACCAAGCAGCACTCTCTTCACATACAGTATAAATTGTTGTTTCCCCCCCCCTCATATTGGTATTCTTGCGAGTGTCCTGATGAGTGCAAGACAGAAAGCTCAGACATGTCTCTTTTTTCAGCAATGCCCAAGCTCTGCGCTACCAAAACAAATTAGAATCAGTGCTTCAGCGGGCAAACTTTGCAAGATGCAATTATAGTCAGGCTTCTGTCTGTGGAGGACAATGTCTCATGATACGAGACAAATATACTAACCCTCACTCCCACCTCCCCCAAACACCCCTCTCCCCTAAAAGCCACCCCACCGAGACCCGCTGTGGCACCAGGTCAGGTTAAAGCTCATTAGAGCCATTCGAATCAAGGAGCAGACTAAGGAGCTGGACAAGAAGGTCACAGCTTCATGGAGCAATCATTGTTAAAAATGAAGTTAATTAAGCTGACAAAATTGAAGTGAAATACGAATTTGTCCTTTAAAAGTTCCCAATTATTCTACAAGATTTAATTATTCCATATACTAAAATGAGGTGATCAGGTACTTTAATCAAACTTAACCAACCTTTCACTTTTTAATAAAGAATATTTGAGGAGAGATTGGCTGTGATAAAATAAGGGATTGTATTGCGTTTGAAATGTGATTTAACTTGTGAGTTTGAGATCTGTGGAATCTGTCCTGTGAATTATTGAATCTGATAGAAGAAGTCAGAACTCTGTTCCTGTCCAGTGATCTCTGGCTTTCAGAGCAGGGGAAACCAGCCAGGTATCCTGCTCCTGATCACTGTCCAGTGTCCTTTGCTATGTGTATGGGCTTGCGGTGTGGACAGGATAAGGCTCGGTGCCATGCTCGCCCATGCTTCAATAGCTCAGTGACACTGAATGCTAATAGCCAATGGTGGAAATTTACCATAATGACCAGCAGTATTGTTCCCCCATCTCCAAAATCAATCAATGAGAGAAAGGACAAGAGGGCACTGGGACTGCGAGAAAGGATAGGGGGCAATGGGACTAAGTGAAAGTGCAAAACCAATCAATGCCAGTGGGAGAGCTGGATCTAATGTGGCATCAGCCCACCCTGACACTGTATAGCAACCGGTGGAACACAGGGTCATGATCCCCGTGAAGAATGTTGATTGGAAAGGGTAAAGGGAGCTTTACTCTGTATCTAACCCATGCTGTACCTGTCCTGGGAGTGTTTGATGGTGAAAGTGTAGAGGGAGCTTTATTCTAGTATCTAACCCTGTGCTGTACCTGTCCTAGGAGTGTTTGATGGGGACAGGGTAGGGGGAGCTTTACTCTGTATCTAACCCCATGCTTTACCTGTCCTTGGAGTGTTTGATGGGGACAGCGTAGAGGGAGCTTTACTCTGTATCTAACCCCATGCTTTACCTGTCCTGGGAGTGTTTGATGGGACAGTGTAGAGGGAGCTTTACTCTGTATCCAACACCCTGCTGTGCCTGTCCTGGGAGTGTTTGATGGGACAGTGTAGAGGGAGCTTTATTCTGTATCTAACCTCATGCTGTATCTGTCCTGGGAGTGTTTGATGGGGACAATGTAGAGGCTGTTGATTCTTCTTAATGGAATATATCGAGTTGTTCAGTGACTGACTATCCCAGTGTAATGGGATGTGTGGGTCTGCTTCAGTATTTTGTTAAAATGATGTGTCACACAGGGGTAGATGTGATTACTGGAAGCTGTTTTCTTCACATTCACATAACTGGAGCCCGGAACTTGATAATACAGCCTGCGACACAGGATGAGAAATATACTTATACATTCTAGCCCCTGCAGGCTAATCAGTAATTTGGACCATTACTTTGTGCTGCAGGGACAATCATTGAAGAATTATAACCTGATTCTATCACAGTTACAGCTCTTTCTATTACCCGGGGCAGATTAGCTGAATGAAATGCTTCAATGAAATCTGGGTAAGACAGTCGTACGGTCAGAGAGACCTGGGCAGTTTTCAAGCAGTGTGTCCTTCTCTATCTGCTGAAATCCAATCATCACAATCCTCAGTTTCAGGCAACATTTAACCCTAACATAGCAAGCTCTGCATTGGGGAACAGACTCTGAGACCTGCCAAAGGCTGAATGGACCATTTGTTATTGCACAGCAATGGACACATGGGTTTCTGATGATTCATCCGATTCTTTCATTCATTCTGCCCATCCCCTGTCACCAAGTCCGGCCTTTCTCTTCCCATCACCCTTCCCTCTCTGGCTTGTATCCCTTACTCGGTCCCCTTTTCCCTATCTCCCATTCCCTACCCCTGACTCCCTCCCCTTCTCACCACTGCCCTCACCCTTGACTCTGATGTTGGATAGCACAGGATGTGCTGGAGTTTGGGAGCACTGGAAATTTTATAAACGCAATGGCGGAGGAACACGTGGGCAGGTCAGAAACCTCGATCTTTATTTCCTCAAATTAGGAAACATTTACTGGATAATGAAATCACAGCTGAGAAGCCAATTGTTATTGAATTGGACCAATTAGGTATAAGAAGCACTTAAAGCTATTCATATCCAGCAAGTATCAATTATATAAACAGATGAATGAATGAGACAAGAAATGGATAAATGTCTTACTGCTGAGGCAGTGAGGATTGTACTAAAATCAGCCATATACAGCAATAGATCAATGTAATTATAGTCTAATCACACTCTCCCCCTCGCTCAGCTCACCCTTTAATATCCCACCCAGTCTAATTCCACTCTCACCCTCACTCCCCGCACCCTTTAATATCCCACCCAGTCTAATCCCACTCTCCACCTCACTTCCCGCACTCCTTAATATCCCACCCAGTCTAATTCCACTCTCACCCTCACTCCCCGCAACCTTTAATATCCCACACAGTCTAATCCCACTCTCCCCCTCACTCCCCAGGCCCTTAAAATCCCACCCAGTCTAAACCCACACTGCCCCTCACTCCCCATGCCCTTTAATATCCCACCCAGTCTAATCCCACTCTCCCCCTCACTCCCCAGGCACTTAAAATCCCACCCAGTCTAATCCCATTCTCCCCCTCACTCCCCAGATCTTTTAACATTCCACCCAGTCTAATCCCACTCTCCCCCTCATTCCCCAGATCTTCTAATATCCCACCCAGTCTAATCCCACTCTCCCCCTCATTCCCCGCCCCCTTTAATATCCCACCCAGTCTAATCCCACTCTCCCCCTCACTCCCCGCACCCTTTAATATCCAACCCAGTCTAATCCCACTGTCCCCCTCACTCCCCAGATCTTTTAACATTCCACCCAGTCAAATCCCACTCTCCCCCTCACTCCCCGCACCCTTTAATATCCAACCCAGTCTAATCCCACTCTCCCCCTCACTCCCTGCCCCCTTTAATATCCCACCCAGTCTAATCCCCCTCCCCCTCACTCCTCGCAACCTTTAATATCCCACCCAGTCTAATCCCGCTCTCCCTCTCTCTCCCCACACCCTTTAATATCACACCCAGTCTAAACCCACTCTCCCCTCACTCCCAGATCTTTTAATATCCCACCCTGTCTAATCCCACTCTCCCTCTCACCCCTCACACCCTTTAATATCACACCCAGTCTAATCCCACTCTCCCCCTCACTCCCCAGATCTTTTAACATCCCACCCAGTCTAATCCCTCTCCCCCTCACTCCCCGTATCATTTAATATATCACCCAGTCTAATCCCACTCTCCCCCTCACTCACCTCACCCTTTAATAACACACCCAGTCTAATCTCACTCTCCCCTTCACTCCCCGCCCCCTTTAATATCCCACCCAGTCTAATCCCACTCTCCCCCTCACTCGCCGCCCCCTTTAATATCCCACCCAGTCTAATCCCACTCTCCCCCTCACTCCCCGCACCCTTTAATATCCCACCCAGTCTAATCCCCCTCCCCCTCACTCCCCGCACCCTTTAATATCCCACCCAGTCTAATCCCACTCAACCCCGGCCC
>NC_135905.1:20534132-20751900 GCF_964194155.1 Cetorhinus maximus | reverse complement strand
GGACTGGGGTGGGAGAGAGGTGGGGGGGGAGGGGAGAGGAATGAGGAAGAGGGTTGTGGGAGAGAGGGAGATGGCTGGGAGAGACGGGGAGGGGTGGGGAGAGAGGGGTGAGGGGGAGGAGGTGAGGTTTCAGGGGAGGGAGAGAGGGTTGGGGGCTGGGGTGAGTGGGAGAGGGGGAGAGAGGGGTTTGGGGTCAGGGAGTGAGGGGTGGGGGGTGAGGGGGTGGGTTGGGGTGGGGGAGTGAGGGGGTGAGGGAAGTGAGTGAGGGGGGTTGCAGTATGTGGAAGTGAGGGGGATGGGGGAGTGAGGGGGTGGGGGTGGGAGAGGGGTGGGGGGTGAGGGGAATAAGTGCGGGGTGGGGATTATGGTGGGGCAGTGAGGGGGTGCGGTGGGGGATTTGAGGGGGTGGGGTGGGAGAGTGAAGGGGGGGGAGTAGGGGTGGGAGAGCAGTGGGGGATGAGAGGTGGGAGGGAATAGGGGTGGTGGGGGAGTAGGGGTGGTGGGGGGAGTAGGGGTGAGGGGATGAGGAGGGAGAGGGTGAGGGGTGGGGGTGGGGTGGCAGAGGTGTAGGGGTGGGTGTGAGAGGGGCGCGGGTGAGAGGGGTGGAGGGTGGCAGGGGTGATGGGAACTGAACTAGGCCATGGAGGGATTTGAAAACAAGGATGTGAGGATGAGAACTGAAAAGTCAAGGTGGTGCTCAGTGAGAGCTAAAGCTTATGCTGAAACTGTATAAATCATTAGCTAAGCCCAACTTGAGCACTGTGTGCAGTTCTGGTCACCTCATTACAGAAAGGATGTAATTTCTCTAGAGAGGGTACAGAGGAGATTTATGAGGATGTTGCCAGGACTGGAAAATTGCGGCGATGAGGAAAGGTTGGATGGGCTGGGGTTGTTCTCCTTGGAACAGAGGAGGCTGAGGGGAGATTTGATTGAGATGTACAAAATTGTGAGGGGCCTGGATATGGTGGATGGGACAGGCCTGTTTACTTTAACAGAGAGGTCAGTGACTAGGGGACATAGATTTAAAGTGATTGATCAAAAGATTAGAGGGGAGAGGAGAAAATAACTTGTCACCCAAAGGGTTATGGGGGTCAGGAACTCACTGCCTGAAAGGGTCATCGAGGCAGAAACCCTCAACTCATTGAAAAGGTATCTGGATATGCACCTGAAGTGTCGGAACCTGCAGGGATATGGACCAAATGTTGGAAGACAGGATTAGGCTGGGCGAAATAAAAACAGAAAATGCTGGAAAAACTCAGAGCTCTGAAGAAGAGTCATACGGACTGGAAATGTTAACTGTGTTTCTCTCTCCACAGACGCTGCCAGACCTGCTGAGTTTTTCCAGCATTTTCTGTTTTTATTTCAGATTTCCAGCATCCACAGCATTTTGCTTTCGTCTTCAGCTAGGTGGCTCGTTTTTAAGCTGGCACAGAGAGGATGGGCCAAGTGGCCTCTTTCTGTATCGGAAACTTTCTATAACTCAAAGGAAGTCACTGAGCACTGGGGTGATGAGTGAATTGGGCTTGGGGCCAGTAGGAACACAGGCAGCAGTTTTGGATGACCTCAAGTTTATGGTAGGTAGACTGTGAGACACTGGTCTGGATTTCTGCCATAGTATCCTATTGTGGGATCTCCGCTGCACCCCTCACCTGTTAACCATGACTTTTAAAAATAGTCTCGCCCCCCCCTTGAAAACCAATCAGCATCACAACAATATTCAATTGCCTGCCTCAATAGATGGAGGTCATTTAAAGGCTCCATCTGACTTTGACTCAATCGCCCCTTTGGGAGCCTGTCCCATATATCCACGACCCTTTGGTGGGTATTTCCCCCCCCATCTCTAAATTTGCTCTGAGCTTGTGAACTCTGAACCGTGGCCTCCAATTCAGTGGTCACATTGTTTTCAAATCCCATTCCATGGATTTGACAGTTTATCTCATCAACTGCTCTCAGAAGTTGTTTGTACCTATTGATTTTTTTTAAAAGATGCCAGAAAAGAAAACTGCTTTATAATGCGAGTTTTTTTTTAAAACGGGAAAGTGCTTTCTGCTTCCCCCCCCCCCGCCCCCAACCCCCTTAATCACCACCACTGTGTGTGTAGATGGTGAGGCATTGCCCTTTTAAGACCAAGCCTCACCCACCAACTTTCCTCTCCACTGCAGATTTACCCATGGGGAGAGCGACAGCCGGCGTATACAAGGCGCTTTATTTTTATCCATGTAGAAGCAACCAGATACCCCAGCCCGAAAATAATGACCAGACCCACATATCACAGCATTTTCAAAAGAGACTAACTACAATCTAATCTCACACCCCACCCCCCCCCCAACAACCGTCAACCACTGGAGAAAATGCAGATTGCACCCTACATGCCCAGTCTCTCACACACACACACACTTCTCCCTCCCTCGACTGCTTTTGTGGGTTTCCTTTCTACCCTTGTGCCTCTGACCCAGCTTCAACCGAGGCAAAACATCCCAACAAAACGGGGAGTCCCTCTGCGTCCGAATGGCCCGCGATTCCTTGGCAGTTGGGACGGTGTCGGGATCACACATCGCTCCTAAACAAGCTTGTCAATCACGTTGAATGATTCACACCAGGGCGAGATGGGGAACTGTGAAAAGGGAGGGTTTTTTTTTTTAGGAACCTGGTACGAGAGACGACTTTAAACATGAAAAACTTGTGTTTCACGCAAGTCCCAATGGCTGACAGCCTCAGACAGCGAGGGGCCACTTTAATACTCCAACCCTATGGCATGGCACAGGTAGTTCAATAATTAGCCAACATGTCAACATGGATTGAGGTTTAGAGAAATCGGGCTCCGGTGACAAACACATGAAATCAAGCTTCGTACAAATAAAAGTTCCACGGAATCCCAAGAGCAGCAGTTTTGAGAGAAAAAGAATGTCCCTCTCTATATATATATATCACACATACCACACATACACACACACACAGTCTAATGGCGGGGCATTAAAACAAACTCGCCAGAGAAAGTTTTCCTGAAAGTTTTCTCTACGGCCTAAAACTAAGAGAAACAATTTCAGGGCGCCCGGGGGGGTTTCACTTATTTAAGACTGTACTTGAAGGGAATTCGCACCTCGTTCCTGTGGAGTTGAGAAAAGTTGTTGAGATAGTTGGAATAGAGCGAAGTTCCCAGGTCGGCAGCTTTGGTATAGTTCAGGTCATGGTGCTGGGACGTCGGCTCGGGTCTGAAGGCATCGAAAGCACTCGGTTGGTGAGTGTCCTGCAGAGACAGATAGACCCAGTTTAAGAGCTGAGTTGGCTGGTACACAGAGGCGCTGGTCTCGATCGCTGACAGCAAACTCATCCTGGCCGGCTTCTGGCTCGCCTTATCCCTCTTGCTTGCAAAGTGTGTGTGTGTGTGTGTGTACAGAAAGTCAGGAGCCCCCCAGCCAGCGCTTGGCTGCTGCTGCTGCTGCTGCTGAGAACACAGATCTTTTTTTTTGGTGTGTGTGTGTGTGTGTGTGTGTGTGCGGGTTTTGTTGTTGTTTAGTTGCCTGTTGCTGTGTTGTTTGGGAAGTTGTCAGTAAGTTTTTTTTTTGGGTTGTTGGGCGAGAGCCTCAGACTGATCCGCTAGCTCTTTATCCCCCCCAAGGGAAGATTTACTCCTGAGCAGCCAATCAGTGCTGTGCATTGGCACCCGGAACTGCATCATCAGCTTTGATACATTTCACTGGAGTGATGGCGCGTCGAAGTTGCTGAAGGGAAGGAGGGAGGGAGGGAGCGAGGGAAGGAGAGAGGGGGAGGTAGGGGGAGTGAAATGTTGCTTAAAATTGAGTCAATTTCGATCCAGTTACAACCCCCTTTTATTGTCCTGCACTCTGACTGCTCGGAAATGCAGCCCCACTCCCTTTAACAGCCCACACTATCAAACTTGTGAGGATTTCTTATACCCTTCAGTCCCAATGCAGCCAATTCCACCGTTTAAGTTTTCCGATGCTAAATGAGGAAGAGTATCTAGCTGCTCCCAGCTATCCGAATGCCCTCTCCTCCTTTCATAATGAAAATATGAATTATATTTATTTTTAAATCACTCACTGAATATTCCCCCCTCCCTCCCCATACTTTACAATCCGATTCCAGGCCACTCTTTACACATTGTATTTACTGCAATCGATAAGGAAAGGTGTCCGCACGGTTTAATTAAATTTAGATTAAAATCAAACTATCGCCGGGGGATCACTTTACAAGGAAATGTGTGTGTGTGTGTTTTGCCATGGTCTGGGAGGAGAGTCAACTCGGGACTTTGGGGAAGGTTGCACTCAAACTCGGCAGAGGGAAACGTGTCTGGAGTAGTGCAAACTTCCCGATAACGTTCCCAGATCCGTACAGGGAAAAGTGTGGGGGGGGGAGGAGGTGCGATTTTCCTGCGGTTGGGAATAAGGGGCACGAATCACACTCGTGGAATACGAGTAAGTAATTGGCCCGACTTCACAAAGGACCACAAGCATCTCTCTCCATTGCAATTGGCTACATAGGCACTTTGCTAATGCTATCATCTCACTGTACTAGCCGCTTAAATTGACCCACCCCAACCTTCTTAAGCAAAAACGAAACAAAGATTCTTTGGTTCGCTAGATGGCAACTGTTTTTGGTGAAGGGTTTTTTTTTTCTAACATAACCATAATCTCCCTTTTGTGCACCCACCGGCCCCCCTGAAGATTGCTTACAGGAGAGTTGGTGCTGGAAAATCTAGCTGGGGAAGGAAGACTGAACTTGCACTGGGGAACGAATTCCTCTTTCCCTTGCTGGCCCTTTATGCAAATTAATAAATGGGAATATCTCAGGTTGAGGAGGTGAGGGGGTGGAATTTCATGTGTTTTTCTGGAGTGTGCAGAAAGCACTATAAATTCATCTTTCTGCACCATATGTTATGCAGTGACCAGAGAAATACTGAACCTTAATTCATCCTGGCAAGAGCATCAGACAGGACAAAACACTGACAAGTCAATTAGAGTTTCAGAAACACCAATATACCTTTTGTAAAAAAAGTAATAATCATGTTTTCAGGTTGACAAGGTCATAACATGGTTATAGCACAGAAGGAGGCCATTCAGCCTGTTGTCTCTGTGCTGGCTCTCTGCCACAGCAAGTCACCCTGTTGCCATGGCCCTGCCTGTTCCCAGTGGCCCTGCAATTTTTTTCTCTTCAGGTAATGATCTAATTCTCTTTTGAAAGCCAGGATTTAACCTGCCTCCACCACACCCTCTGGGAGTGCATCCCAGGTCCTAACTACACGTCGCATAAAAAAAAGTTTTTCCTCATGTCTCATGTTGTATCTTTTTCCAATCACCTTAAATTGGGATCCTCTGATCCTCGTGTAACATGTGTGTATATCAAAATAAAATTGCACTTTTCTCAATTGTTACCATTTTCAATGTATCTTTCAGGTGGAATATTAATTGTTGTAAACGCTACAGTCCACACCAATTGTGCTTTATTATTATATTTATATATTTTATGTGGTTTAATGGTAACCCCATGGCCTTCCAGTCTGAAGGTTGTGAGTTTGAACCCCACTCCAGAATCTTGAGCGTATAATCCAGGCACCAATGACACTAATGTTCCCTCTAAAATGCAGGGCTGCACAACAACTCAGAAGTTCTCACATATGCCATACACAAGTTGGCCCATTTAAGTTACAGTACAGTATTTGCATGGCTGCACAAATAAAAATTAAAGGGGCCACACACTTAAACAAATTGTCCACTCCAAAAAAGTTTGAGGGAACATTGGTTGACAGCCCAATGAAGTACAGTATTGATGGTGTGCTGCACTGTTAGTGTTGCCATCTTTCAAATAAAATATTACAGAATCACAGAATCTTAACGACACAGAAGGAGGCCATTCGGCCCATCATGCCTGCAGCGGCTCTCCAAATGAGCATTATGACCTAGTGCCATTGCCCTGCCTTTTCCCCGTACCTTTGCACGTTGTTTCTATTCAAATAATCATCTAATGTCCTCTTGAATACATCGATTGAACCTGCCTCCACCACACTTCCAGGCAGTGCAACCAATGGCCTCTCAAGTGGAAGTAAAAGATCCCATGGCACTTTTCAAAGAAGAGCAGGTGAGTTCTCTTCGGTGTCCTGGCCAATATTTATCCCTCAAACAACATCACGAAAAAAAGATTATCTGGTCATTATCACTGCTATTTGTGGGAGCTTGCTGTGTGCAAATTGCCTGCCTCATTTATTACATTACAACAGTATGTATGCTTCAAAAGTACATCAATGACAGTAAAATATTTTTGGAGGCCCTTGAGGTTGTGAAATGCACTATATAACTGGAAGTCTTTATATGTTTCATGGAGTGATTGCAAACTTGACATGAAGCACACACTTTAATGACTGTGCTGGGGTGATTAAGTAGGTTGAAGCTGGTCAGCTTTCCAGTCCATTGAATGTTGCTCTACATCATGCATTGCTTATTTATGAATCCTATGCCTCCCCCTATCAATTAAATCAGAGCATCTGCACATATACAAAATAACCAAATTACCATCTGCACCTGTATAATTGTCGAGCAAGTAGCTTCCCCGTTAAGCCAATATATTTAAAAATGAAGCTGTGAGATCCTTAGAGATGGCAAGATGTGTGTGCTGCATGTAAGTGCCCAGAGGATTAATTTTGAGGGATGTGAATTAAGGCACGCGAAATCAGTCCTATACATGTTATGGCGAGGGGTGGGAGATATTGCTTCAGTGGTCCCAAGCTGTGCAATTCTACAGTTCCTGTCTGAATGATTTTACAATTTTCTGTAACACTGATCCACATTTAAAATCCTTTTGCTAGTTTTTGTGAACCTAAAGTGTTTAAACATAGAGTCAATTCTATTTGAACTGGTACTATTTATCTATCAGATCATAGTGTGAAATATTAATATTAATACATGAATTTCTAGTAGCTTTGCAGATTATTTCTATTTGAAAGAGTCCCAAAGAAACATATGTATATATATATATATGTGCACACAGTTAAATTTTACCCTCCATTGTTGCTGCTTTCTCAATTTGCTACATTTTCCATTAGACTGGTTGAGTTTTTTGGACTCGACATGTTGAGCTACCAAGTATAAGATATATCAAATAAGTGAGAATCAATCAACTTTTAATATACTGGAAAAAAAGTAAGAATTTATGGTTGGAATTGAATTACGCACTTTCCAAAACAGAAGATTAACGCCTAAGGTACTTGTTCAGCTGCTGCAATCATTACTTTTTAACAACCAAGGCAATTGTAAGACTATCATGCATAGTCATAATGCAGATTTAGTTTTAATATTTTTCAAATGTGCAATTTTGAGAGCCACTGTTTTATGGTGACAGAATAAGACAGATTCTATTTTTATTGTAAGAGTTTACAGTTTTCACCAGTGCCTGATGTTTGACTTTTCTAAGGCTGTCCATTTTCCCATGAAGATCACAAGCCAGTAAGGTTGTGTATTTTTGTTGTTGTATCTGTATTTTATTCAATCTGAGTCTGTATAAAATTTTATATTGGAGGGTATTACACCATAAAGTCAATGTATCTGTGGAAAAAATATACCAGCGCACATTAATCACACACACTGATCTAGATCTGTAAAGTACGCTACCTTTTCAATAATTCAAACCAACATCTTTCCATGAAATCTTAATATTGGTTACTACCTGCTTCAGTGTCAGAAAATGCAAAACTAATTAAAACATTCCTGGGTGATGTAGTTGTTGCTAACAGATGGATTTCAGAACTTTCAAAATTTAAAGGTATATTTACACACCTTTAACTTAGATGGAAAGCAATTTCCATCCTGCACCGATGTTAAAACAGCTTTATTTATTTGTTCTTGGGATGTGGGCATAGCTGGCAAACCCAGCATTTATTGCCCATTGCCTAAATGCCCTTGAGAAGGTGGTGGTGAGCTGCCTTCTTGAACCACTGCAATCCATTGGTGTAGGTACACCATGGTGCTGTTAGGGAGGGATTTCCAAGATTTTGACCCAGTGATTATAGTTCCAAGTCAGGATGGTGCGTGGCTTAGGAGGGAACTTGCAGCTGCCTACTGCCCTTTCTTTAATGTGGTAGAGGTCGTGGATTTGGAAGGTGCTATCAAAGGAGGCTTGGTGAGTTGCTGCAGTGCATCTTGTAGTTGGTATACACTCCTGTCGCTTTGTGTCAGTGGTAAAGAAAGTGAATGTTTAAGGTGGTGGATGGGGTGCCAATGAAGTGGACTGCTTTGTCCTAGTGGATGTCAAGTTTCTTGAGTGTTTTTGGAGCTGCACTCATATGGGAAAGTGGGGAGTACTCTACCACACTCCTAACTTGTGCCTTGTGGATGATGGAAAGGCTTTGGGGAGTCAGGAGGTGAGTTACTCACTGCAGAATTCCCAACCTCCACGTGTCCTTGTAGTCACAGTATTTATATGACTGGTCCAGTTCAATTTCTGGTCAATGTTAACTCCCAGGCTGTTTATAGTGGGGTTTTCAGTGATAATCATGCTATTGAATGTCAAGGGGAGACGATTCGATTCTCTCTGGTTGGAGATGGTCATTGGATGGCATTAAATGCTACTTTTCACTTATCAGTACAAGTCTGAATGTTGCCCACATGTTGCTACATTTGGGCATGGACTGTTACATAATTTGAAGAGTCACAAATGAGTCTGAATACTGCCATCATCACCAAATTTCCCCAC
This sequence comes from Cetorhinus maximus, assembly GCF_964194155.1. Taxonomy (NCBI): domain Eukaryota; kingdom Metazoa; phylum Chordata; class Chondrichthyes; order Lamniformes; family Cetorhinidae; genus Cetorhinus; species Cetorhinus maximus. The sequence continues at coordinate 20,743,197 of NC_135905.1, read as the reverse complement.
TCTGACTTTATGATCGGTAGAAGGTCATTGATGAGGCAGCTGAAGATAGTTGAGCCTAGAACTTCTCCAACGATGTCCTGAAGCTGAGATGATTGACCTCCAACAGCCATAGCCATCTTTCTTTGTGCTAGGCATGACTCCAGCCAGGAGAGAGTTTTTTCCCTGATTGCCATTGAGTTAAATTTTGCTAGGGCTCCTTGATGCCACATTCCGTCTAATGCTGCCTTGATGTCAATGGCATTCACTCTGACCTCACCTTTGGAATTCAGTCCTTTTGTCCATGTTTGAAAAAGGCTATAATGAGGTCTGGAGGTGAGTTGTCCTGGCAGAACCCAAACTGAACATCAACAATGAGCAAGCTGTTGCTAAGTACATGCTGCTTGATAGTACTGTCAATGACGTCTTCCATTACTGCAATTGCTGCAATGGAAATCCAGAGGATAAGCTTCTGCAATAAAACACAATGAATGTCCCTCTTACTAGGCCCCTTCAGGCCTTCACTATAGAATTATCTTGCATTTATGGTTAACCACTTCACAACAACACGCAAGTTGTAGTGTAAATGCAACCTCAAAAAGCTGTCAATAATATCTAGAGTATCTTGTTAAAATCTATAATTCCTCTTACTGTTTACAGTGCACATATAATCCAGATAACCATAAGTGGCACAGCTCATTCCTTGGATCTCGCTGATCTTTATCAATAATGGTCAAATTCTAAATCTTTTATGCTTTATTATTGCATTTGCGCTGCACGATGACTTAAGTACAATCACTCTCAAGTTCATTAGAAGGGTAGAAATCTCTTTAAACTGCCAAGGTCTCAATTTTGAGATCTGAGTGTGCTGAGGGTTGAGCTTGTTTATCTGGCTCGATGTTTTTGCATTACTACAGCACTGAAGTGACGTGGGAAGAAATTCACTGGGACACTAACCTTGGCGTGTAAATACACCCGATCATTCCTCAAGAACAAAACACACGTGTCACCCTCACTTTAAACCTCAGCAGAGATTTCCACTATTAAAATTTTATTTACATTGGATTGCTTTTTATCTATCTTGTGAAAATCCTTTGCAAGGTTCATCATCAGTGTAAGAGCTGGTTGGCTGAGGCCAAACAAATGATTCTGTATATTTAATTTATAAATGATTATTGAAGAAAGTTTATCATCATCTTGGAATGATTTCAGTTTAGGAGGGTTTTTGCAATGAACTCCATCCCATGAACTCTGATGCTCCCTTGTGTTGGAGACTGCCAATACTAGTTCCCACAGTGATAAGGAAATGCACTAAATATAACTCTGATTCTGAATGCCCAGGTATCCCTTGAAAAACAAGGGAAGAAGCAAGTCTCCACAGTGGGTGGTGCCCTTTTCCTGATTCAGTTCTACACATTGTTTGTAGAAGTGTAAGTGCGGCACAATGGTCACGTGGTACAGCTAATTAAATGTGAAATGTAACTGAACTATCTAACTCTTTAAATGGCATATTGATTACACAAACTGTATGCTTAAGAATGCCATTGTGAAAAAAGTGTTATGGACAAATTTTCTGAAATATCATATATTAATTAACACAAATAACAACCTTTAATGAAGTCACTAACTGCTGACCTCTCCAAGGGAAGATTTCTTCTGTGCGCCAGTAAGAGCAAAGTTGCAGGCTTTGATTATAAAGAATGTGTTTGTGAGAAAACCTTCCCTTTGGGTCCTTAATATAAAGAAGTTCCTGTTGCTACAAGCAAATCATGCACAAAGAGTCCATATCAATTTGATTTGCTTTTTATGACATTGTAAAGATGCGATACCATTCAGGCTGGAGTTATACTGCTGGAACCCCAACGTCAAAACTAAACAGCGGTGGGTGACCCCAAAATCTATGAGACCAAGAACAGGCAATTTTCCAAATCTCACTGTGGGAATCCAGACTAGAGAGAGGTGCATATTTGAGAGTATTCTCAATCTCAATAATTGCAAAGTCCTTTACAAGCATTTAAAATAATATTAGAGATGGAAGAATCAAAACAGAACAGATGACAGCAACATAAACATCTAGAGCCTGCTGTTGTACTGCGCATTTGCTGAATAGGTCAGATGAAGACAGTTGGGCTGAGGCTCGTGTGAAGCAGAGACTAGTTTGTCTGAATGAACATAGGAACTTATGACTTAGGAGCAGGAGTAGGCCATTCAGCCCTTTGAGCCTGCTCCACTATTCAACAAGACCATGGCTGATCTGGTTGTGGCCTCAACGTCACTTTCCAGTCTGCCCCCCTCATAACCCTTGACTCCCTTGTCTAACAAAAATCTGTCTAACTCTGCCTTGAATAAATTCAATTACCCAGCCTCCACCACTTTCTGGGAAAGGGAATACCAGATACTGATGATCCTCTGAAAAAAAAAATTCTATTCATCTCTGTCTTAAAAGGGAGACCTCTTATTCTTAAACTGTGTCTCCCAGTTCTAGTCTCTCCCAGGACTGGAAACATTCTCCCAGTATCTACCCTATCAAGTCCCCTTATGATCTTACATGTTTCAATAAGATCACCTCTCATTCTTCTAAACTCCATCAGGATCCAACCTGTTCAACCTTTCTTCATAAGATAAGCCCCTCATCCCAGGAATGAGTCAAGTGAATATTCTCTGAACTGCTTCTAAAAGAAATGATATCATTTTTCAAATAAGGAGACCAAACTGCACACAGTGCAGTACTCCAGATGTGGTCTCACCAAGGCCCTGTACAGCTGCAGTAAAACTTCCCATACTTTTGTATTCCATTCCCCTTGCAATAAGCACCAACGTTCCATTTGCCTTCCTGATCACTTGCTGTACCTGCATAATAACTTTCTGTAATTCATGTACCAGGACACCTAGATCCCTCTGTACCACCGAGTTCTGCAATCTCTCCCTATTTGAATAATATGCTGCTTTTCCATTCTTACTGCCAAAGTGGGAAAGTTCACATTTTCCCACATTACACTCCATCTGCCAAATTTCTGCCCACTCACTTAACCTGTCTATATCCCTTTGCAGACTTTCTACTTCCTCTTGATAACTTACTTTCCTACCTATCTTAGTGTCATAGGCAAATTTAGCTAGCATACATTCAGTCGTTGCTGTAGATTGTAATAGCCGATGCCCCAGCACTGATCCCTGTGGCCCTCCACTAGTTGCAACTTGCCAAATGAAAAAAATGCATTTATCCCTACCCTCTGCTTCCTGTTAACTAACCAATCTTTCATCCATGCGAACATGTTCCTCACTACACCATATAATTGTATCTTGTGTAGTAACCTTTGATGTGGCACCTTATCAAATACCTTCTGAAAATCCAAGTACACCACATCTACAGCTTCCCCTTTATCCACCTTGCTTGTTACTTCTTCAAAAAACTCAAATAAATTAGTTAAACATGATTTCCCTTTCACAAAGCCATGTTGACTCTGCCATATCAAATTATGATTTTCTAAGTATCCTGCTATAACCTCCTTAATTTTTTTTAGATATATAAAGGGTAAGAGAGAGGCAAAAGTGGACATTGGGCCACTGGAAAATGACGCTGGAGAAGTAGTAGTGGGGAACAAAGAAATGGCGGAGGAATTGAATAGGTACTTTGCGTCAGTCTTCACGGTGGAAGACATGAGTGACATCCCCAAAGTTCAAGAGAGTCGGGGGGCAGAGGTGAGTATGGTGGCCATTACCAAGGAGAAGGTGCTAGGAAAACTGAAAGGTCTGAAGGTGGATAAATCACCTGGGCCAGATGGATTACACCCCAGAGTTCTGAAGGAGATAGCTGGAGAGATAGTGGAGGCGTTAGTGGTGATCTTTCAGGAATCACTAGAGTCAGGAAGGGTCCCAGAGGACTGGAAAATCGCTAATGTAAGCCCCCTGTTTAAGAAGGGAGTGAGGCAGAAGACGGGAAATCACAGGCCAATTAGCCTGACGTCGGTCGTTGGTAAGATTTTAGAGTCCATTATTAAGGATGAGATTTCAGAATACTTGGAAGTGCATGGTAAAATCGGGCAAAGTCAGCATGGTTTCATCAAGGGGAGGTCATGCCTGACAAATCTGTTAGAATTCTTTGAGGAGGTAATGAGTAGGTTAGACAAAGGAGAGCCAATGGATGTTATCTACTTGGACTTCCAGAAGGCCTTTGACAAGGTGCCGCACAGGAGGCTGCTCAGTAAGATAAGAGCCCATGGTGTTAGAGGCAAGGTACTAGCATGGATAGAAGATTGGCTGTCTGGCAGGAGGCAGAGAGTGGGGATAAGGAGGTCCTTCACAGGATGGTGGCCGGTGACTAATGGAGTTCCGCAGGGGTCAGTGTTGGGACCACAACTTTTCACTTTATACATTAATGATCTAGATGAAGGAACTGAGGGCATCCTGGCTAAGTTTGTGGATGATACAAAGATAGGTGGAGGGACAGGTAGTATTGAGGAGGCGGGGAGGCTGCAGAAGGATTTGGACAGGTTAGGAGAATGGGCAAAGAAGTGGCAGATGGAATACAACGTGGGGAAGTGTGAGGTCATGCACTTTGGTAGGAAGAATAGAGGCATAGACTATTTTCTAAATGGGGAGAGAATTCAGAAATGTGGAGTGCAAAGGGACTTGGGAGTCCTAGTCCAGGATTCTCTTAAGGTTAACTTGCAGGTTGAGTCGGTAGCTAGGAAGGCAAATGCAATGTTGGCATTTATTTCGAGAGGACTAGAATATAAAAGCAGCTGCTGAGGCTTTATAAGGCTCTGGTCAGACCACATTTAGAATATTGTGAGCAATTTTGGGCCCCGTATCTCAGGAAGGATGTGCTGGCCCTGGAGAGGGTCCAGAGGAGGTTCACGAGAATGATCCCAGGAATGAAAGGCTTAATATATGAGGAACGTTTGAGGACTCTGGGTCTATACTCGATGGAGTTTAGAAGGATGAGGGGGGATCAGATTGAAACTAACGGAATACTGAAAGGCCTGGATAGAGTGGACGTAGGGAAGATGTTTCCAATAGTAGGAGAGACTAGGACCCGAGGGCACAGCCTCAGAGTAAAGGGAAGATCTTTTAGAACAGAGATGAGGAGAAACTTCTTTAGCCAGAGAGTGGTGAATCTATAGAATTCATTGCCATAGAAGGCTGTAGAGGCCAGGTCATTGAGTGTATTTAAGACCGAGATAGATAGGTTCTTGATTGGTAAGGGGATCAAAGGTTACGGGGAGAAGGCGGGAGAATGGGGTTGAGAAACTTATCAGCCATGATTGAATGGTGGAGCAGACTCGATGGGCCGATTGGCCTAATTTCTGCTCCTATGTCTTATGGTCTTATTAATAATGGATTCTAGCAATTTCCCTATGAAAGATGTTAGGCTAACTGGCCTGTAGTTTCCTGAATTTTGGATAGCCTGATTCTGAGCTGTAGTTTCCACGTAATTCAATGCAATGTATTCTGTGCATGTAAATGTAGTAAGTCACTTCTTTTACACCATAGTTTTCACAATGCTGCAAAGTAGGCTCTGATGCACAGTCAATTGCATTTTAACATCTGGAGTTAATGCCCAGCCCCACATTAAAGGGAAGGGTTGTGGAGATTCTCCTGGAGATAAGAGTTTTGCGTTACCTGGAATTGACATTGATTAAAGTGCAAGTGCAATGTGCTGTTAAACCTGAATTAAAACATGCATGAGAAGCCCAAATGGAACTATGTGTAAATGTGCAGAGAAAACAGCATCGGAAAGGAACAATTCATGTGAGAGTTGGACCTATCTCTGGATGATGCAGAAATCATCTGGTACAAAAGGTAAGTAACAGAATGATATTAATCAGGGACAGAGTTGTCCCTGGATTCATTTTGATCAGCTAATTTTCGAAATTCTCTTCTCTGTATATCCGCTGGATTTTTACCTGTTTTTTTCACCTCTCTCAGGTGACCAGGTGGCTTAAGTCTAGGCAGGGGTGTGTATATATTTCAGTTATGTGGGACAGGCTGGCTGAACTGGTGGATCTTTTACCATCTGTCATTGATCGTATGTCTTCATAGCTTTAAGATAGCACCTTGCAACAACAGTGATAGAGCCATCGTTCAGCCTGTGGCGGCTGTGATTTTCCTACAGACAGGGGAACTCTTAAGCTTCAAGTTCCTTTCTTCGTTCAAGGATTGTGAAACCTTGTGTTACGGGGAGAAGGCGGGAGAATGGGGCTGAGAAACTTATCAGCCATGATTGAATGGCGGAGCAGACTCAATGGGCCGAATGGCCTAATTTCTGCTCCTATGTCTTATGGTCTTTTGGTCTTATTTACTGACAGCATCCGGATCAAAAATATTATTAAAGTTCCAACTGAAGTGGCAGCCATAAAGCAAGGTTAAACAGAGGGATGTCCCTTTATGAGTTTTATATCAGAAATCAAACCTTGTACCTATAGGTTTGAGCTAATGTGTCTAACTGCAGTTGGAAACTCTTCACCAAAGAGTGATCTCGTACGATGTCCATCAGTCACAAGGTGGGTTGTTAATATTGATTTTTGTATAATATTACATTGTTCCAACATTATTTTAAGACAAATCTGGGCTATGATTTTGATTCAACTTTGTCCCCTTTGTTTTTAAAGAAATAAATTCATTAAATTTGGCATTTTAAACCTTCTAAAATGCAAAGAATTATTACATAATTAAACACTCTATAATTAGCATCGAGAATTGGCAATCTCCTCAGTTTTAGCAGAATATTGTATGGCACAGTTCTGTTTTGGCATTCTCTTTAAATCGGTCACTTGGCTGCCTGTATTGTTGCAGCCAATAAAAAAAAGACAACGGAGGTTTTACAACAAGTCTTAATAGATCCTTAAGTGTGACCTTTTATAATTTGCAAATCTATGGCAATGTGTTATCCTTTTGTAGGTGTATCTTGATCTCACTCTATGCAGTAGATATTCAGGTGGTGCGTTTTACGGTTTGCTCAAGAACTCAAGAAGTGGCACAATCCACTTTTACATGTACATTGTAATCTGGAGCGATGGATAGTGATAGTAGAGGATCCAACATTCTTTCTATCACATGGCTGACCATGAATCTCTCCCACACTTACCACATACCCATTGGTGTGTATTGGAAAGATTTACAGGTTGATACTTAACCTGTTTGGCCACATTATGAACATAGCTCATTTGACCATCAAGTCCTGGGATGGGACTCAAACCCAGAGCTTCTAGCTTATAGGCTGGGATGTCAGCCACTGTGTCACAAGACCTCCAGATGGTGAGAGACAGCATCAAAGCAGGACTGATTTGGATTTAAGAAACAGCTCACTGTGACTGAATTCTGCGAAAATGTGATCAAGTGGGGCTAAAGGTCTTCTTCATCTGAATTTGGCTAAAGTTAGGAAATGCAGTGTTAAATTGTTGCCTTTCCCATCACTTTGTCTCCCAGTTACAAATCCCACCATCAGTCCGGACTCAGATCTCAGCACTTATGCTGGGATTACAGTATGGGCTCTTATTTATACTGCAGAAACCAATCAAAAAACAATTGTAATATTGTGTGAGGACAAAAATCTTATACACTCCCAATACTTTCAAATAGTGGTTTGGTAGTGCAGTGCTCGAGTATTGCTGAAAAAAAGGGTCATGCTTTCGAAGCCTTTTGTCTTGCATTCATCAGCGTAGCTTCACAAGATAAATCAATAGTGAAGGGAACAATAATTTATACTGCATGAGAAGAGAGTGCTGATTGGTTGAGGTTGCAGAATGCAGCAGAGAACAGTTATTTGTTAACTGCCAAGCTTTTGTTTCAAATTCAAACCAGGATCAGAGTCCACTTGCCAACCAATCAGCACTCTCTTCTCATTCAGTGTAAATTGTTGTTCCCTTTACTTTTGGTTTATCTTAAGTAGATGTCCTGATGAGTGCAAGACAAAAAGTTTTGATAGTATGTCTCCTTTTTCAGCAATACCAAAGTTTTTCATTGGAGATATGGACGCGAGGGGCCGAATGGCCTTCTTCTATGCTGCAATCATTCAATGGTTCTATGAGATGTGTGACCCATCCTCCTCCTCCCCACTTGAACACTGCAGCACTTCCTACCCCCTCACCCCCTGCCACTATACAACAGCATCATCTCTAAATCACTGCCACAGTCCGGGGTTGTGCATTGTGAAAGACTTCCCAACAAGTACATTCAACTAACTAAGCCACAACTCTCCTTATGCCTCTCCTCTGGTTTCAAGCAAGAATCTGTTTTTCTGAATGAATTGAAACAAGGAGGAGCATGGAAGTTATAAAGCTTTTCCGGTAAACTGTGACAGAAAAACTATTGCCGAATATTCATATTGTCTTCAGATTGGCAGGCTGAAAAATGGTGGTTGAATGGTAGGGAATTATTGTTGTTGTTACATTTACATGTTTTCCACTTAGAAAGCAGAGTGAAATAGTCTTGGGTTTCACAGGCTGATTAACAGTCTGAAATAGATGCTGCGTCCACGGCATGAGGTGAGTGGGAAAAGAAATGTGAGCGACAGAGAAAGAAGACAAAATTATTTACGTATTTCTGCATTTAGCATATTCATGTATGCAGCAGCAATACCTAAATACTTCTCTAGCTGCATTCGGTAAGGACCATTTGTCCTGGAACCAATCAGAAAGCACTTGCTCCACTGTCTCTGGGCAGAATTCTTACAAACGTTTCTCCAAATTCTTTCATGTGTGATGTGCACTCTGACCCCACTTTCACATCCCAGCACAATTTCTTTGTAGCAGCATAATTCTGGCTTATTAAAAGCAGTACCATTGCAGATTTGATCTGATAATAAAAACAGCACCATTTCCTGTCCATCTCATTACTTCCTATGTCATGCTTGATTATATACAAAATTTCTCCTGGCAATTTTCTTTCAGTTGATTGTCTCCCATGCAAGTATTTTCTAGCATTTTTTCCTTTTGCAAAAGTCAGTCGTCGTGAATGTATAGAATGTCCATCGGGAAAAACAAAACCTAATCAACACAGGAGTTAGATTATTGTTTGCCCATTGACAAAAAACTAATCTGATTTAAAGAAGTTATTTTCTTCCCCCGTGTTCTGACTTGCTGTCTCTGATTAACCTCAGCTCCCACAATCCCTTTACCGAAGAATTGATGCTGTGTAGCCTAAAATGGCTATTGTTTCCCAGTAATTAACATTGGGTTATCGTTCAATAGAGCTGCAGTGATTATCCCAAGTCATTGATTCTTATTGACTCTGGCCATAAACAGATTGTCCAACATGAGCCGTGTCATTCAAAGCTCCAAAACGGATGTTTGCTATGTCCTTAAACTGTACATTGTAAAATAACAGATGCCCTGTTGTGGTTTAAGTCTGTAATTACAACTTTGCATTGAGAATGGTTTATGAACGACTCGAGCTTAGTGGTTGCACATCAGTGATACTGCTGAGGTCCTTCATCAGGTTATTGCCTGGTAATTAATCCCAGTTGAAAATTTACTTTTTTTTTAAACTGCTATTTTATCATGCCACTCTCCCTTCGTCTATTGGCAGTTCTGTTGTCGGAGAGCTATGATTTATCCTTCATGGGACTTGCTGAATTTTATAGGACGTACATTATGTGCAGGTTGGCAGTATACTCTTCAAACCCATGCCAACTAGCAAATTTATACTTTTGGGAGTTTGCACTGCTCAAAGATTCTCTAACAGGGAACGATTATATTCAGACATAACAATGCACTCATGCTGAATCTGCTAGTGCCTTTTAAAAGCCAAATTCATTTACAAACTCAGTAGGGTCTAGATTTTATTCTAAGAATCGTGATTTTTTTTTTTTTGTCACACTGTCGCTCTTTCCCGAAAAGCTACAGGATGTGACCCAGGTCATATCATCTGGATAATTCTAATCACAGCAGTGAAGATCGGTGTGCTCCACATGGCTTCAAACATACACTGCCCATTGCAGTTTGCATCAATTTAGGAAAAGGATGATGGATTTCCTGCTGGACTGACTAGCGGATACTTGTATATACTGAAAAAGTAAACTCCAACTGGAATATCATGTGCCAACAGTGCTCAAAAGAAATATGGGGGCAATTTAACTTTTGATTTTACCTTCACTTTCAAACATTAAGAATAACTTTCCTGGCATTTAGACCATGATTTGAACCTGCTGCACCCAGCAAGAGAAGGTGGATGGGGGGATTAAATTGGCAGTAAAATACTTAGCATCCTGTTTTCATTGCAACCAGGCCAAGGCATTTGCTGCAGACAGATGTGGACCTTATGACTGCCGTGGTCTCTTACAGTTTGCTCCTTATCATACATGTTGAGCATCTCAATGTAGACCTCAAAGGATCCATCTCTATGCTATTCTCCGCTAAGCAAGGTATTGAGACTGACAAGGCTTCTGGTTGGATACAATTACATGAAGTTTATTACTAGCAACAACTATATACATCTCTATATAGGCCTTGACCTAGCCTGGGTCCTGACAGTTACATCAGCTGATGACTTGACTATATGCCTGATGCATAAGGTATACATGGGCCAGAATTTTACATTAATTGGGAGGGCACATGCCTGACCTGAACGCATGTGAAATTGCGCAAAATGAAGTTGGGTGTGCGTCCTGACATCACCGCGCGTGTAAGCAATGTTGAGGTTGACAGGGCAGAGCCTGTCAATAATTAAAGGGCTAATTAAGGCCATTAAAAATCCTATTGTCCACGGTTTTACATTGCTCATGCAATTTCACACTCATTGCACAGGCAAAATGGACGGGCAGGTGAGCAGCCTGTTTTAACAAAACCAAGGGCGTGTCCAGGGTGAAATGTTATTTAAGAAGATATCTGCGGGCTGTTGCATTTTTTGGGTTCTGCTGTCGGGTGCTTGAATGTGCTGCACGGACACAGTTTGGTGCATTTTCTTCTTGTCATTGAACCTGTCCGTGTCTGCAGCTCCCTGAGGCAGATCTGCAGCAGCAGCCGTCTGCCTTCAGGGAGCTCGCTAGAAACATCCACCCGCACCCTCACTTTTGTCGGCGCCCGCCCCCCCCCACCCCGCCCCTCGGCAGCCCTGAGGTTTTCCCAGTGCGCGTTTCATGCTGGCCGTTAACTGGCCATCAGCCAGCGTGAAATTGCGCTCGGGGGCTGATCGCGGGAGGAAGCGGGCATTTCGCGTCCGCTTCCGGGACCACCGACTTGGCGCGCACGCACACCAAATGTGAAATTCAGGCCATGAAGTCTTACTGGCGCAGAGTCACAGGCAGGAGTGGACATCTAACATGGGGACTGTTACCTTTTATCCTCCAGCCTTACGCACGGTGATGTCACTATGCAGCTTCTTAAAGGGTCATGTCATTGCCTGCATTGGCATCCATACAATATCACAACTATGACTATACTAAAGTTGGGGTTCTATGATGCTTATAAGGATGCAATGCATTTTTCACCATGGATCGCACAAATGGTACATACTGTCATTCCTGTCAGTGAAAGGTGGCAAGAAGTGGTGCCAGAAAGGAGAGCAAGTGTATTTGATTATTTGCGCGGGTGGGGGGGAGGGGGGTCGTGGTTCTTGTGGGCCAAGAGGAGCTCACCTGACTCCATTGACCATCTGGCAATTGAACATCAGTGAGCCAAAAATGCGACAGAGGCTGAGTAAGAAATTACTGTCTGCTTTCTGTCTAAGTTACTGTGACCCATTACTCAATATAAAATGATTTGTGATTCATCTGTGACTGGGTGCTGAATATGATCAAATTCATTAACTGAAAGCAGGCTACAAATATGGAACAATTCATAATTGTGAGTTGACATGACAGGAAGAACACAAGAGAGAGAGAGAGAGATTTAAAAAGTGAGAGACAATGGAAATTCAAATCATAGGGTTTCTCAAATGGGCGGCTGATTAATATTTCTAGGCAGCAAGCTGAAAATCTACCCCAGTGTCTTTTTGTAAATAACAGAGAAGCAAGAAATGTTGGCAAACCTAATAGAAGTAAATCACTTTGAATGTTCTATGCTTACAAAATTGAGACATTTTTGGACTATAAGCTAACTTGTGAGACAAAACCGATCGCTGTTATGCTTGAATATAAATGCTGAGGAAGCCTCCCCTGCTTATTCACAGAACCACAGAGTCTTCACAGTGCAGAAGGAGGCCATTCGGCCCATCAAGTCTGCACTGGCTGGCTGAAAGAGCAATCTACCTAGTCCCACTCCCCTGCCTTATCCCCGTAACCTTGCACATTCTCTCTTTTCAGGCAGCAACCTGGTTCCTTTTTGAATACCTGGACCGAACCTGCCTCCACCACCCTTTCAGGAAGTTCGTTCCAGACTCCACCCACCCTCTGGGTGAAAAAAAGTTTCCTCACATCACTACCACTCCTTTTGCCCATTATTTTGAATCTGTGCCCTCCAGTTCTTGATGTACTCTTGAGGGGGAAAAGTTTCTCACTAGTTATCCTCAGGATCTTGAATACCTCTAAAAAATTAGAAAATTAAAAATTAAAATTAAGAATGCGTGTAATATCCAAAAGTTGACCATTTTACAGCTTTGAATTGCCCACAATTCTTGTCAATGCAGTGGTCAACTCACTGCTAACTAGATAAAAGTGACACAGGAGCTGGTAGTCCAATCCAAGAATGCAGCCCTCAGTCTCATTCTACAGGTTTGAGGCCAGTATCTCTGGTATACCAGTCACCGTGGTTCATGAAACATTCGTTTTGTGAGTTTGGCCAAGTAACATGTTGTAAAAGAAGAGTGCCAATCAATTGTGCCATTGGGTTCCAACTCCCCATCCAGCACACACTTCAAAATGCCAGCCTCAGAAAGGTATGTCGGCCTTGAGGGGATTTACCAGAATGATACTTGGACTCCTTGTGCTAAGCTACGAAGACAGATCACATAAACTAGCGTGGTATTTCCTGAAATTTAGAAGGTTAACTGGCGACTTGATCAAACTTTTCAAGGTATTAAGGGGAACAGATGGGTTACAGAGAGACAAATGATTTCTGCTGGTAGAGTAGGTGAGGTCCAGGGGACAGAGAATAAAAAATAGAGTCAGACCTTTCAGCAGTGAAATGAGGAAACACTTTTTCACACAAAGTGTGTTAAAAGTTTGGAACCCTCTTCCACAAATGGCAACTGGTGCTCGATCAATTGTTGGATTTAACTCTGCAATTGATAGATTTTTGTTAGCCAAAGTTATTAAGGGATCTGGGGCAAAGGTGGGTAAATGGAATTAGGTTACAAATCAGCTATGGTTTCATTGAATGGAGGATCAGGTTTGAGGGGCTAAGTGGCCTCCTCATGCTCCTATGTTCCTTCTGTCAGTTTCTCTGCCGTAATATTAGCTGAAGTTTTACAAAGTGCCTCACCCAATTATCCACGATTGTTGGACTTTGCTGTTTGCTTGACAAAAACGTCAGTTAAAAAACACAAGTTGTCATTTCGCAATGTCCTGTAAATAGTCTGACCGTGGCTTTTGCATCCGCTTTTGAATTTCTAAAGATGATAAGTTACAAGTTAATCCTATTAATACATTTGTAACAAAGTGAAACAATTTAATGGGCTTATTGGATTTAATGGACTTGTGAATTAACAGACAAAAAATTAAATCCCTACAAATAAAGCATGGAATTTTTACCTCACTTGAACGTTAGGATTAGTGGGATAATTTTACATTGCAACAATGCTGAAAATTGTTACCGGACCTTGGGGTAACTGGGTACCAGAGCCCCTCAGCCAACTTCTATGGAAACTGATTGGGTTTTTTTTTAATTCATTCACAGGATGTGAGCTTCGCTGGCTGGGCCAGCATTTATTGCCCATCCCTAGTTGAGAAGATGGTGGTGAGCTGCCTTCTTGAACCGCTGCAGACCATGTGGTCTAGGTACACCCACAGTGCTGTTAGGGAGGGAGTTCCAGGATTTTGACCCAGCGACAGTGAAGGAACAGCGATATATTTCCAAGTCAGGATAGTGAGTGACTTGGAAGAGAACTTTCAGGTGGTGGTGTTTCCATCGGCTCTTGTCCTTCTAGATGCTAGTGGTCGTGGGTTTGGAAGGTGCTGTCTAAGGAGCCTTGGTGAACCAGCAGCATCTCACTAGACTTGAGCAGTGACCGCAGGGTTAATTTATTTCCTCCTCTCTCGTTCTGAGCTCCCAATCTTGACTTTGGAAGGTATAGAGTGAAGCCCAACCTTCACTGACAGGCTGAAGAACACTACCTGATGGAAGATTCAAACAGAACATGTTGGGGTTACACAGCAGGTCAGTTAGCATCTGTACGAGGGAAAGACTGGCTGTTTTTGGGCGTGTACTCTTCATGAGACCCCTGATGGCGAGTCTCTTCTTCAGGCTGACTTTTTTGGTGGGAAATAAATGCATAGCAAAATCAACAGCCACTAAAGCCTGCCTGTGCCGTTCTGAGACTGGTCATTAAGAAGTCTAATTGGTCTAAGAAGTGCTCAAGAATGCTTTTCAACAGTTGCTAATTCTTTCCTCCTTCTCCATAGCTTCCAACAGTGTCTCTGCCATTGGAGCAGCCATGATCATTGAAACTGTAAGCCAAGACCTACAATCCACAAGTGTTGATGCACCAGTGAAACATGCCAATGATTAGCTATTTTCCTCATTCATTTTCTCCCCTACACTCCTTTCCTGACTGTGCTGACTCTGCGCTAAGTGTATGTTTCCAAGGGCACTTGTGCACCCCCCTGGCATCTTTTCCTCGACTGTGAATGTTGGTTGGCAAGTCCAGGGGGCATCACAGCTAAACCTGATTCTATACAAGAGCAAGGGCCCAGAGCAGAATGATCAGGAGAAGGAATCTAAGACAATTTTAATCCTTTCTAGCAGAGAGTTGCTGAGGAAAATCACATTTACGATGCTACAGTCCAGTAACTGAGCTGGGTTGAGTAATTGTTCTAACATGCCCTGTACATTTGGCTAGAATTCAATGGTTAAAATATAATACGCCTCAAGTTAAGAGTTGTGCTAACTCAGTGTTCATGTGTTTCAAGTTAGCTCTATATATGTTATAGTAATTCTATTAGCTGAGTTCAGAAAATCATATACCTTGAGCTAAAATAAATACAAACTCCACAGTGAGGAATAAAATATTAATAACCCATAAAAAGCATAATATATGTGTATATACATATTGTAGCATTTGTGAAATGCCCGTTAAGCAATTCAGATAATGAGGAGTTCTTGAGCTGTATGTATCATAAGTGGTTTCATGCTGTTTAGAACTGAAGTGATCAGCATGACACAGTGTGAAAAAATTCATACAGTCTTTAACAACCAATCCTTTTTCTATCATGATTGAATGACTGGCTCTTAACTTCCCAAAAGGTCAATTCAGATCTATGCCCTTAAGGAGTATCTATAGATACAAACCAGGACCTTGTTCAAGAAACTCTCTTAAAACATTCTTGTTCTCAGTAGGAGCTGAGGAATGTAAATTAAGTTGGATCTCTCACGAGTGATCATAAAGTAAAAAAAAAAAGGCACAACACTGCCGTTGGAATTATGGGGAAACCTTCATTTTTTGCAGCTTTTATCTGCTAGCAATTGGGGTAACATTTATGGGGAATATCATTAATATTTTTATAAAGAGGCAGCCATGACTTTTTCATCACAATGTGATTGCTTATATTTGTGAACTGTTAGTGTGCTTAGTTCACTGGATTTTTCCATATGTTATTACTTTTCACACACTGTATGTATGTGTGCATGTGAGGGAAAAAAGCAGTGTACTGATTGCACGGCCAATTATAGTTAGAATTTGAATTATAAATGTTGTATAAACTTCAGAAAATGTATTAAGCTGAGATCTGCCTAACATGAGTTTTGTAATAATAATAATGGACAAATAAATCTTCACACTCATAGCAGAGACCATTAGAAATAGGAGCAAGAGTGGACCATAAGGCCCCTCAAGCCTGCTTTACCATTCAACACCATCAAGGCTGACCTTCTACCTCAACTCCATCTTTCCTCCTGCCCCTATATCCCTTGATCCCCCGAGAGACCAAAATTATGTCTATCCCAGCAGTTGATAAAGGCTGAGTTGTTTCAATCCCAGAGGGAAACTTGAACAACTGTCATAACCTATATTTTCAAATGGTATGTTTGAGATGCAGCTCTGAATTCAAGAATAAGACCACCGAGCCTCAAGAGGTTTTTTTTATGTAAAACTAAACATTTATTAATTTAACAACAAATTAAACACATACACAGGTCTACAAATTACTACCATAATAACTTTTAAACAAATCCCCAAATTAATTACTCCCTGGTAAATCTTCACCAAGGCAACAATAACCCATAGACTTTAAACAGATACCAGGCAAAGCACATTTGACCTTACAAATTCAAAATGAGGTTCCTTGCAATTTGGTTCCTCTGCAGACACAATCCTAGGTTTACAGACTGGTCAGATCTTAAATGCCTCTGACTCACACACACAAACTCCTTTCTGTTTATACCGAGCTTCCCCTTCGAATGTAAATTTTCCATTGTATTACTACGTTTTTTAATTTTACCTCCCCTAACAATAATCCTTTCATTCCACCAATTTTATTAGTAATATAAACACATTACTTGGTATCTCCCAGATAGGTGCAAGATTTCACCCATTCTTCTGAATGGTTTATTCAACAAATGCAAACTTACTTCCTTTTATTCCTTACGTTTATCTAATTAACATCTGAAAACTACTATACATCAAAGCATCCAGACTAGCTGGCTTTAATCCAAACACACAGACGCACAGATAGACACAGACCCTACTACAAGTCCAATTTTAAAATAATTTCCAATATCATTATAGACATTAATATCTCTTCATGACACAGCCTTAAATATATTCAACAATGAAGCACCCACAATCCTCTGGGGTTGAGAATTCCAATAATTCACAACCTTTTGAGTGAAGAAATTTCTCCTCATCTCAATCCTAAATGATCGGCCCCTTAAGCTGAGACTGTGCCCCCTTGTTCTAGATTCCCCGACCAGGGGAAACAACCTCTGTGTCCACCCTATCAAGCCCCTTCAGAATCTTATATGTTTCAATGAAATCAATTCTCACTGTCCAGAGTGTATTAGCCTCTCATCATAGGACAATGCTCTTATCCCAGGAACCAATCTAGTGAACCTTTGCCATACTGTCTTCAACCAAGTATATCCTTCTTTAAGTACAGAGACCAAAACTGCACACAGTATTCCAGGTATGGTCTCGCCAAAGCCCTGTACAATTGTAGCAAGACCACTTGCGTGTGGTGTCTGTTAGGATATACTACTAGTTCTAATTTAGTTGGCAGTGACTTGATTTTTTTATTGTTCCTTCCCACCACTGAGTATCTCGGCTGATATCGATTTCGGGAAGATCAATGAGTATCTCCTAAGGGAATATTGTTTCCGTGACCTGGTCCTGTATGTCAATCAAAAAATACCTAAAGCCAACCAGACTCATTGCTGAGGGAAGGAACAGGTTATTTTCTGCATGAGTATCAGAGAATAAGGCTTTATAGCAGAGTGCCTAGAAACAAGCTATTTAATTTGGTATAGTGTCATGGTTCAATCCTTCATACACATTGATATCTGGAATGTTGGCAGGTTCTGCAGATTTCAACTGTGAGTTCTCACATATTAAGTGCTTTGTACCATTTCCCAGACAACATGTTCACTCAGTAGAAGACAGATTAATTATCCCATGTGTTACTCTAACTGAGGGAAGAGTACAAATCGCTCTCGGTCTCTGCTGATGTTGCTATGCATTGACTTCCTCACATAAGGTACACAAAAGAAAGACTTGTGTTTTTATAGCACCATTCATGCCCCCAAGACATCCCAAAACTCCTTACAGCCAATGAAGTCCTTTTGAAATGTAGCCATTGTTGTATTATAGGTCAGGTGGCAGCCAATTTGTACAGAGCAAGCTCCAACAAACAGCAATTAGATAATGATATGATAATCTGTTTTATTGGTGCTGTTGGTTGAGGGATAAATATTGTCCAGGACGCTGGGATATAGGCAGGTTAAGTGAGTGGGCAAAAACTTGGCAGATGGAATATAATGTGGGAAAATGTGAGGTTATGGACTTTGACAGGAAAGGTTATGAGGAAAAGGCAGGAAAGTGGAGTTGAGGATTATCAGATCAGCTATGATCTCACTGAGTGGCAGCGAAGACTCGATGGGCCAAATGGCCTACTTTTGATCCGATGTCTTATGGTCTTAAATTGCAAATTCTACAATATCCGAGCCAACCCCAATTTGCACTGGCAATTACCTTTCCACCTGTTTTGAATCGGGCCACTGCCCAAATTTCCAGGGTTTCCTGAAAATGGATCACAAGACCCTGCAGGCAAGGTCTTAGTTTAACACTCCTTTGGCAGGGCAGCACTTCCAACAGTGCAGCACTCCTTCATATCTGCACCCAGCGTGAATCTAATTTATAAACTTAGGTCCGGCAGTAGGGGGTAATTGGCACCTTCTGATGCAACAGTGTGAGTGTTAGCAGCTGAGCTGCCACTGAGCTGAAAGGAAAGGAAATGGTGATGACATGAAGGAACATTGAACGGCAAGGGATGACTTGTTACTGCTCCATCCTGGGGACCCTTTAAGCAGCTTTTAATATAACTAATCAATAAATAAACTTTAAATAGAGTGCAACTAGTCAATGCCAAGGCTATATATAACCAATTCTCTCTTTCTCCATTAAAAATTTGTATGGTCCTGCGTGGGGCCATGGTTAATTATTTACTTACTCCACACAAGCCTCCTCCCACCTTATTTAACATAACTCTATAAGCCTAGCCATGTAACTTCCCTTTGGCTCTTCCTCAGTAATATCTTGACAGTCTTTTTATTCGATTGCCTACTGTTGCTCCCTCCTTCCTCCCTTAGCTTTCACACAGCCTCCTTGCAAATTCCCCATTTGTAACCGATCAATCTTCTGCTGTTATGTGTACTCCTCTCAAAGTTCTGTGCAAAACGTAAAGCAGGTATGCCCTGACCTGGTTCCTGAGCTTAATTCCATGGGGTTGGTTGGAGGGAGCTGGGAGCGATCTCTTCACCCTTTCCTCCTAGCTCGTTGTTCTGTTGTTTTTGGCTCCCATTACCTACCTTTCTGTCTCTTTATTTATAACATTTGTGTTACAGTAAATTCCAGTTGACGATTAATTCAATGTGACTTTCTCCTGCTAGGGATATATTACTGTCTGTTATACTGCTGTCTGACTGTCTGGCTTATAGTCTAAAGATCAGAGTGTGTGTTCATATCCACACATTCAGTTCTTATGTCCATGTTGTGATGTTAACCAATATCGTTTATTTAACTAAACTTCAAGTTGGTACCAGTGCACTAACCCAAGCATTGGGGTATCAAATTGAATAGTAAGTGTGCAACTTGTGCCCCAAACAAATAAAGAAGCCCAAACATTTGCACTGAGTTTATCTTTAATATAGTCTAATACTATGCCAGTTCATTTAACCCAGCTAATTTCTCCATTTGATTTGTCAATTAAATCCAACTATTCAAATATTCAACCACGAGATAATCTGCAATTAAAGTATAGAAAAATAGAAAGATTAAAATAGTATCTAATGCCAACCTAAATACATAAATCAAATACTAATGGGCAAGCAGTGGGAACAGATGAATTCCTTCATGTCTGCAGTAAAGCTGGGTCCCTGAATGTACTGTCCTTAACAGCTTGGATAAAGGACTGATTTATTAGATCAGAATATACTTACAGAGAACATAGCCAAAATTCTGAATGACTGAGAATACATCCCACATTTTGTACCTGGGGTCAGATATAGCATGGATTACATATACAGGAGACCCACTCTTCCCCAGGATTGTGCCTTGACCTCAGCATTCAACTGCACCAATTTCTCATCTCAGCCATCATTGTGGCCTCTACTGAAGATAACAATTTTGGTGCCAAATTATAGGCTGACAACTTGCAATCAATAGGAACTGGGCGAATCCAAATTAATTTCACTTCAGGAACTTACAACCATCCAAGAGAGACGATGGCATCATCCTGGGTTGGTTTTAATACCAAATGCTAGAGGTATATCCTCCCATAGTTAATTTGATCATTCCGTGATTGTGCAATTTAAATTCACAATAGATGCAGGACAAAGTCTACTTGTGGAACTGATCCTCATGAAAGGTGGAAAGTAGTAATCTACAATAATGCTTGCAAAGTAGATGTTACAATAAACACTGTCATTTAGTAGAACGACTACTCTGATAGGTCAATGACAGTGAAAACAACTTCAGTGTCGATGTGTGATATTTTTATGACTTCGTTACAAATTTGAGCTCTCGTGAGACTGCAAAGCTCACAATCGAAGCAGAGACTTACATTCAAAACATGGAGTGATTGATAGTGAAAATTAACAGTATAGTATTTTATGTGAGCTCGTTTATAAACTCAGTGTAATTTCACTGAAGCTTTAAGGTTCCAAATAAAGGAATTTCCATTGCAAGCAATATCCATTGTCTAAAAATTAAAATTGGGTGATGATGACAGAGGATTTGGTGCACAAGTTGATGCATATCTCTTCTACCATTGTCCAGCAAGCTGAACACAGTCAAGTCGGAGTTGGAGCATCTACATGAAATGTTCTATACTCCCATCAATCTACCATTCTTCTGGCTAAAATGCATTATTTCACACTTTTCCACATTAACCTGTACAGTGTATTGAAAATTACATTGTGCATTTTATCCCCTTATGACTACCATATACACATATACCAGTAGAGGGAGTCTAGAGTGAAAAAACATGTTTTAATAGCACGTGCCATTCTGATTCTGAATACTTATGCATCCCACTGTTCTTTCCCCAAGAACTTAACAACCTGCACCTCTCATCATTTGCCACATTGGACCGTAGCTTCCTTGGGGTGGCAATCAATATCAGGTTGCCACTTTGTGCCCAATTACCTTCATGGATTCTCTTCCATCGGAGAATGGGTCGGGCAATGCGGGGGTGGGGTGGGGGTTCGGAGATGGGGGGTTTGGGAGGGGTTGCAGGGCAGGTTCGGAGGTTGGGGGGGTGGGGGTTGAGAATTCAGGCCCACAAGGCGGGGAAGGACTCCAGTGTAGGTGAGGGGGATTCCTATGGGATGTTGGGGAATACAGTGGTGGAGTGGGGAGGTGGTTAGTCATGGGGGGGTTGGAGGTTGGAGGGATGTGTTGGTGGGGGAGTCCCGTGGGGGGTTGGGGATGTGTGGAGAGTCCCATGGCGGGGCTTGGCCTGGGTCTTTACAATAGTCACCGAGAAGTTAGAAGAGGCATTAATTCTTCTAACTTTTTCTAAGTAACTTCTGGGCAATTGCCATGCAAACCCTTACCTGTGAAGTTCCAAGAGGGATTCCCCAGTGCAACTTTGGGGTACCCCCTCCCCCCCTTCCAAATCCAACGCTGGGGAGCTTGGGCGTTACGGCCCTATATGTTCATCTGTCTATTTATGTCCTTCTGCAATTCCTGCTCTCTTCTTGACAGTTTACGTACCTCCTTCCTTGCCTGGTCTCATCTGCAGAATGGGTGCACTCCCCTCATATCCAGTAAATGAAGTAAATTTACCCTCATGGCTCGTCAACAAAAAAATTACCCATAAGGCTGAGATCACAATGAAGCACAGGTTAGCAAACTCAGTTAGCTCTCAGACATATATAATCTTGGTTAACGCTGTTCAAATTCACAAAAAAGACATACCAAACTAAAATGGCTCTTATGTTGGTCCAGTTCCTCTCCCTCTGCACTCAACAAAGTAACCTTGCCAGTTTGGCACAGGACAGCAACCTGGAAACAGTTTGTAAAATCACAGAATCCTACAGCACAGAAGGAGGCCATTCAACCCATCATGCCTGTGTCCGTCTCTTTGAAGGAACTGTCCATCTTTCCCCATGTAATTTTCTACTCTTCCACATAGTGGAAAATCATAATTTTACACATGACACATTGGTATAGTTTCTGTGTATCCAACATTGAGTACACACTGTCTCCCTGTAGAGGCATGCTGTGCGTACCAAAGTTCAGAAAGCATTGGTGCGAGGTTGGCATGAGCAAAGGGTTAGGGACTTCCAACTGTACCCAGGGAGAAAGCTGGAGGCTGGCCTGCTAAAATCCCACCATGCACTGGACTCTGATTCATGTTGAATTCCAAATTCTATCATTCCTTATAATATGGCAGCAGTTACTGAGGAACACAGCTCCCAGCAAGTGCATATGTTCTACAAAGTTTACACGCAGATAGATGATGGAAATTGTACTGCACATACCCAATAAAAGCTTCCCTAAATCATAAACAGGAATGTCTTATGAAGTATCACATGATTGTAGCTGAAGGTTCTTTGGGTAGAATACTGGCGGTAAGTCCTGAATTGGGAGGGGGAGGGTAGCAATGCAATCTGACATGTCTTGGGCCCAATAAATCATTTCTGCAGTGATTACATAGGGCTGTTTTATGGTTAACTCTGTGCCATTTAAAGGAGATGCAACAGATGGTTTGTTTATATTTCTCTCCCACAACTTTAGGCAGCAAGTCTGTGTGAGAGGGAGGGCCTTCACTGTAATCCTCCTCAACACAAAGCAGAAATGAAAGCTAAACAAAACCCTTTCCATTTCTGGTGCCAGATGCACAGCTATCACAAAAGTCCACCAACCTTCATGTCTGTTTGATAGCTGTTAGTTACAGCAAAGAATACAACCAACTATCATGCACTTTCAGTAGCCCTACTTCAACGAAACATTGATTGGAGAATTAGTGCTACACTGTTGTAGCTCTATCACTCTCAATTGATTTCTTTACGCTTTGTTCCAGATGTGCAAGGTATATTAATATTCAATGCAATTGCAGCTTTTAAGTACTGATTTAGCAGGCAGCGTTTTTTTTTAAGCTTTTCTATGGGCCTCAAAACTTCTTTATCCTCTTTAAACAAGTTGAGTGCCAAAAAGTGGAATGAGTTAAGCAGCAATTATTAAAAGGCATTAAAGTCGCAATGTCTAGGTCCAGGGTTCTCTTAGCATTTTCACTCCCTCCTTTGTGTGTCAAGGTCATTAGTGAAATCTCATTCTTGTTTTCAAATCTCTTCATGTTCTCATGCCTCCCTGTCTCTATGATCCTCTCCAGCCCTCCGAGATCTCTGCGCTGGTCCAATTCTGGGCTCTTGCAATCGCCGATATTAATCACTCCAGCATGGGTGGCTGTGCCTTCCGCTGCCTTGGCCCTAAGCACTGGAATTCCCTCCCTAAATCGCTCCGAGCCTACTTTATTAAGATGCTCCCTGAGACCTACCTCATTGACCAAACTTTTGGTCATTGGTCATTATTAAATGTATCAAGTTAAAGAGAACTCAAAACTTGGAAGAGCCTGTGATAGCTACTCACTCATTGGGAAATCTCCAAATACTACCTGTATCGCCAGCATTTTTGTGCACCCCTGCCAAAGTTCCTATATTCCCGGCCCCATTGTATAAATAAGCATAATTAGCTTAAAGGCAGAGCAATTATCATTTGCTGGTTCAGTAATGTATTTCTGGGCAATGATTCTGGAAATTAATGCTGTGCATGATTTTTTGATCGTTTAAATTTATGGTTGGGCTTGCGAATCACATATAATATGGACCTAGCTTTCTGACACGTTTGTTTGGCAGGAGAAATTCCCAATACATGTGCAAAATTGGAAAAAATTACAAATCTCAGTTTTGCTGTAGATATTTTACTGGTTTTGGCATTATTGGGTTGTTACGAACTTGATTTTCCAGACAGGTTTCTCATTAGAAACATTGAACTTTATTTACAGGCTGCAGCAGCAGTTACATGCTTCTATCAAGCTCCACAGCTAGATCAAGAACTCCTACTCTAAGGTTCCCCTCACTTAGAGCCGATTGGTTCATATTGTCATTGTGATACTATACAACACAATAGGTCTTAAAGCTACAGTCACTACATTCCTTAAAGTTACAATTACTATATGGTTAAAAAAGAAAGACTTCCTTTCACATGTTCACAATCACCGGATGTCTCAAAGTGCTTCACAACCAATGAAATATTTTTGAAGTAGAGTCACTGTTGGCTTTTTTTTATTTGTTCACAGGACATGGGCATCACTGGCTGGGCCAGCGTTAATTGCCCATCCCTAATTGCCCTTGAGAAGGTGGTGGTGAGCTGCCTTCTTGAACTGCTGCAGTCCATGTGGTGTAGGTACATCCACAGTGCTGTTAGGGAGAGAGTTCCAGAATTTTGACCCAGCGACAGTGAAAGAACAGCAATATAGTTCCAAATCAGGATGGTGAGTGGCTTGGAGGGGAACTTGCAGGTGGTGGAGTTCCCATGGCATCTGCTGCCTTTGTCCTTCTAGGTGGCAGAGGACGTTGACTTGGGATGTGCTGTCGAAGGAACCTTGGTGAGTTGCTGCAGTGCGTCTTGTAAATGGTACACACACTGCTGCTACTGTGCATCAGTTGTGGAGTGAACGTTTACAGTGGTGGATGGAGTGCTGATCAAGTGGGCTGTATGTCCTGGACGGCGTCCAGCTTCTTGAATGTTGTTGGAGCTGTACTCATCTAGGCAAGTGGGGACTATTCCATCACACTCCTGACTTGTGCCTTGTAAATGGTGGATGGGCTTTGGGGAGTCAGGTGGTGAGCTACTTGCCACTCTGACCTGCTTTTTTGACCACAGTATTTGTATGGCTGGTGCAGTTTCTGGTCAATGGTAACCCCCAGGATGTTGATAATGGGGAACTCAGCAATGGTTATGCCATTGAATGCCATGGGGAGATGGTTCAGTTCTCTATTGTTGGAGTGTAATGTGGGAAATGCAGAAGATGATTTCTTTTGTGATATTGATTGAGGGATAACTATTGGCTAGGGCACTAGGGATAACTCCCCTGCTCTTCCTCAAAATAGTGCCATGGGATCTTTTACATGGCACCCAAAATTAATTAGATCTCATGATCCTTGTAATCAGGTTACCTTTACTCTCCGATATTCAGGCACACGATGGGGTGATTTGGAATGTCATAGTGTGAATTGTGGAATGTCATGCTGTGAATTACAACATGCTATTCACAGTCAGTCCCATGTCCGTATCTCTGTATTGTGGAAGGGCTCTGGTCCACACCCTAGTGAGTTAAAGTCAAGTATAAACCAATAAAATGATTCGCTTTTTACAGATATCTATTTTACAGTCAATTACGATCTATTTTATAATGTTCAAAATATAAATTAAAAAAGCATACCACACAATAGATGAGCAGCTGGTCTAATTTTACGAATAAATCTCCAAAATGATTCAGCAGTAAACATAGAAGCGTTCTCACACTTTGTGTCAGAGTTCTGCAGACTCCACTTCCAACTCGACACAAGAAGCCAAGGGCTTGGAATCCCATATGCCTTCCCTTGTTCCAATATGCTTTAAAAGGAAAGACCATGTGAATAATATATCCAATTCCCTGTGTTAACGAATTGCATTATGTCAAACTGATGGATATGTCAACTGCAGCTCAGTTGGTGGCACGCTTTTCTACTGAGTCAGGGGGTTGGGGGTTTGAGTCCCATTTCAGAACCTTGAGCACAAAAATCTGAGCGTGCACTCCAGTGCTGAAGGAATGCTGCACTGTTGGAGGTGCCATCTTCCTGATGAGATGTTATAAGAAGGCCCCATCTGTTCTCTCAGGTGGATGTAAACAATTCCATGGCCTTATTTGGAAGATGAGCGGGGGAGTTCTCCCCAGTGTCCTGGCCAATATTTATCTCTCAATCCACATCATTAAGATAGATTATCTGGACATTATCACATTGCTGTGTACAAATGGGCTGCTGTGTTTCCTGCATTACAACAGTGACAATAGTTCACTGGCTGTAAAGTTCTTTGGGTTGGCCTGGGGTCATGAAAGACGCTATATAAGGGCAAGTATTTAATTTTTTTTTAAAAGAGAGTTTTAAGCGGGCCAAAAAAAGTGAAGGGCAACAATGATTACCGAAATGCAGACCATGTATAATATAGTCTGGCATTAGGCCTCTGAATAGCCATCATTTCATTAATTGCCCACTGGCTCTCAATTGTAAATTCTGCAAACCAGATGATGTGCCACCAAAGGGCACCAAAATCAACTAGTGAACATCACTAGTTCACCTGATGTCCCTGCACTTAATGATATACAACAACCCGCTGCTAAAAGATCCTGAAGTGGACAGATGAGAACAAGGTCAGGTTTGTTTGCAATGGATCCTATACCATAGCCTCCCTTTCAAGAGTTAACACTCATTCCATTTTTTTTTAAGCTGATTGCAAACCATTGGTGTTTCATCTGATCCTCTTAACCCTGTGAGCTGCTTCAGCTCCATTTTATAGTACATGAAGAGTCCGTTTATTCTTAGCAAAGCCTTCACAGGACTGATCCCATTTCCTTAAAAGTGACGGTGGTCTGGATTCATTGCAAATCCTCTTTCTCTTCCCCCTTTCCGTAGTTTACCCCCCACTTTAATAGCAGTGGGTTAGTAACAGTTATTGGGATTGGTTCCTGGGGTGAGAGGGCTATCGCACGATGAGAGGCTGTGTCAATTAGACCTATACTCTTTGGAGTTTAAAAGAATGAGGGGTGATCTCATCAGAGCATACAAGATATCGAATGGGGGTTGACAGGGTAAGCACAGAGGTTGTTCCCATTGGCTGCAGAATCTCAAACAAGAGGGCACAGTCTCAGGGGCCAATCACCTAGGCTGTGAATCTGGAATTCTACATCCCAGAGGGTGCTGAATGCTTCATCATTGAGTATATTTAAGACTGAGATAGACATTTGGTGTCTCAGGGAATTGAGGGATATGGGGAACAGGCAGGGCAGTGGAGTTAAGGCAGATCAGCCATGTTTGTATTGAATGGCAAAACAGGCTAGATCCACTTCTCCTATTTCTTATATAATAAAGGTTAATGGGCCTGAACATTTTCGGAGTGGTAATCAGCCTTGTATTTGCCACTATGTGCCCAGTTTCTTACCTGATATTTCTTCCCCAGTCTAAGTCGCCTGACTTTCCAACTCAGGCTGGTTGATGTCCAGGGCCTAGTGTCGAAGTGCAGGAGAGTCAAAATAAAGCAGGCCAAGCCCCACTTTTTTCACAGCAGTAATTGTTAAAAAAGAGGCAAATGTCCAAGGTAAGTGGATAGGATTTATGGGGTGGGGTGGATCTGAGGTCGGGCCTTGGGGTGGGAGGGTTTAGGTGAGATTCAGGTCCTCCGGGGACAGGGTGGGGAGGCATAGGTATGGGCGTGGCGGGGGAAGAGGAGTCCTGTGCGGGTGGGGGTTATACTGTGAGGCGGGGGGTGGGGGGGAGCGGTTATAGTTGGGGGGAGGGTTGGGGAAGTCCTGTGGGAGTGCAGTCGGGAAGTGGGGGGAGTCACCTTGGGGGTCAGGGAGTCCCGTGGGGTTGGTGGAGACGTCTGGGAACATTTGAACTTCAGGGCAATTGCCATGCAATCCTTACCTGGATCTTCAGAAGGGGGACTCCATAGCACATCTTCTGAGGTATCCCACCCCCACCAACTCTGACACTCGGAGCTCAGAAGTTAAGGCCCAACAACCTCAAACAAAGAAGAGATTGTTTGCTCCCCCACCACCCACTGCCCCCTCCAACAACAAATTGCTTCTCCAAGTGAGACCAGCTAACTCTATGCTGAAACTTGTTTCCTGGTCTTTTCTGCTCAGTGTTGCCAAGATGGTTATTTACCCACAAGGTCATTTGGTGGAGCTTTTGCTTGTTTTTGAATTGTGTATATTGAGTCCAATCTAAACCATTTTTTTCCCCCCAGCAGTTAAAACAGTTTGCTCAGTATAATTGCATGCAGCAATACCCAGTCCATTTAGACTGTTAAAAGTTGGGTATCTGAGATATTTTTATTTAAGAAGCTCATCCACTGGCAGAAATGAAATGGAACTGTTTGAGAGGAGAAGCAGCAAAGACGGTAGTGTGGGAATTAAGAATGTAAAAATAATAGGTGGGGTAGACCATTTGACCATTCAAGCCTGATGATCAATGACTGATCTTTATCTCAATTTCACCTTCCCACATGATCCCCATGTCTTTTAGTATCTAAAAAAAAACTCTAATTTCTGCTTTGAATATATCCCAACATCTGAGTATTTCACAGCTCTCTGGGATACAGAGTTGCAAAGTTTCACAGCTGTTTGACTGATTTCTCATCCCAGTCCTAAGTGGCGGTTTCCCTTATTGAGACACAGTGACCCCCACCTTCTAGATTCCCCAGCCAGGGGAAACGACCTCCCTGCATCTACCCTACCCTATAATGCCCCTTAATAGGATTCTACATTGTGTTTCATATGGGAAACGGAAGAGAATCTTGGAGGAAAAGCTTATTGAAAATTTCGTTTTCAAGCAGTTGGGGACCAGGGTCTGAGGGCTGATTGTTATTTTACTTCATTTCTAAATAGGAATTCCAGAGTCATTTTCAAGACTGGGTTAAATTAGTGCATCTAGTGTACTGTACTTTGTTGCCACCTGGTGGTAACATTTTCATCAATGCTAATCCCACAAAGTGAGAAATGAATTATTTCACATGCATGGGTGCATAGAACTGTAAATTTATCAGCTGAGTTCAGTAATTTGTCGGGATTCTTTAAATGCCCCAATTGCATTACCATTCACAGCTGCTGACTTTCTCCGAAGGGAAAATATATTTCTGGGGCGCAATGCAGAATAAATCATATTTTAGCCATGGTCTGGGGACGCACAACTGACATCAGTATTGCTGGACAAGCAGAATGGAAATAAGCCATTGCTGAGGGTTTTGAGTCCTCACTGCAATCCAGCAACTAGAAAGTGCATACATACACAATGTGTGAGGAAAGGTCTAGGATCAGCTGTCATGCCCTTATTAAATAACTTCCACTGCTAAAATCTTACCTATGAAGGATAGTTAACAGACCCAAGGCACCAGAGCTCTAGCATTAGCTTCACGTCAGGACAGTTTCCTTCCCCCAAAGTAAGGTTCCACCATATCAGGAAAGAAAATGTATCAGGTGCCTTGACATTATTCAAAAGCAGGCATTGTTCACACAGTGGTGAGGCGCTGTTCACGTGGGGTCAATCACTGAAGACAAGATCTTTCTAAAATCATACACACGATCGATCTTCAATGGAGAAGATCACCTCCCCTAGGCTGCTACTAGCAATTTGCAAGTTAAATCTGTTCTAATTGCCAATACTAATACTGCAAGGAATGCACATACTTTTAAAGGATATATCCCCAACTGTTGGTGAGGCATCTGGAGGAGTCTTCACAAATGGTGCTCATCATTGAAGTATGAAGAAAAACTAACTAGGTAGGTAATAATTTCAAGCATGCTGAAGCCCTGACAGTGTTCCACTGGGGACAAGTAACAGGAGTATTTGTTCCCACAAGGCTTACAAGTGGTTAAGTTTCCAATAGTGTCCATGCTTCCAAGACTTGATCAAACCCATCCAATCTGGATAAACCAAGTCAGCTTCTATTTCTGAAAAACATAACCATTCATTGTTCCCCCATAATCTGGGTTATTTGAGAGTCGACATTAATCCAGGAGTTACTGCTTACCCTGCCCCATATCAAGACAAGAGCAGCAGCTAAGTGTGCCTCAGTGATTATCTGCTGATATCACAATATGCCAATTTGTCTACCCCAGAGACAATCCCAGAAGTTTCTTCATTAAGTATTGGCTCAAATCTCTGTCATATTTAAATTTAGGCTGCAACAGCCTAGAATCTATCAAATCTGGATTCCCCAGAACTAAGCAATGTCCAGTTCTCGATATGACAGCTGATGAGCAGAAAATCCATCTCTCCAAATACATGATTAAATCTCTTGCAGAAATCGACTGGCTGCCTGTTCCTGCAATCCCAGTGTTGCCTCTATGACTGCCTGGTTGTTTGCATCATTACTGCTATACCTGCTGCTACTCTATTTTACAGGGCAGATTTTGTTCTAGGTTCCACCACACATCCAGGGTCATGACATGACTACACCTGCTAATCGCGTCACTAGAGATCAAATTAAATAGACTCTGATCCAGTATCTGCAAAGTTACTTTCATTGTCAAACCAAAAAGATGGTACACAGAACAGATGCTGAGTGGCAGACTGGTGAATAGTGTAGAACACCAGGCATTTACCCTCTGGGACTTGGGCTCAAATCTAACCTGGACTTGAATAGTCAGAAACTATTTCCATTGGTTTTCTTCAAATCACCCTTTAGGCTTCTAAAGTCAAGGGGAACACAACCCTGGTGTGTGTGTGTAATCTTTGTAATATAACCCTTGGTGTCCAGGTTATCATTCTGGTAAATGAACACTGCACTCCCTCCAAGACTAATATATCCTTCCCAAGGCATGTTATCCAAAACGGAATACTACTCCAGATGTGACCTAACCAGGGCTTTTGTAGAGCTGTAGCGTAGCTCTTACACCCTTGTAATCTAGTCCTCTAGATATAAAGCTCACATTTCATTAACCCTCTATAGCTGTCACTGTGGACCCCTATATCCCTTTGGACCTCCACTATTTCTCCAGATTTTCACCATTTAGGAAGTTCTGAGCTTTCCTTTTGAGATCTGGAGTGGATGACCTCCCACTTGCCACATTTTTGCCTACTTTATTCCGTCAATATCTTTGTAATTTATGCCAACTACACTGCTTGCTAAAATTAAAGTAAAATACCGCAGAATAAGGAAATCTGAAATAAAAACAGAAAATGCTGGAAAAACTCAGCAGCTCTGACAGCATCTGTGGAGAGAGAAACAATTAACATTTTCAGTTTGTAAAACTTCATTCAGAGCTGGAGAGGGGAAGTATAATCAGTTTTCTACTATTGAAGAGGGAGTGGAAAAGGTCAAGCAAAATAGGTCAGGAATAGATGGGAACTCAGGACAGACTCAAAATGTTAACTCTTGTTTCTCTCTCCACAGATGCTGCCAGCCCTGCTGAGTTTTTCCAGCATTTTCTGTTTTTCCTTACACTGCTTAGCTTTCTGTCATTGGTAAACTTGGGTGTGTTTTCTATTTTACTTGTTAATATGGTGAAAAGTTTGAGGCTCTAACACAGATCCCGTGGGACCCAAATCACATCCTGCCAATTAAAGTATTTAGTCATTATTCCTACTGTCCAGCTGAGCAGCAGGAGACAAATTCCTAACCATGATTTCTCCTCTGGAGGAGTGCAACTCCAACACTCAAGAAGCTTGATATCAACCAGGATAAAGCTGTCCTCATGGTTGGTTACCTTCTTCACCACCTTAAGTATCCGTTCCCTCCATCACCAGTGCACTGTGGCTGTAGTGTGCAACAGGATGTGCAGCAATTACCAAGGCTCTCTCAGGACACCTATCTCTAAGGCCAGCAGGTTCACCGCTAAGTTTCCCTGCAAGCCACACACCATTGTGACTTGCAAATATGTTTCAGTTCCTTCATTGTTGCAGGGTGAAAATCCCAGAACTCCCTGCTGAAGCAACATGAAAGTGTCTTGACCACAACAACTGCACAAGTTTGAGGCCTTGCTAGTGACATCCATATCCTGAGAATGAATTTCAAGAACCTGGAGAAGAGAATGTTTCTAGGCTATTTGCCAGTTTGCAGCACTTTAGTTGAACTCAATTGGGAGGATAAGTGGTACAAAGTAATTAAAATATGCAAAATTACAGTACAAAGCAAATGTGTAATCGCAATTGATCAAGTTTTATTTAATCATAATTCCATTCACATTTGTCCACAGTTAATGATGCTGACAGTACTGCTGGTTTTGCCACCACCGCTGCCCAAGTTCTCCATCTTCTTTATGACGTCGGCACCCTCTATAACTTTACCAAATACAACATGCTTTCCGTTCAACCTGCAAGATTCAACAAAATATTAGTAACCACCAAATCTTGTAACGGATAATTGCAAAGGAGAAAGTAGTGAGTCACCATACACTCACCATGGAGTAACTGCAGTGCATATAAAGAACTGGGATCCATTTGTATTTGGTCCAGCATTGGCCATAGACAGGGTACCTACAATAGCAAGATGACAAAATTTATTTCCAAAGTGCGTTCAGCTTCCTCTTGTATAACTTGCATTATCTGTTCCCTTAAACAGAGTGAAATGTTAAAATGCTTATCTAGGACCGAGAAAGAACTCCTGCTTTGTGTCTGACCCTTGTTAAGAGGAAGGATTAGGAAAGATGGCTGAAGGTCAGCATGGTAGGTTTGCAGGCGGAGTTTGAAAATGGATAGAAATGTAATAAAGGGTTTTGAAATCAATAAACAAGCAAACTTCTTCACAGGCCTCCTATATTCTTCTTTATTGACAAATTATGTGCTCACTTTTGTTAGAAAGATTAATAGCAGTTGCTATGGTCTGCTCATCAAAATTCAAATTGAATATTTTTGTTTATTTACCATATCCACACTTTGATGCAAACAGCCAATAAATTCATGAGACTCTGTGACCCCCAATGAGGGATTAGGGATAGGTCAGTTTCTAATAGCTTGGACTTTGTTTTTACTGCAATGAGGCTATCAGCACCTACCATCATTAAAGAGTAAAGCAGGTAGCCAGAAACCACAATGCTCATTTAAACACAAACCAGCTAGCTGCTGTTAATGAGTTGCTCTGCTCCTACAGAAGATTCATTACAACAGTGCCTGGCCAAGAGACGTGACATAAAGTTTCAGCACATAGATGATAGACATACACTAAGCTAGTCAGAAAACGTTAGGGCTTGTCCATTACAATTGAAGTAATTAACAGACTAGATCTTATTTCTACCAAATAACCCCTCTTGCAATGAAAATTAACTTTTGCAAGTATGGAATTTTATTCCTTCAGTTTACTGTTCAAGGTTTAAAATACATAAATGTCTTTTCACTCAATCCCATATTTTTTCCCCTCTTTTGTGTTTTGATTGGACAATGAATTAACTGTTCTAACTTACACATCCTGATTCAGACTCTGCACACCTCAATCTGACTGGTCAAGGAGATCCACACTTGAGTGTCCTGTTCATGGGTCCTAGATTCCCTGTGCAAGGTGTTGCACTGAAATGGCTTTCTAATTACAGCAAACTCCAGTGCAATAATCCTACAATAAATCTGTGGGCAACTGGAGGTGTAATGAACAGTTGGCACCACTCAAAAGTAGGAAATATAGGCATGACTCAACATTGAATTTAATTAGTAGAACTATTCATAAAAGGACAGACTTGTATTTATATGGCACCTTGTCAGAAATGTATCAAAATCAAAAACTTTTACTTAAATATAATTTGTTTGGATTCTCTAAAGATTTGATAATATTCCACAAAAGAATTTATTTCATGATTTCAAACAGTGATGCTCCAGTAGGTACTATGAGGACCTGCAGCACAGGTTATTTGAGCTCCAAACTGCACCTCCCCAGATGCTCTTCAACAAGCTAAGCCCCACAGTCATGCAGAGCAATCCTCCCACACTGAACATTGCAGTCATTTGAAGCCAATCTTCCTGCCTGTATATTCTCCACCTCACCCATCTCCCTGACAAACAACTCCCTCTAAGCACTCCTTTCCCACCCTAACCATAAAAAAACACCCTATTTACCAAGCCCCATGTGCATCAGTTGGAAATTCTCATCGGCAAAGTTTTCACCGTAGGTGGACTTCCCACCAGTGCCGTTGTTCTTTGTGAAATCACCACCCTGAACAATTGGAAGCTGAAAAGATCATTAGTCATTTACACAAACAGGCAGAGAGATATTCCCAACCAGACGCAAAACAACATTGCTCTTTTACCTGGCACATGAAGCCGGGAATGATTCTGTGGAATATCGAGCCCTTGTAACCAAATCCCTTCTCGCCAGTGCACAATGCACGGAAATTTTCTGCAACAAACTCATTCAGAATAAGCACACGTCTAAACAACCAAGAATTTCCACCACTCAATAGTTAGTTTCTGGGGCTTACCTGCAGTTTTGGGGACCACATCAGCCCTGAGCTGAAAGGAAACAGTGCACAGCTTTAGTATTCATGCATAATAACATTTAGAAACAGCTGCAGTCACTATTCCCCCTTTGCATTGAGAAATCTATTAAAATCCAGTCACACATACACAAGTTTCGTACAGAGTAAAAATTGTAGTTCCTGGAAATGGGATACAATTATTGTACTGCACCTGATCAATAAATACTTATTATTTTTCAACTTTCTTGGTGGGGAAAACCCTACAAATTTCAACATAGTCTTGGGGATCTCTTGCAAATATTTACAGTCTAGGGAACACTAATTTTGCAAAGTGTCAGCTAGTCAATGGAAACCATTGGGAATAACTACTGCTGGGTTCACTGAACTAACCAAGTAATCCCAGCCAGACTCTCTTCCCCATTCCCCCACACAATGAGTCTTGACTTACTGACATCATTTCTCAGCACTGGGTCAACTTCACCTGTAAACTAATGATTCCCACCTCGCCATTGAACACATTTTTGGCTGGTACAGACACTATGAAGCGAATGACCTCCTCTTGTGTCCTAAAATTTCCAGCATACCAACTGAGCACCATTGCTGCAGTTTTCCCATAAATTCATATATTCACAGTCAACTGGATTCCGATATACTGCATTGAATTTTGCAATGCCCAGAAATTGCAGTGGGATGGAGACCATCAGAGTCGTGGTCATTGCCCATCTAACTTTCGTAACTGCAGCACCTCGGCATGCTCTGATGGGAGTCCTGAACTTGCGCGGTCACAAGATTCCGCCAAGGAATCCAGAGCGAGAATTTTTAACTTTTGCACTTCCCCCATTGCTGCTTGAAATACACCTTATTCAATGGGGGAAACAGAATTACCTGGAAAAACTCAGCAGGTCTGGCAGCATCGGCGGAGAAGAAAAGAGTTGATGTTTCAAGTCCTCATGACCCTTCGGCAGAACTGAGTAAAGTTAGGAGAGGGGTGAAATATAAGCTGGTTTAAGGTTGGGGGGGGTGGAGAGAGAGAAGTTGGGGGAGGGGGGGTGGTTGTAGGGACAAGCAAGCAGTGATAGGAGCAGATAATCAAAAGATGTCACAGACAAAAGGAACAAAGGGGTGTTAAAGGTGGTGATATTATCTAAGAAAATGTGCTAATTAAGAATGGATGGGAGGACACTCAAAGTACAGCTCTAGTGGGGTTGGGGTGGAAAGACTGACAGGGTATTACAGGTATAGATTTAAAAATAATGGAAATAGGTGGGACAAGAAAAATCTATATAAATTATTGGAAAAAACAAAAGGGAGGGGGAAGAAACGGGAAGGGGGTGGGGATGGGGGTGGTAGTTTAAGATCTAAAGTTTAAGATATAAACACTCCTTTCAAGTGAAGCAGCATTTCACTTGCATTTCCCCTAACTTAGTCTACTGCATTCGTTGCTCCCAATGCGGTCTCCTCTATATTGGAGAGACCAAATGCAAACTGGGCGACCGCTTTGCAGAACACCTGCGGTCTGTGCGCAAGAAAGACCCAAACCTCCCTGTTGCTTGCCATTTTAACACTCCACCCTGCTCTCTTGCCCACATGTCTGTCCTTGGCTTGCTGCATTGTTCCAGTGAAGCCCAACGCAAACTGGAGGAACAGCACCTCATCTTCCGACTAGGCACTTTACAGCCTTCCGGACTGAATATTGAATTCAACAACTTTAGATCTTAAACTCCCTTCCCCCATCCCCAACCCTTTTCTTCCCCCTCCCTTTTGTTTTTTCCAATAATTTATATAGATTTTTCTTTTCCCACCTATTTCCATTATTTTTAAATCTATAACTGTAATGCCCTGTTAGTCTTTCCACCCCACCCCCACTAGAGCTGTACCTGGAGTGTCCTGCCATCCATTCTTAATTAGCACATTTGTTTAGATAATATCACCACCTTCAACACCTCTTTGTTCCTTTGTCTGTGACATCTTTTGATTATCTGCTCCTATCACTGCTTGCTTGTCCCTACAACCACCCCACCCCCAACTTCTCTCCCCCCACCCCCCACCACCTCCCCAACCTTAAACCAGCTTATATTTCACCCCTCTCCTAACTACACTCAGTTCTGCTGAAGGGTCATGAGGACTCGAAACGTCAACTGATTTCTTCTCCACCGATGCTGCCAGACCTGCTGAGTTTTTCCAGGTAATTCTGTTTTTGATTTGGATTTCCAGCATCCGCAGTAGTTTTTTGTTTTTATTCAATGGGGGTGAGGGGGGGGGGTTTATTGAAACCAGTAATGTACGCGAGTAAGTTCCAATCTGCAAATTGCTTTATGTAAACAAAATGAAGGGTGAGGGTGCTCGGGGAGAACTCCATGCTATGAATGCAAAGTGAAGAATGCTGCAATCAATTGCAATCCCGCTGCAGGGCAAACAGAGCAGAAATTCGCTGTGGGGGAGATGGCTTTGCTTCACCGCTAACCAAACATTCCCAGCCAATATTTGCCTTCACACCAACTTCTCAACAAACTCCAGGTAACTGATCAGCTGTTTAAAAGTTGTTCACTCCATTTGGGAGCAGGTTTATCTTCAAATGCAAGACAGGAATCATCCCTCTCCCCCGGGTGCTCACCTCCATGACGATGCGGCCCAGGGTGTTGCCTCGGGAGGCGATGTCCATGTAGACGCGGGGATTTGGGTTGTTGGCCATGGCGCTGCTCGAATCCCGTTAACTCCGACTCCTGGCTTTCAGGAAGAGGGTGGAGACCCGGGAGTCCCTTTGACCTGTTCATCTGGTAAAGGGTGGGGGGGGCACCCAACCTCTCCCCTTTAGCCTCTCTGGGGAGTGGGGTGGGTTCTCCTGCTGTGAGTGTCCATCAGAAACCTGGGCACAGATACCCATCCTATTCCCAGCTTTATTCCCAATGGTTGGATTGACAACATTTCTGACAGACACTCCTGAAAGGCAACAGCCAGGAGCACAAATCCAGAAACTAGTCCCTGTAGCGCCATGGAATCTTTTAACACCCATCTAACCAGGTTTATCCACCACAGATCAGGCCAGAGTCCTTTCTGATTGATTCATTCATGGGATGTGGGCGTCGTTGGCTTTGGCCAGCAGTTATTGCCCATCCCTCATTGCCCTCCTTGAGAAGGCATTTAAGAGCCAACCACAATCAAGCGATCGAACACTCTGCAATTCTCCTTTGTAAAGTTTATTTAACACCTTATCCAAAAGCCAGTGCTCTCCTGATATTCCCATCAATACTGTAAGTTTATTTTGTGCCACCCACTCAGCAATGAAGCTAAAAGCCACAGCAGTCGAAATCAGGGATGAAAGTACAACCTGAATCAAACTGGGACAAGATATGCAGACTATGAATGTGTGGGGTTGTTATATTATGGCTGCGGTGTCTGAATCAGTCTTTACTCATCCATTCAATGCTCACTTGCAGCATGTAAAATTCATAGTATATAAAGACATGTTGTCCCGGCATATTATGCAATGGGAGACATATAACTAAATGAATTCCTGCTCGCGCTAACTAAATAAGGCCTACATTTTTTCCCCCCGCTCCTCTCCTGAAGGCACCAACTCATGTTGTGGGCGTTGGTCATCTCGGTCAAACCACCATTCGCCAGGAACGTCAAACCTTGGGAGGCTAATCAACATTGGGGGCATCGCAACTGCACCCAGCCCTGCTCTGTCTGACATGTGGGCACTTTCTGGCAGGCAATGGATGGTGGTCAGGAATGGGAACCCCAGCTGGTTTTTCAGTCTCCATCGCCTCTTGAATGCAGAGGCCAATTGCTTTGCCACTACCGCAGCACTGGCTGATGGTAACTTACTCAGTATGGAGTAGGAATTGAGTCTGAATTCTCTGGGGTCCTTCGAGACACCAACGAGACCTGAAATGAAGCCTGGAAATACTAACAATGAAGCCCCGAACAGAGATGAAGCTGCCAAGTAGCAATAAGTCACCAGCAGCAAACTATCACTCCTCACTACTCACACTGACAATGGGACTGACCCTTTTTATCCTGCCCATGGATGAGGTTTTGCAAATTGTCCGCTGGCCGCCTGCCCATTTTGCCCTTGCGACGAGCATAAAATTGCACGGGTAACATAAACTCGGCGTCAATTGCCTTTTTCATGACCTTAACTGGCCTGTTAATTAATGGCGGGCACAGCTCCAACTCCCGCTCGCCAACCATTCAGACATCCCATTGCCTATATTTGCTGCTAGATTTGTCTACATAAGTGATTGCAGTTTACAAGGAATTCCTTGGCTGTGAAGTACTTCAGGACATCCCAAGGACATAAAAGGTGCTGTATAAATGCAGGTCTTTTGTTAATTTTCGAAATGGCCCTGGTGTTTGATCATTTTACAGTGCTACCTCTGCAAGGTACCAAAAATGCTGCTCTTTACTTCAGAAGCTCGTTACTGTCTTGGCACTGGAAGCCATGTCAGTTCCATGCCTCAGCTTTGAGTCAATTCGACCTAGAAATTCCTTCAGCAATCTCCATTTTCCCTTGCAGCTCCTGCTACTAGAATTGTGGAATTCTACAATGGTTGGTGTTGGAAATTTACAGAGCTTTGGGCCTTGCCCAAAAGCAAAAAAAGATAACTTTGGGTGTAACTAGTTAAAGGAACATTGTGACATTGGAACATAAGAAATAGAAGCAGGAGTGGGCCATACGACACCCCGAGCCTGCTCTGCCATTCAGTAAGATCATGGCTGGCCATTTACTTCAACTCCATTTCCTTGTCCGATCCCCACATCTCGATTCTCTTATCCCCAAAAATCTGTCGATCTCAGTCTTTAATATCTTCAATCACTGAGCATCCACAGCACTCTGGGGTAGAGAATTCCCAAGATTCACCCTTTAAGTGAAGAAATCTCATCTTAGTCCTAAATGGCCGATCCTTATCCTTTGAGTTTGACCCCTCATTTCATCCAGCCAGGAGAAACAGTTTCTCAGCCCTTCCCTGTCAAGCCCTCTCAGAATCTTACATGTTTCAGTGAGATCACCTCTCCTTCTAAACTCTGGAGAACGTAGGCCCATTCTAGTCAATCTCTCCTCATGGGACAACCTTCTCATCCCAGGTAATCACAGTAAAGTACCTTGTAAGAGATGTTACCACATTTACATGTGGCTGATGATGATTGTTTGCCTGAGAATATCTACCAGCAAACTCTTAGTTTGTTCTGTTCTGGCTAACTCATGGGCTCAATCTACCAAAAAACTCCAAAATGATTGGTGGTGCTAACCCTTTAGATGTCAAAGGTCAAAGTGAGGGGAACACAGGACTCAAAGGCAAAGTTGAATCATTAAACACAGAATCTATTCTCCTTTTAGGTGGATTTTTGTGTCCGTGTAACAGAAAGCTGGGGCACAAGGTGGTTTTGCTGATGCCCCCATGGTGAAGCATCAATCTGGCCATGGCACTGCCAGGAGTCTATAGGCATCACAAAGTTCTAGAACACTTCCACCAAAGAAACCTTGATGTCCATGATGAGAATTCAATGGCAAAACAATTAACATTTTCAGTTCATAAAACTTCTTCAGAGCTGGAGAGGGGAAGTATAATCAGTTTTCTACGATTGAAGAGGGAGTGGAAAAGGTCAAGCAAAATAGGTCAGGAACAGGTGGGAACTCAGGACAGACTCAAAATGTTAACTCTTGTTTCTTTCTCCACACATGCTGCCAGACCTGCTGAGTTTTTCCAGCATTTTTTGTTTTTCCTTACGCTGCTTAGCTTTCTGTCATTGGTAAACTTGGGTGTGTTCTTCATTTTACTTGTTAATGTGGTGAAAAGTTTGAGGCTCTAACACAGATCCCGTGGGACCCAAATCACATCCTGCCAATTAAAGTAGCTAGTCATTATTCCTACTCTCCAGCTGAGCAGCAGGAGACAAATTCCTAACCATGATTTCTCCTCTGGAGGAGTGCAACTCCAACACTCAAGAAGCTTGATATCAACCAGGATAAAGCTGTCCTCATGGTTGGTTACCTTCTTCGCCACCTTAAGTATCCGTTCCCTCCATCACCAGTGCACTGTGGCTGTAGTGTGCAACAGGATGTGCAGCAATTACCAAGGCTCTCTCAGGACACCTATCTCTAAGGCCAGCAGGCTCACCTCTAAGTTTCCCTGCAAGCCACACACCATTGTGACTTGCAAATATGTTTCAGTTCCTTCATTGTTGCAGGGTGAAAATCCCAGAACTCACTGCTGAAGCAACATGAAAGTGTCTTATGACCATAACAACTGCACAAGTTTGAGGCCTTGCTAGTGACATCCATATCCTGAGAATGAATTTCAAGAACCTGGAGAAGAGAATGTTTCTAGGCTATTTGCCAGTTTGCAGCACTTTAGTTGAACTCAATTGGGAGGATAAGTGGTACAAAGTAATTAAAATATGCAAAATTACAGTACAAAGCAAATGTGTAATCGCAAGTGATCAAGTTTTATTTAATCATAATTCCATTCAAATTTGTCCACAGTTAATGATGCTGACAGTACTGCTGGTTTTGCCACTACCGCTGCCCAAGTTCTCCATCTTCTTTATGACGTCGGCACCCTCTATAACTTTACCAAATACAACATGCTTTCCGTTCAACCTGCAAGATTCAACAAAATATTAGTAACCACCAAATCTTGTAACGGATAATTGCAAAGGAGAAAGTAGTGAGTCACCATACACTCACCATGGAGTATCTGCAGTGCATATAAAGAACTGGGATCCATTTGTATTTGGTCCAGCATTGGCCATAGACAGGGTACCTACAATAGCAAGATGACAAAATTTATTTCCAAAGTGCGTTCAGCTTCCTCTTGTATAACTTGCATTATCTGTTCCCTTAAACAGAGTGAAATGTTAAAATGCTTATCTAGGACCGAGAAAGAACTCCTGCTTTGTGTCTGACCCTTGTGAAGAGGAAGGATTAGGAAAGATGGCTGAAGGTCAGCATGGTAGGTTTGCAGGCGGAGTTTGAAAATGGATAGAAATGTAATAAAGGGTTTTGACATCAATAAACAAGCAAACTTCTTCACAGGCCTCCTATATTCTTCTTTATTGACAAATTATATGCTCACTTTTGTTAGAAAGATTAATAGCAGTTGCTATGGTCTGCTCATCAAAATTCAAATTGAATATTTTTGTTTATTTACCATATCCACACTTTGATGCAAACAGCCAATAAATTCATGAGACTCTGTGACCCCCAATGAGGGATTAGGGATAGGTCAGTTTCTAATAGCTTGGACTTTGTTTTTACTGCAATGAGGCTATCAGCACCTACCATCATTAAAGAGTAAAGCAGGTAGCCAGAAACCACAATGCTCATTTAAACACAAACCAGCTAGCTGCTGTTAATGAGTTGCTCTGCTCCTACAGAAGATTCATTACAACAGTGCCTGGCCAAGAGACGTGACATAAAGTTTCAGCACGTAGATGATAGACGTACACTAAGCTAGTCAGAAAAGGGCTTGTCCATTACAATTGAAGTAATTAACAGACTAGATCTTATTTCTACCAAATAACCTCTCTTGCAATGAAAATTAACATTTGCAAGTATGGAATTTTATTCCTTCAGATTACTGTTGGAGGTTTAAAATACATAAATGTCTTTTCTCTCAATCCCATATTTTTTCCCCTCTTTTGTGTTTTGATTGGACAATGAACTGTTCTAACTTACACATCCTGGTTCAGACTCTGTACACCTCAATTTGACTGGTCAAGGAGATCCATATTTGAGTGTCCTGTTCATGGGTCCTAGATTCCCTATGTAAGGTGTTGCACTGAAATGGCTTTCTAATTACAGCAAACTCCAGTGCAATAATCCTACAATAAATCTGTGGGCAACTGGAGGTGTAATGAACAGTTGGCACCACTCAAAAGTAGGAAATATAGGCATGACTCAACATTGAATTTAATTAGTAGAACTATTCATAAAAGGACAGACTTGTATTTATATGGCACCTTGTCAGAAATGTATCAAAACTTATGACTTTTACTTAAATATTATTTGTTTGGATTCTCCAAAGATTTGATAATATTCCACAAAAGAATTTATTTCATGATTTCAAACAGTGATGCTCCAGTAGGTACTATGAGGACCTGCAGCACAGGTTATTTGAGCTCCAAACTGCACCTCCCCAGATACTCTTCAACAAGCTAAGCCCCACAGTCATGCAGAGCAATCCTCCCACACTGAACATTGCAGTTATTTGAAGTCAATCTTCCTGCCTATATATTCTCCACCTCACCCATCTCCCTGACAAACAACTCCCTCTAAGCACTCCTTTCCCACCCTAACCATAAAAAACACCCTACTTACCAATCCCCGTGTGCATCAGTTTGAAATTCTCATCGGCAAACTTTTCACCGTAGATGGACTTCCCACCAGTGCCGTTGTTCTTTGTGAAATCACCACCCTGAACAATTGAAAGTTGAAAAGATCATTAGTCGTTTACACAAACAGGCAGAGAGATATTCCCAACCAGACGCAAAACAACATTACTCCTTTACCTGGCACATGAAGCCTGGAATGATTCTGTGGAATATCGAGCCCTTGTAACCAAATCCCTTCTCGCCAGTGCACAACGCACGGAAATTTTCTGCAACAAAGTCATTCAGAATAAGCACACCTCTAAACAACAGAAAATTTCTACAACTCAATAGTTAGTTTCTGGGGCTTACCTGCAGTTTTGGGGACCACATCAGCCCTGAGCTGAAAGAAAACAGTGCACAGCTTTAGTATTCATGCATAATAACATTTAGAAACAGCTGCAGTCACTATTCCCCCATTGCATTGAGAAATCTATTAAAATCCAGTCACACATACACAAGTTTCGTACAGAGTAAAAATTGTAGTTACTGGAAATGGGATACAATTATTTTACTGCACCCGATCAATAAATACTTATGATTTTTCAACTTTCTTGGTGGGGAAAACCCTACAAATTTCAACATAGTCTTGGGGATCTCTTGCAAATATTTGCAGTCTAGGGAACACTAATTTTGCAAAGTGTCAGCTAGTCAATGGAAACCATTGGGAATAACTACTGCTGGGTTCACTGAACTAACCAAGTAATCCCAGCAAGAGTCTCTTCCCCATTCCCCCACACAATGAGTCTTGATTTACTGACATCATTTCTCAGCACTGGGTCAACTTCACTTGTAAACTAATGATTCCCACCTTGCCATTCAATCACTGAATGCCTCATTTATTTGGTGTCCAAAGAAGTCCCCGCTACATACCAACCTACCCAATTCTGT
This sequence comes from Cetorhinus maximus, assembly GCF_964194155.1. Classification (NCBI taxonomy): domain Eukaryota; kingdom Metazoa; phylum Chordata; class Chondrichthyes; order Lamniformes; family Cetorhinidae; genus Cetorhinus; species Cetorhinus maximus. Next base: position 20,699,981 of record NC_135905.1, on the reverse strand, counting down.
ATGAAGACTATCAGTTCAATCAAGTGCCTCAGTCACTTGATCATCATGGATGAGGAAGGCCAGCCAATCCAAATTTACCCACCTGTAAAGACTGCTACAGTCCCTTACTTCAGTTTCTAATAATTTCATTGACTCCATACCTTTTCCTCTATGGTAGCATGGAGGCAAAAGAATAATTTCTTTGCAAATTACTGTACACAGTAAATTCATTGCTTTCACATCACCTATGGGAAAGGGAACTTTTCCTGCTATTTCCTATTGGTCCACATGTGCAGGAACTAGCACACTATAAGAACTGAAACTGCAAAATAAAAACACAACCTAGCACAGCACAAGTGTGCATGCAGCAGCATTCCACGACAAGTCTGAAAACACACTGATCTACAACCAAGACGCCTGAATAATTTGGGGGTTTTAAACAAAAACAACCCGTGACCTTAACATTCAAGGACTAAATGACCAAAATCAGAAAGCGTGTGGGGGGGGTTGAGGGGGAATTTGCTTTGCTCGATATCCAATGTCTAGAACTGCCTCACAAGCTACAGCTCAAAGAATTGTTGGCCTTCAAACAAGACAAAAGCAGTGGAAACACCAGATTCTGAACTGTACAAAACCAATTTCCCTAAAGCTCTCCATCATTGGAGGTTTCCCTCCAGCATGTTGCAGACTAATTGATAATAGATTGATCACTATTAGACAATAACTTAACTGCCATTGTATCATGCGACAGGATTGGGGGCGGTGGGAGACAAACCAGATGAATCATGGTAAGGGAAACTAATTTTTGACTGGTACAGACACTATGAAGCGAATGACCTCCTCTTGTGTCCTAAAATTTCCAGCATACCAACTGAGCACCATTGCTGCAGTTTTCCCCCAAATTCATATATTCACAGTCAACTGGATTCCGATATACTGCATTGAATTTTGCAATGCCCAGAAATTGCAATGGGATGGAGACCATCAGAGTCGTGGTCGTTGCCCCTCTAACTTTCGCAACTGCAGCACCTCGGCATGCTCTGATGGGAGTCCTGAACTTGCGCTGTCACAAGATTCCGCCATGGAAGCTTCCACCAGAGCGAGAATTTTTAACTTTTGCACTTGCCCATTGCTGCTTGAAATACACCTTATTCAATGGGGGGGTTTTATTGAAACCAGTAATGTACGCGAGTAAGTTCCAATCTGCAAATTGCTTTATGTAAACAAAATGAAGGGTGAGGGTGCTCGGGGAGAGCTCCACGCTATGAATGCAAAGTGAAGAATGCTGCAATTGCAATCCCGCTGCAGGGCAAACAGAGCAGAAATTCGCTGTGGGGGAGATTGCTCTGCTTCACCGCTAACCAAACATTCCCAGCCAATATTTGCCTTCACACCAACTTCTCAACAAACTCCAAGTAACTGATTAGCTGTTTAAAAGTTGTTCACTCCATTTGGGAGCAGTTTTATCTTCAAATGCAAGACAGGAATGACCATTTAAACTGCTCCGAGATCCCCGCCTCCACTCACCTCCAATACGAGCCGGCCCTGGGGTTTGCCGCCCGCAGAAATGTCCATGAAAACCCGTGGGTTCGGCTCAGCCACCGAGCTGCACCATCGCGGCCCCGTTACAGCTGCGAACTGTAGTCTGCACAAAGCACTGGAGCCTTTGCAGCGATGCAGGAAATAGCGAGCAGCGGGAAACATGGCACCCGCCGCGTGCGAGCAGAGCGCTGCAAACTACGCACACGCTCAACCCAGGGAGGGAGCTGTCAATCAGAGAGCGGGGCGGAAATCGGCCACCGGAAATACCCAAACCACAGCAGCAGCAGCCCGTCAGAGCGCGGGGCGGAAATTCCCTACCGGAAACACCCGAACCACAGGAGCTGTCGGTCGGAAATCGGCCACCGGAAACACCCGAACCACAGGAGCTATCGGTTAGAAATCGGGCCGGAAAAACCCTACCGGAAATAACCGAGCCACAGGAGCTGTCCGTCAGAGCGCGGGACGGAAACACCCGAACCGCAGTGTGGGGCCGAAAAGATACCCGGACGGGCCCGGACTCAGTGCCGGCAGCTCCTGGAGATGTGTCTCACCGAGTTGGTCAGGTTAAGACCCGGGGCCTATTCGATGAACAAATTGCCGGGCAGGGAACAGGCGGAAGCATTCCCGCCAGTCCCGCTGGGTGTGGTCCCGCTTGTCGGGGCTGAGTGATCACAACCTGATCGCCCCGCCCCGCCCCAACCCCCTCGGGGATGGAGGGGGGGGGGCCTAAGTGGGCGGGGCCAGGGGCACCATGAGTGGGCGTGGCCGGCTCCCATCGCCCTCCATGGGGGTCTCAGAAAGGGCGGGAAGGGAGGCGGCCGCCGCTTTCTCAGACCCCAATCTCCCGGCCTCCGGCCCTCGTGGTTCCGGCGGTTTAAAAACGACCCAAAACAAACCCAGTGAAATGGCCGAATTCCGGCTGCGCACAAAGAGCCAGAGAAACAACCCCCCCCCGGGGGATCCGCCATTTTACTGCCGGAGAGGAGGGAGCACCCGGCGCCTTCCGCAGGACAGACACCCCCCTCCCCTCACCTCACCTCCCCTCACCTCACAATCCAACCCGGGGGGGGGGGGGGGCTCAGACCGCAATCGGTTTAAATTCACCCCCCCCCGGGTTACAGGCCCCTCCCGGTCCCGGCCGCATTGAGGCGAGGCCGGAATTCTTGTCGTTGCCGATCCCCGAGCCGGGGCGGATTTGACGCCAGGATGCCCCGTCCATGTTCGCCTTTGTAGCCGGTTTCCGCTGCTGGATTAGCGGCCGGGCCGGGGGAGGGGAAGGCCCCGGGCGGCCCGGCGCATGTGGGATTTTTCTTGCCGCATGTCGGGGGAGGGGGGGGGGCCCGGTCACCGCCTCTCGCGCCGCGCGGGGTCAACATCCCCATCTCCCCCCCCCCATGGTGCTCACCTCCATGACGATGCGGCCCAGGGTGTTGCCTCGGGAGGCGATGTCCATGTAGACGCGGGGATTTGCGGTGTTGGCCATGGCGCTGCTCGAATCCCGTTAACTCCGACTCCTGGCTTTCAGCAAGAGGGTGGGGCTCCGGGCAACCGTTTTCTGTCGCTCATCCGGAGGGCGTGGCCGCCAGCACCGATTGGCTGTTCCCCCCCCCCCGCACGGGGGGCGGGGCCTCCAGTACCTATATGCCGTCACCCGCGCGAAGGGCGGGGCCGCCAGCACCCATTGGCTGTCACCGACACGAAGGGCGGGGCCTCCAGTACCTCTCCTGCCGTCACCCGCACGAAGGGCTGGGCCGCCAGCACCCGTTGGCTGTCACCGGCACGGAGGACGGCCCCCGTCTGCACCAAACCCGGAAGGCGTTGCCTGGGGAACGTTTATCTGTCACTCACAGGGGGGGTGGGGCTTCCTGCGCCTATTGGCCAGCCCGTCAATGAGGCGGCGCGGCTACTTGCACCCCATTGGCTGACACCTACCCGGAGCGCAGGACCAGATGCATAGTTATCTGTCAATCACCTGAGGGTGGGGCCGGCAGCTCCCATTGGCTGTACGTCTTTGAGAGCGCGCGGACCCCTGCACCCATTGGATATCACGCACCGGGAGGGCAGGGCCGGATGAACTGTCATCTGTCAGTCACAGGGAAGGTGGGGCCAAATCAGAATCTGCAGCACTTGGTCAATATGGATGTAACATAAAGGACCTGGCCATTTGGCCCAACTAGTCCATGCTGGCGTTCATACGTCACTGGAGTGTCAGACCAACCTTTCTCATCTAAATCTACAATCACAACCTCCTCCTGTTTCCTTCTCCCTCAAACACTTATCTAGTTTCCCCTTAAATATGTTTATTCTCTATTCTCTTCAATCTTTCCCTATCATAGCACATTTCACATTATATCCTGACTCCCTTCTCTCTCCCCTTGTCCAGTCCCTTCCCACCTACATCCGTGATTCCTCTGACACCTTACGTCACATCAACAATTTCCAGTTCCCTGGCCCCAACCGCTTCCTCTGCACCATGGATGTCCAATCCCTCTACACCTCCATCCCCCACCAGGATGGTCTGAGGGCCCTTAGCTTCTTCCTTGAACAGAGGCCCGAACAATCCCCATCCACCACTACTCTCTTCCGTCTGGCTGAACTTGTTCTCACACTGAACAATTTCTCCTTTAACTCCTCTCACTTCCTCCAAATAAAAGGTGTGGCTATGGGTACCCGCATGGGCCCCAGCTATGCCTGTCTCTTTATGGGGTATGTGGAACATTCCTTGTTCCAGTCCTACTCCGGCCCCCTCCCACAACTCTTTCTCCGGTACATCGATGATTACTTCGGTGCTGCTTCATGCTCTCGTCTGGACCTGGAAAAATTTATTAATTTTGCTTCCAATCTCCACCCCTCCATCATTTTCACATGGTCCATCTCTGACACTTCCCTTCCCTTCCTTGACCTCTCTGTCTCAATTTCTGATGATAGACTGTCCACCAATATCCATTACAAGCCTACCGACTCCCACAGCTACCTCGACTACAGCTCCTCACACCCCACTTCCTGTAAGGACTCCATCCCATTCTCTCAGTTCCTTCGCCTCCGTCGCATCTGTTCTGATGACGCTACCTTCAAAAACAGCTCCTCTGACATGTCCTCCTTCTTCCTTATCCGAGGTTTTCCACCCACGGTCGTTGACAGGGCCCTCAACCGTGTCTGGCCCATATCCCGCGCATCCTCCCTCACGCCTTCTCCTCCTTCCCAGAAACATGATAGGGTCCCCCTTGTCCTCACTTATCACCCCACCAGCCTCCGCATTCAAAGGATCATCCTCCGCCATTTCCGCCAACTCCAGCATGATGCCACCACCAAACACATCTTCCCTTCACCCCCCCCTGACGGCATTCAATAGGGATCGTTCCCTCTGGGACACCCTGGTCCACTCCTCCATCACCCCCTACTCCTCAACCCCCACCTATGGCACCTCCCCATGCCCACGCAGAAGATGCAACACCTGCCCCTTCACTTCCTCTCTCCTCACCGTCCAAGGGCCCAAACACTCCTTTCAAGTGAAGCAGCATTTCACTTGCATTTCCCCTAACTTAGTCTACTGCATTCGTTGCTCCCAATGCGGTCTCCTCTACATTGGAGAGACCAAACGCAAACTGGGCGACCGCTTTGCAGAACACCTGCGGTCTGTCCGCAAGAAAGACCCAAACCTCCCTGTCGCTTGCCATTTTAACACTCCACCCTGTTCTCTTGCCCACATGTCTGTCCTTGGCTTGCTGCATTGTTCCAGTGAAGCCCAACGCAAACTGGAGGAACAGCACCTCATCTTCCTACTAGGCACTTTACAGCCTTCCGGGCTGAATATTGAATTCAACAACTTTAGATCTTAAACTCCCCCTCCCCCCATCCCTACCCCATTTCTCCCCCTCCCTTTTTTTTCAATAATTTATATAGATTCTTCTTTTCCCACCTATTTCCATTATTTTTAAATCTAAAACTAAAACTTTGTTTGTCTTTCCACCCCACCCCCACTAGAGCTGTACCTTGAGTATCCTGCCTTCCATTCTTAATTAGCACTTTTCTTAGACAATATCACCACCTTCAACACCTCTTTGATCCTTTTGTCTGTGACATCTTTTGATTATCTGCTCCTATCACTGCTTGCTTATCTCCACAATCACCCCACCCTCAACTTCTCTCTCCCCCCGCCCCCCCACCTTAAACCAGCTTATATTTCACCCCTCTCCTAACTATACTCAGTTCTGACGAAGGGTCATGAAGACTCGAAACGTTAACTGATTTCTTCTCTACCGATGCTGCCAGACCTGCTGAGTTTTTCCAGGTAATTCTGTTTTTGTTTCACATTCTCACCGCTCTTTGGATAAAGATGTTTATCGTGAATTCCATATTGGATTTCATAGTGATGATCTTATATTGATGGTCTCTAGTTATGTTCTTCCCCAAAAGAGGAATCCTTCTCTCTCTGCACGCTCTATCAGAACATTTTATAATTTTAAAGATCTCTATTAGTTCACTCCTCAAGCCTTTTTTTATTTCAAGAGAGTAGTGAGGAGCCATTAAAAAGCGTGGAGAATGAGATAGACGAGAGGCCATTAAAGAGCGCGGAGAGAGAGAAGAGTGACCATTAAAGAGCACAGAAAGAGACGAGGCCATTAAAGAGCGCGGAGAGAGACGAGAGGCCATTAAAGAACGTGGAGAGACAGAGGCCATTAAAGAGTGCGGAGAGACAGAGGCCATTAAAGAGTGCGGAGAGACAGAGGCCATTAAAGAGTGCGGAGAGACAGAGGCCATTAAAGATTGCGGAGAGACAGAGGCCATTAAAGAGTGCGGAGAGACAGAGGCCATTAAAGAGCACGGAGAGACAGAGGCCATTAAAGAGCGCGGAGAGAGAGACGAGAGGCCATTAAAGAGTGCGGAGAGACAGAGGCCTTTAAAGAGCACGGAGAGACAGAGGCCATTAAAGAGCACGGAGTGAGAGACGAGAGACCATTAAAGAGCACGGAGAGAGAGACGAGAGGCCGTTAAAGAGTGCGGAGAGAGAGACAAGAGACCATTAAAGAGTGCGGAGAGAGAGAGACGAGAGGCCATTAAAGAGCGCGGAGAGAAAGTTTAGAGAGAGAGTCTGTGAAGTGGGGGAGAGAGAGAGTCTGTGAGGTGGGGGAGAGAGAGAGTCTGTGAGGTGGGGAGGGAGAGAGTCTGAGGAGGGGAGAGAGTATGTGAGGGGGGAGAGAGAGGGAGAGAGAAAAAGTGTGGGGGTGAGGGGGAAGAGAGAGAGGGGTGAGAGAGAAAGTGTGAGGGGCAGAGAGAGAGTGTGAGGAGGGGGTAGAGAATGTGAGTAAGGGGGGAGAGAGTATGAGGAGGGGAGAGAGTTTGAGGGGGAGGGGGAGGGAGAGAAAGAGACAGTGTGGGAGGGAGAGAGTGAGTGTGAGGGGGTGGGGGGAGAGAGTCGGGGAGGACGAGAGAGTGAGGGGGAGAGTGAGTGTGTGTGTGGGAGAGAGAGAGTGTGTGTGTGGGAGAGAGAGAGAGAGAGGGAGTGTAGGGATGGAGGGAGAGTCTGGGGGGAGTGAGAGCATGTGTGAGGGTGTGGGGGAAAGATAGAGTGTGAGGGGGTGGGGAGAGAGAGAGTGTGAGGGGGTGGGGAGAGAGGGAGTGTGAGGGCGTGACAGGAAGTGAGAGAGAGTGTGAAGGGGTGGGGGAGTAAGAGAGAGTGTGAGGGCTTGGGGCTGTGAGAGAGAGTGTGAGGGGATTGGGGAGAGAGAAAGTGTATTGGTATGGGAGAGAGAGCAAGTGTGAGGGGTTGTGGGAAGAGAGAATGAGATAGAGAGTGTGAAGGGGTGGAGGGAGAAAGAGAGTGTGAGGGGGTGGGGGAGAGAGAGAGTGTGAGGGGGTAGGGGGAGTGAGAGAGTGTGAGGGGGTAGGGGGAGTGAGAGAGAGAGTGTGAGGGGTTGGGGGGGGGCGAGAGAGAGAGAGAACATGAGGGGGTGGGGGGAGAGGGTGATTCACATTAATTCCTTAGCTGTGATGGCCTGAGTATGTGAAACGCAGCATAGTGTTTGTCTTCCCTGCTGGCAGCTTTACATGGAATTTACAGCATAGAAATGGGCCATATGGCCCATCCCCTCTTTGTTGGTGTTTATGTTCCATATAAGCCTGCTCCCACCTTCTTTGACCACACTATCAGGGTAACGTTCAGCTTCTTTCTTCCTTGCGTGTTTATCAAGTTCTTTGAATGTATCTATGCTAGAGCCATAGAATGGTTACAGCACAGAAGGAGGCCATTCAGCACATTATCTCTGTGTCAGTTCTCTGCAACAGCAACTGAGCTAGTCCCACTCCTCTGCCTTTTCCCCGTAACCCTGTAAAACCTTTGCAGCTAATTATCCAATTTTGAAAACCGCAATTGAATCCGTCTCTGCCTCACGCTCAGGTAGTACGTTCCAGATCTAAACCGATTGTTGCATAAAGAAGTTTTTCCTCATGTCACCTCTGGTTCTTTTGTTAATCACCTTAGGGTTCTTGACCTTATGTGGATGGGAACAGTTGCTGCCTGCTTATGCTATCCAGACCCTCATGATTTTTAACACGTTTAACAAATCTCCTCTTAAACCTTCTCCTCTCCAAGGAGAACAGCCCCAGCTTCGCCAATCTAGCCGCATAACTGAAGTCCCTCATCCTCGGAACCATTCTGGCAAATCTTTTCTGCACCCTTTCTAAAATTGAGGCTGAACCAATGTTTTATGAAGATTCATAACTTACTTGCTTTTGTACTCTGTGCCCCTATTTAATAAAACCCAGGATTCAGCATAATTTATTAGCTCTCTACCTGTCCTGCCACCTTCAATGACTTCTGCATATATACACCCAGGTCCCTGTGCTCCTGCATTTCCTTTAGAATTGTACCCTTTATTTTATGTCACCTCTCCTCGTTCTTCTGACCAGAATATATTACTTCACACTTCCCTATATTAAATTTCATCTGCCACATGTCTGCCCACTCTACCAGCCCTTCTATATCCTCTTGAAGTCTATTACTATTCTCCTCACAGTTCATAATACTTCCAAGTTTTGCATCATCTTCAAATTTTGAAATTGTGCCCTGTACACCCAGGTCTGGGTTATAAATACAGATCAAGAAAAGCAGTAGTCCCTCTCTGTACCATCCCCCTGTCAGGAGTAGGTAAAGTTTTCTGTAATTCATGTTTTTAATAGGTTTGAATTAAATAATTGAACTGTTGCATTATAAAATTCTAGCTACGCTAAAGATTAATGATTCAAAATACCACATGGTTTGAAATAAAATGCCTAATGGCACCAACATTTTTCACTTAAAAAGCATAGTCTTACTGACGTTTGGAGACTCAAATGATTAATACATAGGAAAACAATGTAACAGTAGATTTAGAAATGATATAGCCAACACATTTTCTTAGAGCTCCAGCAGTTCAAAATTTGACACACCTCTGATTATCAAGCAAAATTTGATACCGGGCCACATGAGGTGATATCAGGGCAGGTGTATGAAAATTTGGTCAACGATGCAGGTTTTAAGGAGCATCTTAAAGGAAGAGAAGGAGGCAGAAAGACAGACACTTAAGGAGGGAATTCCAGTGTTTTAGGGCCTAGGCAGCAGATGGCACGGCCACCAAAGTTGGAGCGATTAAAATTGGGCAAGTGTGAGCGGCCAGGAAGGATGTGAGGGCCCATGAGAGGGTGCAGAGGAGATTCACTAGAATGCTTCAAGGGATGAAGGATTTTGGCTGCAACGTTAGGTGGGAGAAGCTGGGGTTGTTCTCCTTAGAGAAAAGGAGGTGGAGGGGATATTTGATAGAGGTGTACATGATTATGACAGGTGTTGGTAAGGTTGACAAAGAAACACTGTCCCTATTAGCTGATTGTACAAGGGCTAGGGGACACAGATTTAAGGTTTTGGACAGAGAATGCAGGGAGATCTGAGGAAGAGCTTTTTTATGCAGTGAGTGGTAATGGTCTGGAACCCGCTGCTCACGAGGGACAAAAGGAAATTGGATGGACATTTAGAGAAATAAACTTGCAGGGCTGTGGGGATAGAGAGTGGGAATGGGGCATTGCTCAACAGAGAGCTGGATCGACTTGATGGGCGGAATGGCCTCCTGTTTTCTTTCTTGCAATGACTCTGACTCGATGAACACAAATATCTCAGCTACACAAAACCATGATTAGACCAAACCCTGAGTACTTTGAGCAGTTCTGGGCACCACACCTTTGGAATTATATATTGGAGAAAGAGGGAGTGCAGCAAAGATTTACTAGGATGATACTTGTATTTCAAGGACTAAATTACGTGTAACGATTGTACAAACTAGAGTTGCATTCCCTATATTCAGGGTTAAGGGGTTTTCCAGACATTATGGGAAACATAGGGTAGAGAGAGAAAAACCTTTTTCTGCTGCTTGGAAAGTCTAGGATGACAGGGGATAGTCTTAAAAATTAGACCCAGACATTTTAGGAATGAAATTGAAGCCAGAATCTCCCGGTCAGCGTGCAGCGGCAAGTCCCGCTCGCTGATGCGTAAAATGTCATGCGGTGATGTCAGGCGTGCGTCCCAACGTCACCGCGTGTCATTCCGATCTTCAGTTCGGCGGGTACCCACCAGAGCCGGCTGCGCGCCCGCCGAACTGTCAAAGGCCTGTTAAGGCCGTTAAGTACTTCATTAAATTGATTGTCTGGGCTGCCCGTCCAACCTTAAGGTTGGCGGGGGCAGGCGAAGAGCCCAGGCGGCCTTCGCATTTTTCATGGAACCTCATCCATGGGCGGGATGAGGTTTCATGAAGGTTTTATAACTTTAATAAAAATTTTTAATAAAATTCATAGACATGTCCCAGCTCATGTGACACTGTCACATGGGGGTACACATCCGAATAAATTAAAAAAAATCTTTTTTTTCAGTTTTTCACAATGAAATTAAAGTCCCTGAGGCAGCTCCATGCCTCAGGGAGATTTCTGCGCTCTTTCGTGCACATGTGTGAAAGAGTGCAGGCCCCGATTCTCCCTCCTCCCTGCTCCCGCATAGGGAGCGCTGAGTGCTTCCGGGTGTGCATCTCGCTGGGCGGGGCTTAATTGGCGGCGCGCAGCCAATCATGGGCAGCAATCGGCTGCGTGCCCGCCCGGACCCACGCCCGACCAGCCCGCATGATGGGGAGAAAATTCTCCCCTAAGAAACATTTGTTCATACAAAGGGCGGTGAAAGTTTGGAACTCTCTTCTGCAAATGGTAATTGATACTAGATCAACCGTTAAATTAAAACTGAGATCAACAGAGTTTTGGTTATCCAATGGTATTGCGGGATATGCGGCAACTTTGGAAATCTGGAACTAGATCGCAGACTCACCACAATCCCATTAGGAGCGATGGAACAGGCTCGAGGGATTAAATGGCTGATTCCTGTTCTGATGTTCCTAGTTGTAAGTCTGGAGGAGGTTACAGAGAGGGAGGAGCAAGACCCAAGGAGGCATTTTAAAACAAGGATGAAAATTTTAAAGCAGAGGCATTGCTGGATTGGGGGACAGTTTAGGTCAGTGAGCACAAAGGTGATGGGTGAATGGGACAAGTTGCAAGTAAGGACACGGGTGGCTGAGTTTTAGATGACCTCAAGTTTACAGAGCGTAAATTGTAGTAGGCCGGCCAGGAGCGTGTTGGAATAGTCAAGATGCAGGGAGGATGATTCCCCTGGTTGGGTAGTCTAGAACCAGGGGCCACAGTCTCAGGATATGGGGCAGGCCATTTAGGACTGAGATGAGGAAAAATTTCTTCACTCAGAGGGTGGTCAACCTGTGGAATTCTCTACCACAGGAGGCTGTGGAGGCCGGGTCACTGAGTATATTCAAGAAAGAAATTGATAATTTTTTGGATATTAGGGGCATCAAGGGGTATGGAGAGAAAGCAGGAATATGGCATTGAGATAGAGGATCAGCCATGATCATATTGAATGGCGGAGCAGGCTCAAGGGGCCGAATGGCCTACTCCTGCTCCTAGTTTCTATGGGCAGAATCTTCTGTTCGGCGAGCGGGGGTGGGTCCTGCTCGCCGACGCATAAAATGACATGGGGTGACATCAGGCGTGCGTCCTGATGTCACCCCGCGTCACTTACATTCTCAGGTTGGTGGACGTGCAGCCGAGTCGGCCTATCAACGGCCTATTAAGGCCACTAAAAAACTAATTGAACCCATTAATGGACCTGCCTGTCCAACCTTGAGGTTGGGGGACAGGCCAGGAGCCCTGGCGGGCTTCTGAAAAAGCATGAAAACCTCATCCACGGGCAGGATGAGGTTTCCTGAGGGATTTTAAAATTTCAAAATAAAAGTTATGGACATGTTCCAACGCATGTGACAGTGTCACATGAGGGGACATGGCAGTGAAATTTTTTCCTCATCCTTATTTAAAGTTTCAAGTCTGGGCCAATCTCCCTGAGGCAGCACTTTGCCTGATGGAGATCTGTGCGCTCTTTCGCGTGCACTCCCAGCTCAGGGAGTCCTCCCCCGCTCACACAGGAAACGTATAGCGCTTCCTGGCGCACTTCACGCTGGGCGGGCCTTAATTGGCCCGCCCAAGTAAAATGGCGGTGCGCCCCTAACCGGGGGCGCCAACTGGGAGCCCGCCCACCTACGCCCGCTCCCGCACATCCCTCCCGACTGGGGGAGAATGTTGCCCTATGTTTCAAGTCTAGAGGTAACAAAGGTACAGACGAGGGTTTCAGCAACAGATGAGCACATGCGGGTGGAGTCAGTGATGTTACTGAGGTAGAAATGGGCAGTCCTATGAAGGGGTGGATCTGTGGCGGGAAACTCATCGAGGGGTGAGACATAACACTGGTTCAGCCCCAGACGGTTACCATAGAAAAGGACAGAAATCGATGACTAGGGAACAGTTTTCGGCAGCGACCAAAGACAATCACTTTGCTCTTCCCGATATTTAGTTGGTAGAAATTTCTGCTCGTCCAGTACTGAATGTCGGAGAAGCAGTCTGACAATTTAAAGACAGTGGGGGTGTTGAGAGAGATGATGGTGAGGTAGAGCTGGGTGTTGACCGTAGAAATATGTTATTGTTTTTCATTTATTACAAAAATAGCCTCTGTTATTGTCACTCTGTTTCATAGTCCCATGTGGCAACTTGTGCCTGTAGCTCGCCAACCTTGTTTACCGCGCTACGTGTACTTATTTACATGCACTCCAGACCTTTGGCTACATTACGGAATAGCATACAAAAGCAGAAAAGTTACACTAAACCACTACAAAACACTGGTTAGCCTTCAGCTGGATGATTGTGTTTAATTTTAGGCATGATATTTTAGGACGGATATTAAGACCTCAGCAAAGATGCAGAAGAGATATACGACTTCAGTTATGTGGAGAGACTGGAGAAGCTGATGTTGTTCTCCTCACAGCCTAGAAGGTCAAGAGGAGATTTGATAGAGGTGTTCAAAATCATGAACGGCTTTGACAGAATAAACAAGGAGAAACCATTTCCGTTAGATGAACAAATTTTAAAAAAGCAGAAGAATGGTAAACAGAGGACACATATTTAAGGTAATTGGCAAAGAGAACATTTTTCCTTATACACAATGAGTTCTTGTGATCTGGAATGCACTGCTTGAGGGGACAGTGGAAACTGATTCAATGGTAACTTTCAATAGTGAATTTGATAAATACTTAGAAAAATGATATGGCTACAGAGAAAGAGCAGGGGATGTGGGTTTAATTGGATAGTTTTACCAACGAGTCAGCATAGATATGAAGAGCTGAATGACATCTGTGCTGTAGGCTCTATGATTTTAAGAAGTTAGAGATTTAACAATCCATTATAAAGCAGAGTCAGGGAAAGAGGTGCCTGGGTACGAACAAAAAAAAGGAAATGTCTGTGATAGAATGGAGGGCAGGAGTGATTATATGAGGGAAGGGAAGATTGTACAAGGCAAGTAGGGATGGTAATGGCACAACAAAGGATCATAAGATGGGTCCACAGGAGGTGAATGGTGACAGCAGAACCATGATGACATCTTTTGATTAGCAGACAGTGCCAACTCTTTACAACTACAGCAACAACAACAAAGGCTCTACAGTGCCTTTAATAGAATAAAATGTCCCAAGGTGCTTCACAAGAGCATTATAAAACAAAGTATGACACTGAGCCACATAAGGAGATATGAGGTCAGATGACCAAAAGCTTGGTCAAAGACGTAGGTTTTAGGGAGTGTTTTAAAGTAAGAAAACAAGGTAGAGAGGTGGAGAGTTGTATGGATTCTGGGGCCTGGGCAACTGAAGGTGTAGCCACCACCGGTGGAGCGATTAAAATCAGACATACACAAGGGGGTGGAATTGGAGGAGCACTGATATCACAGAGGGTTGTGGGGCTGGAGCCGATTACAGAGATAGGGAGGAGTGAGGCCGTGGGGGGGGAATTTGAAAACAAGGGTGAGAATTTTAAAATCGTGGCTTGACCTCTCCCAAACTTATCACTAGAAATGCAATTTCTAAGTAAAATTAAGCCTCACTTATGATCTTGTGAGAGAACTCTGAAACGATGGGCTCTTTCACAGGCATTCAAAAACATGATTCCTCTTGGGGTTAGACAGGTGAACGCGATGATCTCTCGATCACATTGCCCACTCTTGAGATCTGATTTCTGTCCTCTGCCGCATGTCGTTGCCAGAGCAGCAGCAGTAGCAGCCACACCATGGCGCTGGAAGGTCAGAGGTGAGGCTGGCAGTGGGGGCAGCAAGATGGTGATAGCTGCCTATGAGAGCCTGAAATCACAAGTAAGACACAGGCCCTGGGAAGGCAGAGAGAAGGTGGTCAGTCAGCTGCTCGCAGCAATGTGAGCAACCTCGACGGTGTCTGTACCCTGAAGTCAGCAAGAAGGGGGCTCCAGGCGAGTGTGTTTGGGTTTTGTCCTGAATTAGCAGCTGGTCCTGGGAATTGCAGCCCACATTCAGCTTCTGGTTTTGGGGACAGAGGGCTTCTCCTTATTGAGAGTTCTGGTTAAGAAGAATGATGCCCAGTTCCTCCTGTGAAGCTGTGCTTATTGTAAAGCTTCCGATGCATCAAAACAGAGGATTGAGTCAGGACCATTGAGCCAGGAGTATTCCACCTTTCCTATTTTAGAAGCAATTTTGCAGACTTAAATTTGCTCGGACAGCAGAGGTTTTGAAATGTAAGAGGTGAAGAGGCAGGTGGTGCAATGGCCCTGGGATTCAGCCTCGGTACAATGACTTTGAGGCTCTGGGAGGCTCAGTTCCGGTAAGGCTTGAATCACAATCGTAAAACTGGCATTAATTGGCATCTATCTCCATCAGCGTATCCTCCATCACGATCATGATTTGGAATACATTTCCCGAACGGGCGAGTGAAGCAGTTGCAATAACAACATTTGAAGGGGAATTGGCTAAATACTGAAGAAAAAAATTTACAGGGCTCTGGGGAAAAGCAGGGCAAGCGACTAATTGGATCGCTCTACCAGTGGGTTAAATGGCCAACGTCTTTGCTGCATCATGCTGCTGCAGAGGAAGAATGCATTCTACCAGGTAGGTTTTTGAAAAAAATTGTAAAGCTTTTTGGGATGTGGTATTATAGCTTTTATAAAGTGACTAAATAAGTCTGGGATAAGGTTTATAAATCAATAATCTATATTGTTTAACGTTTGGAAAAAAAAGCAACTCAATTTTTTATACCAAATCTCTTGATTTTTATGCATTTGCCTCTTGCTTTATGAGATGGTGGGGTCTAGAGTAGACAGACTACAGCCTTCTGACCACAACGTTGAGTTTAACAAATTCATGTCCTAACCATTAATAATAATCAATCATACCAAATGTAACTCCTTAATTCAAGAAAGGAGGAAGACAGAAAGCAGGAAACTAAAGGCCAGTTAGCCTAACATCGGTCATGGGAAAATTGCTAGAATCCATTATTGAGGGTTTGCGAGGGTCATTCCTGCAGGTTATTTCTTCGCTATCGTTGTCTCTGAAGTTCCTTCTTTTATACAGTTGCACCCAGCATTGAGAATGTTCTTAATCACATACTCATGTGAGTCATGGTCATCCGTTCACTTAGCGATCAGTGTAAAACAGGTTACATCTGTTACATTGTTCCTTGTGATTAAGTTAGTTTCTCATTTAATTCATCCAGTGTTGGGGGGTGATGGGAGGGTGGGGTACCTTCTGGTCCCATACAATCAACCGCCCCTTGCCCTTTTGCTGATAGTGCACATTCCATTCCTGCACACTACTTCTGTGTTGACATCCTTTACCATCATGCTCCATGAATGTTGCAGCTTGCTTAGCCTTTCCAGATACAGGTTCTATGCCCGATGGAGTTTAGAAGAATGAGAGGCGATCTTCTTGAAAGATATACTGAAGGGATTTCACAGGGTGGATACTGGGAGTATATTTTCATTTGTGAGAGAAGCCAGAACTAGTGGACATGGTTTAAGAATAAGAGGAGGTGCCCCTTATAAGACGGAGATGAGGAGAAATTTTTTTCTCCAAGGGTCGTTCGTCTGTGGAATTCTCTTCCCTGGAAAGCAGTGGAGGCTGGGTCGTTGAATTTATTCAAGGCTGAGTTGGATGGATTTTTGATAGACAAGGGAGTCAAGGGTTATGGGGGGCAACCAGGAAAGAGATGTTGAGGCCACAATGAGATCAGCCACAATCTTATCAAATGGCAGAGCAGGCTCAAAAGGCCAAGTGGCCTACTCCTGCTCTTAATTCCAATTATCTGTGACAACATAGGTTGGGACTTGATCCAAGGTAGGATATGGGTAAGATTTTTGGATGAGCTAAAGTTTATGTAGGGTGGAAGATGGGAGCTTGGCTAGGACAGAATTGGAATTGTCAAGTCTAGAGCTCACAAAGTCACGGATGAGGGTTTCAGCAGCAAATGGCCTGGTGCAGGGACAGATCCGTGCAATGTTAGGGGTGGGAGTAGGAGATCGTGGTGATGTGGTCAGCAGCTTATTTCATTGGAGGAAATTTCAGTGTCAGAGAGTCAGACAAGTAATGTCACAAATCAGGGACCTTGGAGGCATCGAGAGACAGTGCATTTTCACTTTGGGAGAGGATTGGGGGGATTGGGGTGGTGGTGGAATTTGAGCTTAGGGACTAGGCAGCTGAAAGCAGGTGTAACAGGCCAAAAGCAGAGTTCTTGGAGGGTTGTAGGGGTCGAGAAGGTTTGGTGTTAATACCAAGGCAAAAATCCTCCTGCCAGTTAAACTTGCCACCCACATTTCTTGTGCACTCTATGCCCAAGTAGAAACATTTTGATATGCTAGGGTGTCTGTTCTCCAACTTTTCCTCATCCAATGCAACTTTGTGGAGCTTTAACTGCTGCAGGCACCAATAGCACAGCTCCCAGTGCCTGACTACACTGGCTGTCAGTCACGGATCAGAGCAGGACTAGACAGTGTATGAATACTTCACAAGGTCATGAGCTGTCAGTTACAGGCGCAGGACTGGATTTCTGCAGCATGTGCCACCTTTATTTCACACAGTATCCACTAACTTTGACTCTGAATCTGTAGCATTTGTGGCACCCGAGGGCAAAACTTCTCTTGAGAAAAGATTCCAGATTAAACTGATTGTTTGTGGCATTTTAATTGATCTTAGCTGGGGAATGACAATTGGCCTAAATCAACTAGTTCTAAAAGTTACATAACGCAAGTAGAAGTCTAAATTATCACATTTTATTTAAATTGTAAATTCCCATTTGTAAATAAAATTAGGCCAGCTGTACACAATGGTAACTTTCTTGGAGGTTACGCCACTGTGGTTGCCGAATGCTTCTATCTCCCTCACAACATCCATCCCCTCTAACACAATACCAAACACAACATGCTTTCCACCCAACCTGCAAGATTTCACAACAGACATTAGTGACCATTGAAGCCTGCAGTGAAAACTTACAGTGAGATAATATTAAGATTGCATTTACCAACAAGTTTGCACAGTGCAGATGAATAACTGGGATCCATTTGTATTTGGCCCAGCATTGGCCATAGACAGGGTACCTGGAATAGTAAGATGACAAAAAATAAGCATTCCACAAATGTGTTTCCTCTCCTGTACAATTTTCACTTGTGTCTTGGAGCTACTGAAAATGTTAAAATGCATTTCTGGGCCTGGAAGAAAGAACTGGGTGAATCAAACCGGGTGGTGGGGATTGGCGGTGGTGAAGGGTGGAAAGAGAGAGAGAGAGAGAGAGAGAGCGGGTGAGTTATGGGAGATGACTGAAGATCAGGTAAGAGTAGTAGGTTTACATTAGTATTCTGAAAAGGGGTAGACAAGATGGATGCACTTCAATAGGAAATCTAGAGTGTTGGAGCCTAAGGGCTGAACATGCTGTTGCTAAGTGGAGAGGAGAGTGGTAGGACACAGTAGGCTGTTTGAAAGCTGGAACAGCTCAGCAAACATGAAAGATCCCAGGACATGAAGATATTGGTTTGCACTTCACAATAAAGTTTCCCAATTTGCTTTATTTTTTGTACCCACTCCCCAATTAATAACTACCCCCAATTTACTGCTACAATTGCTATAGCCTCAATTTTCAATTTCAGCTGCACTATCAGGGCAGATGCTGAGTGGAGCCAGAGTGAGAGTTAAGGAAAGATTCAAGGGCAAGGCACATGGCAAACTGTCCTTCCACCGTAATAGGATTGGGAGATTTAGCAGGAGAGTCCAGGCAAGTCAGCTGACTTGTGTCGCTTGAAGGTCTGTGCGAGAAATCCAAGGGCAGTTCAATTCAATCTCACCCTTTCACTGAAGTTATTCTTACTATTTTACACACAGATTTTAAGTGCAGCAGCTGTATTTTCTCCCCAGACTAAAATATCAACCAGGATTAAAATCATTCATGGTGAAGGTCAAATATTTAAACTATTGATTACTATTGTGTAACTCATGGAATATAATCAATCATTCAATATTAGCTTCTGTTGCTAATGAAAAGAATCCTTTAGACAACTCTGTTATTCTGGATTCCCCCAACAGAGGAAATAGCTTCTGTCAAATCTCTATATCAATTAGATCTTCTTTCAACCATCTAAATTTAAGGGAATACAAGTCAAGTTTACACAATCTGTCCACACCCTCCTCCTCAGGTACCATGCCTTAAGAAGGCATTGGTGACCATGGATTTCCATTGGATTGGTCCATGACTATGCTTGGCAAAGTACCGCAGTGGTTTGCCTTTGCCTTCTGCATTATGGCTGACAAGGAAATTCTCCTCCTCTTTACCGCCAGCCTTTAGGCATATTGGAAGGGTTTACAGGCCGACAATCAACCTGTTTGGCCACATTATGAACGCACTTTCCATGACCATTAAGTCCTGAAATGGGACTTGAATGCAGAGCTCTGGCCTAGAAGTAGGGAGACTACCACTGCGACACAAGACCTCCCTTCATTACACATCATTTAACCCATTAAGACGTGTCAGCCATGGCCATGTGGACAACTCTCCCCCCAGTCAGATGGTTGTAGATTCAAGACTCCTAACATGCTAGGATGTTACTGAGTATTGTTATTCCAAAATACAAATGCGCGCAGTGGTGCAGTAATCTGAAATGCGCCGTGCATTGAAATAAACAAACTGCTTACAACTTTGTCAGTTTGCTGGGAAAAATTCACATCATGATACAAATTATGACTTTTAAAATGCAAGCTGCCCACGGACAAACTAGAGTTCAGCGTATGAAGATTACCCTCCTCACCACTTCACTAAGCTAAAGTTCATGCATCCCAAAATAACTCTCTCTCTTTAGATTCCCACAGAGAAAAGATAATCTGGATTTCACCAAGGCCAGAAACCCAAATAAAGCACTCTGCACCAAGCAAAAACATAACACCAGGAAAGACCCCAACTCATAGGACACAGGATATAGGAGCAGTAGGCCATTCGGCCCTTCAAGCCTGCTCTGCTATATCATAAGATCATTGCTGATCTGGTTGTAATCTCAACTCCATTTTCCCATCTGCCCCCATAACCCTTGCCTCTCTTGTCTGTCAAAAATCTGTCTAACTCAGCCTTGAATAAATTCAATGACCCGAGCCTCCACTTCTTTCTGGGGTAGAGAATTTCACTGACTAACGACCCTCAGAGAAAAATGTTCTCCTCATTTCTATCTTAAAAGGGAGACCTCTTATTATTAAACTCTATCCCCTAGTTCTGGCCTCCCCCACAAGTGGAAACATCCTCCCGGTATGTACCCTGTGAACCCCCTCAGCACCAATGTTCCAATAAGATCACCTCTCATTCTTCTAAACTCCACTGGGTATAGGCCCAACCTGGTCAACCTTTCTTCATAAACCAAGCCCTTCATCCCAAGAGTGAGTCGAGTGAACCTTCTCTGAACTACTTCTAATGCAATTTCATCTTTTTCCAAATAAGGAGACCAAAATTGTACACAGCTGCTTTTCTACCCTTCCCACCAAAGTAAACAACTTCACATTTTCCCATTTTATAATTCCATCTGCCAAATTTTTTGCCCACTCACTTAACCTCTGCAGAGTCTCTACCTCGTCTTGACAACTACTTTCCTACCTATCTTGGTGTCATCGGCAACATTCGGTTCCTTCATCCAAGTAATTGATATAGATTGTAAATAGTTGAGGCCCCAGCACTGACTCCTGTGGCACTCCTTGCCAACCCGAAAAAGACCCATTTTTCCCTACTCTCTGTTTCCCGTTAGCTAACCAATCCCTTATCCATGCTAACATATTCCCCCCCTACACTATCTAATCCTGTCTTGTGTAGTAACCTTTAATGTGGCACTTTATCAAATGCCCCTTCTGAAAATCCAAGTATGCCACATCCACAGGTTTTCCTTGCTTGCTATTTTTTCAAAAACACTCTAACAAATTAGTTAAACATGATTTCCCTTTTACAAAGCCATGTTGACTTTGCCTGGTCAAATTATGATTTTCTAAGTACCTGAATAACATCCTTCATAACGGATTCCAGCAATTACTCTATGACAGGTGTTAATAACTGGCCTAGAGTTTCCTGCTTTCTGTTTCCCTCTTGGCTTGAATAAAAATGTTACATTAGCTATTTTCCAACCCACTGGGACTCTTGCAGAATCTAAGGAATTTTGGAAGATTATAACCAATGCATCTACTATCTCTGCTGCCACTTCTTTCAAGACCCTAGGATACAGGCCATCTGGCCCTGGGGTCTTGTCAGTTTTTAGGTCTGATAGTTTTTCCAACATCTTTTACCTGGTGATGGTGATTGTATTAAGTTCCCCCTCGCGTTCATCTCTTGATTTTCAAGTATCTTGGGGAGTTTTCTAAATCTTCTACAGTGAAAACAGACAGAAAATACCCATTTGACGTTTATGCCATTTCCTTGTTTTCCATTATCAACTCTCCAGACTCTCTAACTAGAGGACCAACAGTAGTTACTCTTTTTCTATTTAAAATCTTGTAGAAACTCTTACTATCTGCTAGCTTTCTCTTATACTCTACTTTCTCCCTCTTTTTTTTAGTCATTCTTTGTTGGTTCTTAAAATCTGACCAATCTTCTGACCCACCACTAATTTTTGCAGGTTTGTATAGTGTTCTTTTCAATTAGATACTATTCTTAACTTCCTCATTTAGCCATGGATAATGCATCCTTCTCAAAGAGTCTCTCTTTCTCACTGGGATAAATATTTGCTGAGAGTTATTAAATATCCCCTCAAACATTTGCCACTGCATCTCTACAGCCCTACCTTTTAACTCAGTTTCCCAGTTCACTGGGAAAGCTCTGCTTTCATACCCTTATAATTACCTTTATTCAGGCTTAAAGCACTAGTCTTGGACCCACACTTCTCCCCTTCAAACTGAATGTGAAATTCTATCATGTTATGATTGTTGTCACCTGGAGGCTCCTTTACCATGAGGTGATTGATTAATCCTGTTTCATTGTACATTTCTAGCTCCCCATTCAATTTCTCTACCCCATCTAGGTATATGATCCTTCCCTGCCTTACGCTCCACTACTGAGCAGACAAATACCTCAACACCACCTTGGTGGGCAATGCCTCACCTGAGTACATTTCCCCTGCCCCCCCACACCGATTCTAACTAAGCAATCAGAATTCAGGCCCCCCACAGCCAAACAACCCTCCCTTGCCGCTGAACGCAATGTTGTCAACATGAGCCAACCTCCTCGCCTGACCATAACGCTTTCACACAGCTGGGAGAAGATAATCTCCCTCATCCTCAGCTCCCCACTGTTCCTCCCTCTTCTCATTTTCCTCTCCCCAACTTCCACTCCTTCCTTGCTCACCTAAACCACATTCCATCATATCCTCCCTCTCCCCACTCACCTTCTTTCCCTAACCACCCTCTGAAAAGCACTGATACAAACACATCAAGCATTCCACTTACCAGCCCCCGTGCCGAAGCAGGAAATTCTCATCGGCAAACCTTTCACCGTAGATGGACTTCCCACCAGTGCCGTTGTTCTTTGTGAAATCACCACCCTGAACAACTGACAAGTTGAAAAGATCATTAGTCATTTACACAAACAGGCAGAGAGATATTCCCAACCAGCCGCAAAACAACATTGCTCCTTTACCTGGCACATGAAGCCGGGAATGATTCTGTGGAATGTGGAGCCCTTGTAACCAAATCCCTTCTCACCAGTGCACAACGCACGGAAATTTTCTGCAACAAAGTCATTCAGAGTAAGAGCACACCTCCAAACAATGGAGAATTTCCATCAAGAGCCAACACCTGTAGTACTGAAAAGGAAGTGAAAAACTGGAACCTTCACTCACCCCCAGAATCTGCTCTGTTTTCTGAGTCCACCAAAAAAAAAGCAAACACGGACTGATCGACTGCAGATGCCATCGTAGCTACTGATCAAACCTTAAGTTTCAACCTTTCACTTCAGAAAGAAAGCAATTCAAGCAACAGACTGGCAACAACATCTCAGAGACGTTAACTCTGTTTTTTCTCTCCACAGATGGTGTTAGACCTGCTGAGTTTTTCCAGCATTTTCTGTGTTTGTTGCCACATGAGCGCCAGCTGTTTTCCCTTTAGTCCTTTCCCTGCCTCCCGACCTGTTTAAAATCTGCTCATCACCCTCAAATTCAGGTCAGCGGCCCCAAAAAGGCCGACGCAGCTTCTCTCCCCACACATGGTTTTGCCCAACCTGCTGCCTATTTCCAGCATTCCTTGGGTATGTTTTTTTTTAAAAACTTTCTTTTTATTTTTCGAAAGGTGCTTACCATCGCTCAGTAGGATATCACCGAAAGTTCACACACCCACTAGCAACTGGATCCAGATAAATTCTTCACCAGAGAGTTTCAAGCTTAGTTGTTTTTCAAAAAAAAGTTTGCCCACTCCCAAGTGCGAGCACGCTTAAGCTTCAGGGCAGGAGTGACCCATTTAAACTGGCCCAAGAGCCCTGCCCTCGGAACCCAACTCACCTCCATTACGATCTGGCCCAGGGGTTTGGCGCCCGCGGAAATATCCATGAAAACCCGGGGGCTTCTGACCAGCCGTTCTGACTCCATGCCGACTACGCGAGGATTGTCTGTCTGCTTGGGACGTGGGCAGTTTTGTGGCAAACGCAGGTTTGCCTGCGGGGACAAGCGTCGTCTCAGCCAATGAGCTGCTCACCCCGCCTGTGGCAAAGTCACGCAAAGCCTAGCTTCACTCACTGAACTGGTATTCGTTTCGTTTGGGTAAGAGCATTGGGGTGTGGCGTTGTTGGCTGGGCCAGGATATATTGCCCATCCCTAATGGCTCTTGGGGGCCAGTGGTGAGCTGATTTCTTGAACCGCCGCAGCCCAGGCGTTGTAGGAACACCCAGAGTGCTGCTAGAAAGTTGCGGCAAAAAGATGACACACTTAAATAAAAGCAAAATACTGCAGGTGCTGGAAATCTGAAACAAAAACAAAAATTGCTGGAAAAACTCAGCAAGTCTGGCAGCATCTGTGGAGAGAGAGAAACAGAGTTCATGTTTTGAGTCCTTATGACTTCAGAGCTGAAGTGCTATTCTGTCCAGTGTTGGGTCATATATGATCTACTTGGAACTGTAAATCATTGCCTAAACACTGGAAGAGGCCCTGGCTTCCGCTAATTCCATCAGCATTTTTTTTTACATTCTTTCACAGGACTTTGGCCCATACCTAAATGCCCTCAAGAAGGTGGGGGTGAGCTGCCTTCTTGAACCGCTGCAGTCCATGTGGTGTAGGTACACCCACAGTGCTGTTAGGGAGGGAGTTCCAGAATATTGACCCAGCGACAGTGAAGGAACAGTGATATATTTCCAAGTCAGGATGGTGAGTGGCTTGGAGGGGAACTTCCAGACGGTGGGGTTCCCTTGTATCTGCTGCCCTTGTCCTTCTAGGTGGTCGAGGTAACAGGTTTGGAAGGTGCTGCCAAAGAAGCATTGGTGAGTTGCTGCCGTGCGTCTTGCAGATGGTTCACACTACTACCACTGTGTGTCAGTGGTGGAGGGAATGGATGTTGAATGTGCTGGATGGGATTCCAATCAAGTGGGCTTCTTTGTCCTCGATGGAGTCAAGCTTCTTGAGTATTGTGGGAGCTGCACTCATCCAGGCAAATGGAGAGTATTCCATCACACTCCTGACTTGTGCCTTGTAGATGATGGACAGGCTTTAGGGAGTCAGGAGGTGAGTTACTCATCGCAGGATTCCTAGCCTCTGACCTGCTCTTGTAGCCACAGTAATTATATGGCTGGTCCTGTTCAGTTTCTAGTCAATAGTGACCCCCAGGATGTTGATAGTGGGGGATTCAGCAAAGGTAATGCCATTGAACATCAAGGGTGATGGTTAGATTCTCTCTTGTTGGAGATTGTCATTGCCTGGCGTTTGTGTGGCACGAATATTACTTGCCACTGATCAGCCCAAGCCTGAATGTTGTCCAGGTCATTGCTTCATATGTGCATGGATTGCTTTAGTATCTGAGGAGTTGTGAAAGGTGCTGGACATTGTGTATCCTCAGTAAACATCCCCACTTCTGGCCTTATGATGGAGGGAAGGTCATACACTTATTGCTAAGCCATCAACATCTGCATTGGCTTGGCCATGTTCATTGGATGGATTCAGCTATATACTTAAAGGCCTTCTGTAAGGTGAACTGGCCAAGGGGTCACTACTTCCTGGGCATACTTACCTCTCCCTGCTACAAGGAAATCTGCAAGCAAGATATGAAGATGGCGAACACTGACAACTGGGAGATGGTGATGGCTGTGACCTCTGGAGGCTGACTGCTCAGAGGGGCATTGGAATCGGCGAGCAGAAACAGAAAGCTCACCTGGCCGAGAAGAGGACCCAGAGGAAACAGATGCCAGTGAATCTCAGCCCACTGTCTCCGTCTGCAGCAAATGTGGCAGACACTGCCATGCCAGAGGCCAGAGTGGGGCACCTGACCAACACCAGGCAATGCTTAACACAGAGTTGACCACCACAGCACAAACTATCATCTCATGAGATGGAAGGCTGTCAATGAATGATGATAAAACACTGTAATGTGTCAATCTCTGCCGAGTGACACTTGAAGAAAATTGCTTGTCAAGTCCACATGCTTTGCATGAAATTAATCTTACACTGCAGCGGAGCCAAGACCTTCACACCCATCTCCTTCCCAGTTTCACTAGCTCCCGAGACAGAGTGGAAATCAGCCTGCACCAAGCCTGGTGTAGCTCAGTCCTCCCTTTCTCTGTAATCTCCTCTGGGTCTACAAGGCTTTGAAAATTCTTCCAACCCTAGCCTCTCACACACCCCCCATTCACTCTATCCTTGGGGCAAGGCCTTGAGTCACTGTGCCCCTAAGCTTTGGAATGCTCTCTCTAAACCACCCTGGTTCTTGATCTATCGCTGTTCCTCAACTCTGCTTCTTAAACCCTAACTCTTTGACTTATCATGTTGTTACCTGTCTTAATATCTGCCTCGTTGGTTTGATATCCAGCGTTGCCTGAATCAGCTCTTCTGAAGCACCTTGGCATGTTTTCCTATGTTTGTCTGGCTGGTCTCCCACATTCTACCCTCAGTAAACGTGAGCTCATCTCAAAATCTGCTACTTGTGTCTTAACTGGCAGCAAACCTGGTTCCCCTCTAGGCCCTGTGTTTGCTGACTTACAATGCCTCCCAGTCAAGTGACATCCTGATTTCAAAATTCTCATTATTATTTTCAGATCCTTCCATGGTTTCATTCCAGACCGGAAGGGTTGCTCTCTGCTGTGGGTTGAGCTCATGCCTCTTCAGGTTATTGCATTTTAAATTAATGCCTCAATCTGAAATATTGTACCCTTAGCCTGGAACCCTTCACTCTGAATTAAAGAAGGAAAACTCCCAGGAAGCAACTAACCTATCGCTGAGAGTGCTGAAAAAAACTCAGCAGCATCTGTGGAGAGAGAGAGAGAGAGAGAGAGAGGGCGGAATTGGTTTGCACAAAATGTGGCTGTTGGTGGGAAAAAGGATGTCTTACCTGCCGGCTGTAGTGCCGGGTTTTTGTGCCGCGTCATCTCGTTCCTGGCGTGAGCTGCCTCACTTTTCCTGGGAAACGTGCCGGATTGTTGGGCCCTCACTCGCTGCCAGTTCAAGGGACATCACCATTCACTCGCTCACACACACACACACACACACACACACACACACACCTCTGACTCGCCCACCCTGCTGTCACCTCAGGCCTTCAGTAACCCGGGCGCCATATTTCAATCGTGCCCCTCCACAGAGCGAGCACTCTCTAAGGGATCAGAAACTGCTGCAAAGTCATGGCTGCCAAAGGGAGGAAACATGCTGCCCCCAAATTTAGTGATGCCTCCTTCAGGTGCCAACTGGACGCAGTGGACGCCCGTGGTGAAGCCCTCTACTCCTGCCCTGGGCAAAGACCAGCAAGCAGGCTCACCAATCCAGCCTGGGAGGTGGTGGTCAGCGCCAACAACCTGCAAAAAGAGGACAGCCATCCAGTGTTGAAAGAGGATGAATGATCTCTTCTGTTCTGCCAGGGTAAGTCACTCTTCTCATCACTTTCAACTCACACACTCATCACACATCCACAGGGCCCTCACTCACTGCCAGTTCAAGGGATATCGCCGTTCACTCTCTCACACACACCTTTATCTGCCCTGCGGATCGGGTCCTTATCCCATCCATGGCACCACTCACCACCCACACATGCCATGCGTCCTTCTCATCTAGCCTGGCAGGCATCCGGCTGACGCTCTCTCCATCTGTCTTCATGCAGGTAAAGCTGGCACATTACAAAAGGAAGAAGTCACAGACTGGCGGAGGAATGCCCGACGTCAGGGTCCTCACAGACTTTGAAAACAGAGCCATCCAGCTGGCCGGTTACAATCTGGACCATTCCTGTGCTGATGAGGTCAGCGCTGCTCAACCAAGTGAGGATCTAGCAGCGCAACATCCATCAGACAACCGTGCTGTGAGTGAGTTCCCCTGTTCCGCAGTCCTCTGCCGTGTACTAATCACCTCTCCTCGCTTTCGCAGGCTCATCTGGGAAGCAGCAGAGGGGGTCCACAAGCCAGGTCCTCGACTCAAGCCCTAAAAACACCTCAGAAGAAGAATCTGATGACACCCTAATTGAAGAATCGTCACAGCGCTCACCCACACCCTCCACCAGACCAGAGACACACACCTCGGTGGGACCTAGTTCTAGAGTAACCCTGAGGTCACAATCTGGTGAGCACATCGCACTGTCTGATCCACAGCAGGCAGCGGCAGGGATGTTCCAGGTTTCTGGCACTCAGGGGGCTGCTGGAGGACAGAAATCTGCTGATTCCGTGTCAGACGGTGAACCTCTGGACTCGGTCATACCTCAGTTGCTGAAGCTGCAAAGGCAAGCTGGGGAACATCAGGAGGATATGTCTGCTGCACTCCTCAAGTTGCAAGGCACGATCGAGGAGTCCTTCTGCCTGCAGTCTGATGTGGTAGCGCCGGCATGCCAACCCACCAAGATCAACACTGGTAAGATGGTGGCCGCCATGGAGATCAGTCCTGCTCTTCTGCGCGGGCTGAATTCCATTGCTGATGCCATAGTTGGCCTCCTACAGTGTCAATACAAGAAGGGTGCGGGGCAGCTCGATCTCACTCCAACTTCCCTTCTCGTCCAGGAGTCACCCAGGGGCCCTTGGGCACCCATAGTGAGGAGGATCAGCAGGTGCATATCCCGGGGCCATCCACCCAGGTGATTCAGGGAGCGTCCAGCCCATCCAAATCCCCAGCAGCTCCAGCTCCACAGGCCGAGGAGGGTGCGACTGCCACACAGCAGGAACCCGAAAGCAGGCCGGGGCCCTCCAGGTCTCAGCCCTCTAGAGGACGCCCGCCAATGTCATCATAGACAGGGCGTAGCAGTCAGCAGCCTGCCTCCACCTCCGCTGTGGATGTCGTGGGAGCACCAAGACGTAGCGGCAGGATTAGGAAGGTTAAGAAGATGTAGTTGCACAGCCTGGGCACGGGTGTTAATCACTTGTACTTAATGTTCACTATTGTAAATAAACTGCCAAGAATGTCTCCTTGCCTATGGCTCCTTGTTCTGATGAACAGTGTTTGTATCACTCAGATGCGAAACCTTGGTTCCTGCACAAGATAAAGGCAGGTGTCTCAATCCAGGGCCTCTTCCCCGCACAGTGTGTAACCTTCAGACCAAAGTGATGGTCCGGCTTCACACTCACTGGACACGTTACTGATGCCTGCATCTCGATGGTGTTTGTCATTACTGCCAGAATGTAGTGGGCAGGCGTCACAGAGTTCCCTCATTCTCTCTGTGTGCTCTCAGCACCTTTAAGGTGGGGCTGGTCCCCATCTCTTCAGTATCTGTGTCCGGTGACACTGTGCTCCTGGAGGGGACAGGTGCTGAATGCTAACAAAGGATCAGGCATATTTAAAGTTTCATGGCTGTGTCTCCATGATATGACCCTGATCACAGAGCACGAGTGAGCTGCCCTCAGCCAGACAGGAGTCAGATATTCACAGAGACAATGTGAATATCTATAGAGTGACCTCATTGCATGTTATCATCCTCCTGGAATCTAGTGATTGTTAGGGCCTCCACTGTGTTTCCATGACATGAGCCTGAGCACTGAGGGTGTGTGCACCACCATCAGCCACACGGGAGTCAGAACATTCACAGATGCAAGATGAGGATGTCAGGACTGTCCTCATTGCACCACATCATCATCCTTCATGAATCTTGCAGCTATGAGGGCCTCCAGAGCGCATCTGCCTCATCTGGCCTTTGTGATGGCCTCTTCGCCGGCATCCTCACCTTCGAGGGCCTCATCGTCATCCCCATCAACGTCCTCCTCATTGGAGGATATGTACAGCTCTTCCATCTCCTCCTCAGCCAGGTCCTCCCCCACCCCCCGCCCCGTTGCAGCACCAGGTTGTGGAGTACGGAGTAAGTGGTGATGATGTGCGACACCCTCCGGGGACTGTGCTGCAGTGCTTCCCCCAGACCTGTCGAGGCACCGGAACCTCATTTTCAAAATGCCTATCATTTGCTCCAAAGTCTGGGTTGTGGCATGAGCCTCGTTATAGCGTCGCTCTGCTGCAGTCCGAAGCGTCATCAGCCACACCCTCTGTGGGTAGCCCTTGTCCCTGAGGAGCCAACCCTGCAGCCTCTCTGGACCCTGGAAGATGTCAGGGATCTGAGACCTGCTGAGGATGTAGGAGTCATGGACGCTCCCTGGGAATCGTGCGTAGACCTGGAGGATGCGTTTGTGGTGGCCGCAGACCAGCTGAACATTCAGCGAGTGGAAGTCCTTGCAGCTGACGTAGTTGACTGCTTGTTGCCATGCACTTGCGCCTCACACCACTTGACCGATTGGCAGCAGCTTCGGCCACTGGACTGCATGCTGCAAAGTGCCACATGGGTGCAGCTGATGGCACCCGGAACTTGTGAAAAACCTGAGGGCTGCCCAAATCCCAGCACTCTTGTTTCCTGGCTTTCCTGATCTCGGACAAAAGGCACAAAGTTTTTGCCTTGGTGAAGATGGCTTTCATGACCTCCTGGATACCCTTGTGCTTGAAGGGCTTGTGAGATCCCGCACAGGTCACCTGTGGAGCCACTGGCGTAAAAACTGAGCGCCGCAGTCACTTTCATGGCCACTGGCAGCGGATGCCCTCCATGTCCCCGTGCTGCCAAATCCCGCAGCAGGTGGCATATGTGAGTGACCAGTTCCCTGGACATGCGCAGTCTTCGGCGACACTGGTTCTTGGTCGTCTTCAGGAATGGCGAGCGCTGTCTATAGACCCTGGGTCTATCGGGGCACCTAGAAGTGACGGCTCGCTGTGGATCTTCAGCTGCATGTGCAGCAAGCTGTGCAGCACCTGCATCTTGAGGGAGGTGCTCCTCCCTTTGCCAGGACCTCTTCTCTGCTCTCTGTAAGCCATGAGACATACCGCTAAATCACCAGGCTCCACGATCTTGATGTTCTCCTCCTGCAGGGTCAAGGAAAGAGACACGTGGGTTAACATAGGTGTACTAAGACCCTCTCTTGGTTACTGTCTGAAGGCCCTTTCATGAATGCAGGAGAATGCTGGCCACCACTTGCATGGCCAGTGTGTAGTGCACTCATTGGCTGTCCGAACCCCACCCACTTGCGCCTCACACCACTTGATCGATTGGCAGCAGCTTCAGCCACTGGACTGCATGCTGTGCTCTCAGCTCAGGCACAGGCATTCTCCTAACCCGCACTGCAAAGCTGCGCTGTTAGCTTGAAGCATAACGGATATTGGTCCAAACCTTAATAAAGACATTGCCAGGGGCTGTGAGCACCTCCACCAGCAACTGCACCGTGGCCACCTTTCACAAGGGGATTCCACAACTTGCCCAGTCGCCAATTGCTCTACTGTCCCCTAAAATACACATTAATTTGCAGTCTGCGCCTGAGGGGTGAAAAGTTCTGGAGCACTTGGTGGCACTTTCATGATTTTACATTGCTTGAGTGGGCAGAAAAGCTTCAGAGACCCAACTCCAAGCATATCAATGTTATGAAATAGAGATAGTTTAAGTTAGTTCTATTGGTAATTGTGGGTGTTAGGAATGAGTTTTAGCTTTAATGTTTAAGTTTGATTTGTATTTCTGTATCTGTGTTTTAAGAAAAGGTCAAATTGAGTTTTAGTTTCACTTTACTGCATTTCTAATGAGTGTTTACGACTGTTGGGGAAGTTAAGCAAACACAGTAGAAAAACCTGGGCTGTTGCCTAGCAACAGGGGTCCAGAGAGGCAGGCCCCTCCCACAGACACGCACAGAAGAAACTAGAAACAGCAGTTTAATTTGGAAGCAGTTTGGGCTCAGTTGGTTTTGAAGATAGCTGCCAAATAGAAGCAACCTAAAAGGGGCTGATAGCCGGTCCCACACTAAAGTTGGTTGAAAGTAGCTGTCAGAGAGAGACTGGAGCAAAAGGGACAGATAGCAAGTCCCAAGCTAAAGAAGAAAGTCCCCAAATCCAGGGGAGTGGAACAGGAGAAAGTCCCAAGCAGACCTAATCAAAGGAAGGACAGGAACCTGGAAAAGGTCCTGTTAAATGAAATTAAGAGTGAGGGGCGGAGAAAGGCTCCAAGCTTCAAGCTTAAAACTGCAAGCTGCAGGAAGCAGAGTCAAAGCGATATAAAGGCTCGTGAAAAGTCAGAAGGTCCAAAGAGGCAACTGAAGGTCTGTAACTCTTTGCTATGGGCATGTGAAGCAGCAGTATACAGTTGGCAGCTGAGTTAGTGAGAGAGTGTGTGGTGACCCAGGGAAGAGGGAGATCAGAAAGAGAGTTTGAAACCCTGGCGGTGAACCCTTGCGGAAGGCGTCTGAGAGAAGGCGTCGGTTTGGGAGAAGATTCCAAAGCGAGTTCTTGGAAAATGGAGATTGGAAACAGTCTCGTGAAAGTCGGAGTTCAGTGAGACTGGTTGGCTCACAGTATAACAAGCATCGGGGCGGTGGGGGTGGTGGTGTAGAGTTGCAGAGAGATCCATGTATGAGGTGGCGTCTGTCACTTGGTTTTATAGTGTGATGTGTCTGACCACAGGTTGCCAATTGTTTTACATGGACTATACTTACTGTGAACACGAGAGTGTAAGATAGCTTTTGTAACTTGTGTTATCATTACGAATCTGTATATATCTGTAAAGGTATAGTTGTGGGTGAAGGAATATTGTAATATAGTTCATCTATTCTTGTTTTGTTTTATGCTTTCGTTAAAAGTTCATTAGCTGACTCTGGTGACTCTGTTCAGTAGCCATTCTCCATGTATCTAAACAAACAAATAAAATTTAGGATCTATCAAGCTGGGTTCCACTTTGGGATCAGGCTTGTCCAGTGGTAACCTCAGCTGGGGATCGGAACAGCCAATGGAGCTGCAGCTGAACGATCTCAGCTGCGGGAGAATGCTCATTTTTGACAAACATTTCCAAGTGCGTGGCTGCTTCCCTCAAGCCCATGCCCCTCCTCCCCAGCACGTGCTTGAGTATTTCCCTCAGTCTGTGCTGCCTTGACCCACCCCAGCCTCCTGACCCGCATTGGAAGCCAGCCAGGAGAAAGCAACTTGCCTGTGACCCCCGTGAATGCGCGGCACCTCTTCCTTGATGTCCTATGGCAATTCTCGCAAGTGCTGCGCAAAGTTGTGCGCGCTCACCGCCGAGTTCCCCTCGAAGTTCAGGTCATTGTGAAGCGCGCCATTTTGAAGTCACGCCGACATGGGCGGTAAATTTGACGTGGTGGGGGGGTGATTCTGGCAAACAGGGCTTCTAATTAGATACAAAAGTATTAAAACAACATTCCCGACGTGTGGCAGCAGGAAATGCCTCCCGCCATTAATGGGTGGAGTGGACGATCGCAAACTGCTTTCACAATGGCGTAAAAACAATTTTTGGCCTTCTTGCCATGTTGCTCCCCTCCCACTACCCGCTACGGGACCCAACTCCAACGGAGTCAGAAAATTCCAGCCAGAATTAATGTTTCAAGTCCAATTTGATTCTTCTTCAGTGACAGTCCTCTTACCTAGTTGTTTTGGAAATCTGATTTATAATTGTTCTTGGCTGGTAAAATAAAATACTTTATAATAAAAGCAAAATACTGTGGATGCTGGAAATCTGAAATGAAAAGAGAAAATGCTGGAAATACTTTCTTCAAGATTCATTTGTGAATCAATTTAACTCTGTTTCTCTTTCCACAGATGCTACTAACCCTGCTGAGTATTTCCAACTATAAATCACATTTGCCAAACGCTAGGTAAGATGACTGTCATACTCCGCAGCAGGAGACTGTCAGTCTGCAGTAGAGGACTGCGCACCTGTCTGGCAAAGGTCATCGCACACACCTTTTTGACACTCAATTGAATGTAACAAGGTGCGTCTTAACTGGAACTCCTTGCTCAGCACCCCTCTCCTGGATTCCTGTCCTTGCAAACATTACTCTGCCCCGCATCCACCAGCTGATGAAAAGCCACAAGCTGGTTGAAACCATCCAGGCTGCACCTCACTTACCGCTCCAAGATGACCTGTTCAACCCACCTACTGCCCGTGTTCCATCTCAGCACCTCACATGTAGCACCCTTCCTGAGCAAGATCTACCAGCAGACATCCTCTGGACCAAGGAATGGGAAACACAGGAAGTCACTAACCAGTTCCTTGTGACAAACCCCATCTGTCGAATGGCAGACTTTGAACCACCACAGTGAGAGTGGTCCTCGCTGAACAGGCTGAGGGCAGGCCAGGACCCCTGTGCAGCCAACATCTGTCATTGGGGCTTCAGTATAAATCCCATCCGCACTTGTGGAAAGACATAAACAATGGCTGCAGTAATATGCTAGTAAGAGATAGCTGCATGACATCACTAGAAGGAAAGTGTGTCATATGATCCAGTTTTAGTTTCACTTCTGGTTTTGAGCAGAGCACACAAGTCAGCACTGCTGCTGGTCTCTTCAAGCTTTATATCCATGTAGATATGTTCCCACGTGCCTAATCTAAATAAATGAACCCACAACATGTTTACCCAATCCCTTTTGAGTGATTGGTGCCTTTATATCATCATACAAATACAACAGTAGCAACAACATTCAGGCGGCTTGTCCTGTTAAATTCCACCAACTGCTGTTGAGGGACCTAAATTCAACTCATAAATTTGGAGTATAAAGCTAGTCTCAGTAATGGCGAGCATGAGACTACCACAGATTGTGGAAAAACCCATCTGGTTCATTAATGTCCTTTAGGGAAGGAAATCTGCCATCTTTACCTGGTCTGGCCTACATGTGACTCCAGACCCACAGCAGTTTGGTCGACCCTTAACTGCCCTCTGCAATGACCTAGCAAGCCATTCAGTTCAAGGGCAATTAGGGATGGGCAACACATGCCGGCCTTGCCAGCGACACCCACATCCCATGAAAAAATTTTTAAAAAAGTTGCAGGTCAATGGTGGCTGCCAGAATTTTGATGGTGGAAAATTGAAAGATGGTAAAGTCAGTGAATGATGAGGGTAGATGGTTTGGCACTCCCTTAACTGGAGATAATCATTATCTGGCACTTAAATGCTGTGAATATTACTTGCCAATTATCAGTCCAAGCTGCGTGTTGACCAGGTCTTGCTGCATGCACGTATAGACTGCTCCATTATCCAAGGAATTGCAAAGTGGAACTGAACACAATGCAATCAGCAAACATCACTAAATCCGATGTTACATTGGAGGGATGGTCATTGATTAAGTAGTCTAAAACAGTTCATCACTGACACTGACCCGAGCAAATCCTGCAGTGATATCCTGCGGCTAGTATCCTCCAAAAACCACAATCATTGAGTTAGGTAGGTGTCCAGCCACTAGAGACCATTCCCCTGATCTCTGTTCATTTAATTTTTATTTTAGATTTCAGCATCCTTCGTACCACACTCAATCATATGCTATCAAGGGTAGCCTGAAACTCCTACTTTATCTCTGGAGTTCAGCTTGTATCCTTGTTGGACCTAAGCAGTGATGAGGTCTGGAGCTGAAGAGTCCAGACAGAAAAGAAACTGAGCATTGGATCAAGATATTGGTGAGTATCTGCCAGTTAGTAGCACTGTTCCATCACTTACCTGATGACAGAGATGGCTGAATGGACGTAATTGCCCAGCTTGGATTAGTCCTACTGTTTTTGTACAGGAAATACCTGGGCAATTTTCCACATTGTCGGATAGATGCCAATGTTGCAGTTGTACTGGAGCAATTTGACTAGAGATTCATCTCGTCCTTGAGCACGTCTTCAGCACTACAACTGGATGTTGTCAGGAGCCAAGCCTTTTATTATTGCCTTTGTGTTCAGTCTTCTCCTGATATCATGTGCAATTAATCAAATTGGTTGAAAGCTGATATCTGTGATGGCGGGGACACCAGGTGGATGCAGAGATGAATCATCCACTCAACACTTCTCTGTCTTAGTTGAAAACACCTCAATCTTGTCTTTTTCACTCATGTCTCAGGCATCACTTTTCAAATCATGTATTATATACACAGCTTACACGTGATATTTTTACATTACCAACAACAACTTTGATTAATATGGCATCTTTAAGTAGTGAAATGTGTCCAGGAACTTCACAGGAGAGATATTGGAAATTGAGTCATCTAGGATCAAAAACTTGATTGAAGATTTTGGGTATAAGGAACATTTTAAAGGGGGTACGTGGAGATGGGGGTGGGGGAGAGGTAGATATGGAGAGTTTTATGGAGGGAATTTCAAAATGGTGGAGTGGTTAAAACGTGTGTTGCAAAAGAAGCCAGAATGGCAGCAGTGCAGAAATATCACAGTTTCCTCATGTACATTGACTAAACAAAGCTCTAATATAAAAGCAAAATGCTGCAGATACTGGAAACCTGAAATAAAAACAGAAAATGCTGGAAAAACTCAGCAGGTCTGGCAGCATCTGTGGAGAGAGAAACAGAGTTAACGTTTCGAGTCCGTATAACCTCTTCAGAGCTAAAGAGAAGTAGAAACATCTCCACCAACTTTCTCAATCCCTCCAACTTTCTACAAACTGCTTTTCTGACATCCAGTGGTGGATGAGCAGAAATTTCCTCCCACAAAAATTTGGGAACACAGAAACCATTGTCTTTGGTTCCCACCAAAAACTCCATCCTTCTCCCTGGCAACTGGCCAATCTGAACCAGACTGTTTGCAACCTTGGTGTCATACTTGACCCCAAGGTGAACTTTTGACAACACGTCTATACTGAGACCATCTATGTCAGCTCTGTAACATTGCACAAACCAACACTTGCCTCCGTCCATCTGCTGCCTCTAGATTTGACTATTTCAACGTTCTCCTGGTCGACCTCCCACATTCTACATCATTCCCCCTTTCCCCACCCCCATAAACTTAGGGTCATCCAAAACTCTGCTGCCCATATCCTAGTCCTGTTCAACCATCCCACTGTGCTCACTTGTTAACACTGGCTTGCAGTTAAGCAATTCTTCACTTTTAAATTATCACCCTTGTTTTTCAATTCTCCCATGGACCGCCCTATCTCTGCAGTCTGCACCAGTCTTCTGCAATCCTCCATTTCTGGTCCCTTGAGCGTCGCCAATTTCCAATCCGCTACCACTGATGGCCGTGCCTTTAGTTGTCTAGGCCCTAAACTCTGGAATTTCCTCCCTAAACCTCGTCCTTTCTTTTCACCATTAATACGCTCCTTAAAACGTGTTCCTTTGCCCAGGTTTTGGTCACCTGCCCTAATATCCCCTTATACGCCATTGCTTAATTTCTGTAAAGTCCATTTTAGTACAGGGAAAGCGCAATATCAATGCAAGTTGTTGTTTAGGGCAGGAGGGGCTTACAAAGCTAGGATGGGGTGAGACCATGGAGGGATTTGAAAACAAGGATGAGAATTGTAAACACTAGTTTACACTATAATACCTATAGCTATATGTTACATCAGTTTACATGTCACATGTTTCATACAGCAGTTTACATTCTCCTATGTGGGCAGTAGGGAGTATTTAACTTAGATTAGCAAGCAAAAAGGTCCAGCCTGAGACTTCCTTGCACTGACCATCACTTGCAATTGCCATGTGCACCCGTCTCAAGAGAAAGTACCTGGTTTGTTCTGGGGAAGTGGGTGGTTGGGAGTGGGATGGTACTAACTGGAATACGGAAAGATTTTGGAGGCAGGTACTGGGGCTGCCAGGTTTGGAGGTGGGCTGTCTAAAAGGCCTGTTTCCTTCCTCTGGAACTTCAGCCCAGTCACAATAAAAACAATGAAACAGAAAACAGCCTTCCAGCACTCAACCCCCACCATCCACCCCGCACCCCATACACTCCCTGTACTAACTCATGCCATCCACCCAACCAGAAAGGCTCCTCATACTCTTCATGCCAACTAATGTCCCTCCAACCACCCCAATGGCCCCTCATGCCAGCCTATACCCCTCCATCCATCCCCATTGGCTCATGCTCTCCATGCCAACCTATGCCCCTCCACCTATGCCAATGGGCCCTCATACACTCCATGCCAACCTATGGCACTTCACTGCCAACTTACCCAGTATACACTCTGTACAGAACGAATGAAGCCCATAGTAACGATGTCATGTGAAAAAGCTTTAAAAAAAGTCATTAATTCATAACTTTTGTACAAAAACTCCATTTATGACAGCCTGATAGAATCAACCAGTCATTCAAAGTATCAATAGCAGAAATAGCAAGCATTTGACACCTCTTTATCTTGTCTAAATAAACACCAATAATGGAGAAATAGATATAAGAGAGAAAGCCGTCAATCAAGTAATGTTTCCCTTGGGTGCAGCTGTTTCAGCAGACTAATGGATGTCTGGGCTCTCAGCCAAGAATGCACAGAAAAATTATGGAATCATTTGGGAAGAATCATCAAATCACATATTTCAAAAGAGAAAAGACCACAAGGCACATTTTTAAAATTAGGTTTTCTGATGTGGGTGTTGCATTCATTGCCCATCCCTAATTGCTCTTGAGAAGGTGGTGGGGAGCCCCACCTTCATGAACCCGTGTAGTCCACAGTTACACCCAAAGTGCTGTTAGGGAAGAAGCTCCAGGTTTCCAACCCAGTGACAGTGAAGGAGCAACAATATAGTCCGAAGTCAGGATGGTGTGTGACTTGAGAGTTCTACAACTGATAATTCCACAATGAAGCCATCTACACTAATCCCAATTTCTTCTTTGACTATATTCTGAAAACCAGGTGAAAAATAAATGAACATCTTTTCAGCTTCCAGTCAGCATCTTCAATCCTTGGCAGTTTGACACCTTTACTGTGTTAAACAAAGTCCAGGAGAAAAATCGTGAGCGAGTTAAGTGTTGAGAGGCTGAGCAGTCCAGAAGTGAATGTTGGCACACAGCAAGTAACCTTCAATCAGGCAGCTTTTCTTATTCTGTACTGCGCGTGACCAACCCTCAAAGCTGTCAAAACCCACTTTAGTAGTAAATATACCAGCAACACCCAGTTCTAACACCAACCTTTACTGGGCTTTACAATTTGGACACTTTTGAACTCACCTGGTTGAAGACCAACAACTCTTTGAGCTGTAGCTTGTAAATGGGTCTGGAGTAATTTAATACATGATCTGATACTGAAATGGATGGAGTGTGGGGACTTTTTGGATGGGTCAATTGTAATTGACTTCCTGTCCAGGACTAATTTGTGACAATTGACCTGATGACAGTCTTTGAACAGAACTTGAAAGGTGGATGATATGGGAAATAAAGGGTTATTAATATGATCATTATGAGCTATGCTATGGAAGATATTGCCTCTTGCTGCATTTTTCTACCATCACCCATAGCCTACACATCTGGCACATTTCTCTATATGTGATTTGCTATATGTGCTTAAGCAAAGGGGGAACTGATATCGTGAAGGATAAAGATGACTTACGCATGGGGTGTAAACAATTGTGTCTGTTCTTTCTGAAACTATTGTATAAGTAACCTGTTGTAATAAAGATGCTTTGAGAGGCTTTGGTACCCTGGAGCTCTCCCCTGCATGCTTGTCATAAAAAGTTCCTACTTTCAGCTCACTCCAGACTCAGTGATTTTTATCCATTTTTATCCGTTGATAAGTAGAAGCAGCAGGTGTTCTTTTGGACACCATCTCAATGTGGAATGAGGGGCCTGAAAGGGCACTTTTTGATGGTGCATTCACACTACAAGTTTAGTGTCTGAATTTTGTTCACGGTATGTCTTTTCCTCCCATCTGCAGCCATTCATCATTAGAGTCCTCAAACATTACAACCCTACAATCTGAATTTCTCTTTCTAAAAATTTCTGCTGGCCTCTTGTTTATCATTTTGTTGGATTCCCTCTTCACCTTTTATCTAAGGAAGTGAATTTGAGCATCGCAAATTGAGGGATCACAATTGTTGGCAAATCGAACATTCCTTTACCCTTTGCACCCAACAGTCTCAGTCTCACTTGGCACTACGCTCCCAACTAGTCCCCTGTGGCATTCCATCCACTGCCCCAGCTATCCCAACTTCTGATTTCTTCTTTGAGCAGGATTAACAATTCAGTGCCAATTTATGCTGGATTATGGTCATCCTACCATGGCAAATTAGCACCCTTACACCCACCAGAGAAGAGACTCTCCTTCCAGCTGGAGAGAGGAGGCCTTCAATCCATTAAACAAGACTAGATTCTAACACAGGTTCCAGGAGTGAAAGGACCTTGTTTGATTCCACAGAGTAACTTTTCTCCTGCTTGTTTTCACGTAGGAAAGAGTACACGTGTACTTGTTAGAATTTCATTTTTGGCAATTAAAGCATTCACTTCAAAACTTCATTACACTCTCTTTTAGTTGATTAAAATTAAAAAGCTGCACACAGTTTCATCTGAATACATATTTATTAGATAAATATTAGGTTGTCACATCATCTAACTACATACAGTTTGCAAGACTAAAAATCACAATTAGTTTTCTGACCAGTTTAAAGTATGAAATGATTGCATTGTACATACAATGTACAAACAGAAAAAAAAACAATGGCCATTTCTGCATGTGACACAGAGACTGTACCCTTTTTGAATTCTTGAATGATCATGATATCAAAAATTGTACAAACTATGAATTTGGTTACAATCTTTTTTTAACCCCTCATTTTCTTCATTAATTTTGTAGCACCTTAAAAATATGCAGGTGATCTACTAGATAATACACTGAAGCTAAATATTACACGTAGGTAAAACAAAGGTTTCTTTTGAAGGATCAGAGTATATTACAGAGTGAATGAATGCTGAAACTTCACGAAAGATAACAAACAGTATTCATTTTCCACACAGTCACTTCTGATGGATTGCAAGCTTGTTGAGACAATGCACATTTCTGGAAAATGAACACACTTCTCTTTACATTGAACATGTCTCCCTTTGTCATTTACATATGTACACATGTCCCTTAGTCCCTGCCTTAGACGATGGTCTCTGCTTTGTCCTTACAGAAGTCTGGGCAGGGATTCAAAGATCACCGAGGTTCCTTCCCAGCCAGGGTTCCACAGTGACTGTCATAAAAACATGGGAACTGGATGTGTGAAACAGCTCTTAGAAAAAAATCAACACCGAACTTGCCGGCGCTCACCCACCAGCAATTTTCTTTCGTTTTAAAATAACATTATAACATGTTAGAACATTTTTTTTTTTCGGGAAAAATACATTGGCAGTGCATTGTTTGTCATTGGATACTCTTCACTTATCCTATATGTTTTGTCGCAGCTGTTTCAAACAAACAAGTTCCCAGTTATGAACCAGTACCTTGCCAGACCAAGGGACCGGCTGCTCTTAAAATGGGAAGAAACTAAAAACGGGGTTACAGAAATTAGCCTCATTCTATCCACACAAGCAGAAGCCAGGACTAGAGCACGGGAGCAGAAAATTACCACTTGCCTCCAGGTCAACTCAACCCCAAAGCTGGTGACCCCTCTCAGTGTCAATTCACACTTACAGCCAATCGGTTTGGTGATGTGTGCCACCCTCTTAAGCTCATGGTGCTTCAATATAGGTGCAAATTACACAGAGGTCCCAAATCAGAAGAATGTGACACAGGTCAACATTTTGTAATTGAACATTCCAGGAACTATCCAACATCCCTGTCCAGATAACATATACTCAAATCCATTTACATGATATTTCTGTTAAGTGAAAATCCTAAAACGATAACCCCCTTCCTCTCCTCTCCTCTGTGATCCTTGCCCATTAACAAACTTTGCAGTTATAAATTCCTGCCAAGTGTGTACTTCTTAATTATATGCATTAAACAATGTTTACAGCTCACGTCCTGTCAAATTTGTTTAACGTTTAAAAAACAACCGCTGAAGAAGAGGTTGCGTTTAGAAACTTCCCTTACAATGAAAAGAATTCTAAGAACCGAGTGCCAAGACTTGTAATTAAATTGCTAATATTCCCAGCAAATGAAATATATTATTCACTTAACAGAAATGAACTGTCCTGCACTCGTGACTTGTGTTCTCTCCCACTTAATGGAGCGCGCACACAGACACACACACACACACACACACACACACACGAGAGTTTCGAGGCTTGGAAAAGGAGGGGAACACTCTTCTTTGTAATTTTTATGGGTTTAGGTTTTGGGTCAGGGTGGAGAATGCTCTTCTACTCTGCAGAGGAATCCTCTTTGAAAGCGGGCCCACGATTTAAAAACCACAGGAAAAGACAACCAATCTGATCATGGAAAATGTTGAATATTATCAAAGACGTTACTAAAATATTCACAAAGGTATTTACAATAGCATTTTAAAATAATCAATTTGCATACTGAACATCGCCTTTAACTTGAGACAGGGTAAAAGAACCTCAAATGTATTCAATTACTTGGCAACTTTCTACATGACGATTACAGATTCAATACTGCTACTAGCAAAGGCAAATAGCCATTCATTTTAATATCTACAGCTGAGTACTGGTAACTAGCATACATAACTATGCACATACAGCAGTGATGGATCAGATTTTGTCTTCTAGGAGGAGCAAAATGTAGAGAAAATAAACAAGTGACTTTGGTGATGAAAGCATTGTCCAAACTTCCAATGGCAAGCTTGGTTCAAATCATTTTGTTGCACATTGGAAAGGAAAAGGGATCAGCTTAATAATAATAATCATAATAAAAAACAAGGTAATAAAAACTAACTGGAAACACAACAAATCCCTCTGGCACTTGCAATTGTGTAGCACAGGTAGTGTCGCAGATTAAAATTGTACAGGGTTTTTTTTGGGAGGCGCAGTGTGTTCAGTTCAATGGTGGGGGTTATTAACCAGCACACGGTCAATCTGTTTTTTTGGACTGCGCAGGTGCAGGGTAGTTGTTGTGCACACAGGCAGGCATCTTTTTTCCCTCATCCTGTCGTGAAATTATTGAACATCACAGTTCGAGAAAGGTAAGTCAGCGTAAAATGAGGGCTGAAGAGGTGTGGTGCTCATGGGGTGTCAGTGTGGTAAAAGGAGAAAGCATCACTGGTGCAAGACAACGGTGGTGGCTCCCAGGATGTGTAACAGTCTGCAAAAGGAAAACACAAACCAGGAAAGTGTTGCAGATGTCTTCTGCCACTGACTGTTAGGGTTCCCAACTTTTCCAGCAGTGGGCCTTACCCAACTCACAAACCTGTGTGCTCCAACAAGCTGTCCAATATTTGCTGCCTCAGCTGCACGTTATTGTTAAGACTGACACTTTTCTTTTGAGACCGAGCCGCAAACATCGAGGTCTTTTAATGATTCTCCCAGTATGGATAGAACGCGGGTTTGGCACAACAACGCCAGTGAGTCACCTGTGCTTTGCAATAAAACACTGCAAGGAACGGATATATTCGCACTTGACTTGCAGGCTGCCCAACAGTCCCTTACATTGCAAAATAAAGAGAAAAGAACAAACAGGAAAAATCTCTGTACAAGTACCGAAATGGACAGCAAGAGAAGACGTTTCTTCAGGTACAGAGGCAATAACTTCCCTTCCACTGTTTTTCTACATGTATTCGTAATTTGACATTCAGGTCAGCATTGTTGTGCTTTCTAGTTGCATTCTGACCTGAATAGTTTCTTATGTCCGTCCCTCCTCTTAGTCCATCTTCTGCTATTCTCGTTGGAGCTGCTGAATGAAGGATCTGCTTCTAGTATATTGGATTGAAGATGGGGGAGCGGGAAGGTTGGAGGAGGGCGTGGTGGGGACTGGCCTACAAAAACAATCCCTCCCGCCTTTCACTGTCGTTTTCTCAAATTT
The DNA here is from genome assembly GCF_964194155.1 of Cetorhinus maximus. Classification (NCBI taxonomy): domain Eukaryota; kingdom Metazoa; phylum Chordata; class Chondrichthyes; order Lamniformes; family Cetorhinidae; genus Cetorhinus; species Cetorhinus maximus. Next base: position 20,657,274 of record NC_135905.1, on the reverse strand, counting down.
AGCGCTTGGGACACTTTACACAATGGAATTCTTCCTATTTATTCGCAAAAAATCAATTGGATAAAGCTACACGGTTTTTCTTTTTTTTTAAAAAAACGATCATAAATGATGTTTCCAGTGAAGCTGCAACACCGCCTAACAAGCTTCCTCCCCCACTGCCCACACCGCTTTCAGTCAATGCAAGTGTGCAAGACGACCAACTTGGAAGGAAGAGGAGCCCGGAGTGCATCATTTCATCTAGTGTATGAGCTCTTGCAGAATAGGGTGTTTTGACTTCTTGTGCGGCTACATGGTGAGGATGTGTGAAGGGATGGGCTTTCAGTTGGTCTCAAAGAGTGAGAGGAGGTCATCATTGCTATTGCTGGGCAGGTCAGGAGGGCCAAGGTAGGACAGGAGCTCATCTGGATTTGTAAATTCTGGAATAAGCTGTAAGGAACCAAAGACAAACATTCAATGTTATCAAGTCCACCCCCACTTTCTCATCAATAATAAAATACATAGTCAAATCTCAAGAATAAACTATTAGCCAAATAACATTGTTGGAAGAGCAAGGCTGTTGTACATTGTACACCCTTACATTTCTAATGCAGTTTTCTACCAAAGTCATCGAAACGGCACATTTTATTCGGTTTCACAAAGACATGAACAATTTGCTCCCATCATACTGCAGCAACAGGCAGGTGAGTGTGGTATTCTTGCTGGAGTCATCCACAAGATGTGAACTCACTGTGTGTGTTTTATGAAATCATTTCACTCCTAAAGTATGTTTTTTGTAAGGTATTGCCTGACAGGAAGACAACTTAGGCCGACAAATCAAGTGCAGTAATGTGACGAATCCAGCAGGTTAGCAAGGATTTGGTGCATTATTATATACCCCTTTAACATACTAAATTATTATATCATGCTCCCCACTAACCCCCACTCCCAACCCACCAAACCCCCCAGCCAACTTAAAAGTAGGTGATTAATCTTTGGGGCTGGAGTGTAATTTATTTTCATCACGGCAACGTACTTGGCAGCAGCTGGGAGGGCAAAGATGTGTAACAACCTACAAAATTCAGGAACTTTTCCAGATGGCCAGATGGTTCTGGCAGTGGTCTATTTAACTCCCATCAAGAGTCCCATTAATTCAGACCACATTCAAAAGTTCATTGGCTATTTTTTTCCCCAATTTAGAGCCTTGCTGCTAGGTGGAGCCACTATTTACAGCAAAGCACTTATCTCCTGCTATGCAATTGTAGAACAGCAAGAGGAGGCTGGGAAGGAACAGGTGTATTGGAGCTGCAAGTGGAGAGGTGAATGGCAACAACGAGGCCCTGGTTTTGCCTTGACCATTACTCTGTGATCAATAGTACGATGGCCAGGATTTTGCGGTCCTGCCGCAGCGTGTCTTCCCCTGGTGGACGCGCGAGCCATTTAAATCTCCATTCCGCTCGGCGGGACTGTAATATCCCGCCGGGCAGGAGGGGGGCCGCAAAATCCTGGCCAATGTTATTTTTTGAGGAGGTTGTGGGGTGCATGTTCCTTACATTCCCAAACCTCACAAGTATTGAGCACGTGTTAGTAAATTCATATTTGAATGTTCATTAAAGTTCCAAACTACGCCTGTTTTTGTATAGCTGTTCACTCACAAAAACTTAAGGTATATTCTGTGCTTTTTTAAAAAAAATTAACAGCAGCAATTTCAAGGTCTCCCCAAATTTATGGTGCAAAGCATTTATTGCAAAGCTTGTTTAACTTTGTGTGGATGTTTTCTGCTTCTACCATTAGTTTATTTTTTAAACTCTGTATTAAAGTGAGACTGCTGATCTTAAGTTTGAACTGAATTAAATAGTTTTTGCAGGCAGTTTCTGAGTTGCGATGTTCAAGAATTCAGTACCTGTGGGGTGCCAGCCATTTCCCCTGGGCAAACTGAGTGACAGTGGCCAATACGTTCACATCATATTCAAATAAACTGGGATATTTCAGTCACATTATTGTTATTAACGGCTGTTTGAAGTTAGAAAATAATTTAACAAATCCTCTGTAGTGCGTTTACGCAAATAAATTTAAAAGCTGCAAATTTTTTCAAATGAAGCGTGCCTAATGCGATTATTAAAAAGTGGCTGTTCATTGAGAATATGTCTGCTTCATTTCAAACATTACTGGAAGGGAATTCAAGGTCCTTGGGCACTGTTTGCTGATGGTGCTGGTCCTCTCTGCTGCTGGTCCCGGGGCTTGATACGAGCAGGGACAAGCAGGAATAAACGGGATCTCGCACCATCTCGGGGCTAAGAGGCACACAGTTGAAGAGCTCTTTTTTTTTTTGCCTCGAACCGAACAACAACTTGCACTTGTGTTGCACTTTATAAAAGGTGGCACAACATCCCAAGGTGAAAATACATGCAGGCAGTCCCAAATTAATGTGGGTGAGAAAAGACTTTGGAAATGGGATTGTAGAGCAAACACCAATTCTAGCCGTCAATTTCCAATTGGCCTCTTTGGCATTGGGCGCTGTGCCTTTGACTAAACTTCTTTATACAAGCGTATCGCTGCAGATTTGTTGGGTTAGATTTTCGACTTGCCCACCACCCCACCCCCCATGCGTAAAACCGGTTTGTCAGCTGCCCGTTATGGAAAGCGCACAATTTTCATTTCTATTGTGTAGATGGAAATTGGCGGTTTCTACAATGGGTGGTCGATTCTCAACGCCAGCCTTAACCCCCCTGGCATCAAGTTGACAATTTACCTCAGCCCATCACGTTCATCCAATTCACTGAGAAACTGGCAATGATGAAAACTGAAAGACTCGTACTATCCACAAAATGGTTTGTTTCTGTAACATGATCAGTTTTAAACCATTTTAACTTATTTTTGCAATATTGCAAGCAGATAATTTTAAATTTGGGGAGGGGGGCGCGGATTAAACTTTTTTTTGTACTCATTAATATGAGGGATGTCAGTGGTGAGGAATGGAATACCAGACCGCTTTACTCAGCGCCTCTATTAAGTACAGGGACAGCCTAGGTTGTGGGGCCAAAGTGTGGAGGGCAACCTCAGAAGGGAACTCTCCAGATCCAGAACATAGAAAGAGCCGAGGGTGATATTTTCAGTCATTCACGTTTTGGCCAGCAGAGGCGAGGGTAGTGGAAATCGAAGCAGGGAATGCGTGTGGATGACAGGGTCTGTCTCTGTCAACTGAAAAGAGGACAGCTGAGCAGACCGATGGACAAAAGGAGGAGGAGGAGGAGGAGGAGGAGGTGGAGGGTAAGTGAGGCAGCCAGCCATGTATAGAAAGGCAGATTTTGCATTAGCAGGGTGCTGGGGCCAGGTATCACTTTCCACGTTCAGTGACTGCATTTTGTTGTGCAGAAGAATCGAGCGGAGGGGTGGGGGAGGGTCTGATATCCTTCCAAGCACATGCACTGGTTGTGCTACACTGCCTGAACCTCCACCACCCCCTGCCCCCACAAATGAGAGAGAGCCCTGCCCAGTCACAGAGTGAAGTTTCCATTTTTCCACAGCGGACCTCCTTGCTGGCCTTCGAGGCGATAAAGCTCGGCTGAATTACGGGCACTCTTGATGCTGTGACTCTGTGTTGAGCAGGAATAGCTCCACCCATTTCAAGTAGAACCTTCACATCAGGGAGAGGAGATTCTCATCCCTCGGACTGATCTGAATTAAGGCCAAGGATCAGAGGCCATTCTACCCTCACTCCACCACTCAAAGCCTCAAGAAGTACAATGTTATAAAACTGGATCCACTGATTCTGTGACATGAATTTAAGACGATCACAGTGCCAACTTTTGACAGCCGACCCCTGCATAGTTTTATAAACACCTTTTACCATGTCTATTAAAAAAAAAACTGGTTCAAAAACAGGTCATGTTAAGAACACATTTGCAGTACAGCCAGCCTTTCAATCCTATACTTCACAAATATCTCGACGTATTTTTGGGCCACTGTTGTTCTTAATAAAATCTGATGGACAATATTCATAATCAAGTTAACCAATTGCTGCATCCCTGACCTCTTTTTTTCTTTTGTTGTCTAGTCATTTTGACACATTTTATACAATAAATAAAAATCATTTCTTCAAAACAGACAGGTGAATAGAGGCAGCCAAAGCAAACTGCTCTCCTCCTAGGCTGCTGCAGTACAAAGTAACATGTGAAAATGTATAAAACAATGACGTGACATGAGGCGCTTTGCTGTGCCCAGAATTTGCTAGCAGTGGATGGGCAGGCAAATGAGAGCATGACGCACACTTACATCCAGTGAGGGTTCCGGCATGTCGGACGCTCCCTGACCACCAGCCTGACCTTCCAAGGTGGAGGAAGGGCGAAAGGTCAGATCACTGTGTGGATGGTTGCTAGAAGCAGCCTGCTGGGGTTGCCGGGGCTGCTGGCTAGGACCACTGTGATGTAATGGTTGCCCTGACTGGCTGCTGGGGTGAAGTGCGTGCAAACCTTGCTGCATGGAACTATGGGACTGATCAGTACTGCCGGGATGAGGCATCTGCGAAGGAGGAAGCAGGAGAGAGTGAGGCCACAAGGTACAGTGCTCAAGATGTCTGAAGAATGTTAATACCAAACCCAGCCATTAGACAGGAGAGAAAGCCAATCCCCACTTCAAGAATTTTCAAATCTCACTGGAGACTTAGAAGGAAATCAACTCTGCAGCACTAACTTGCAAGACCTAACCGCTGTCCGACCTAAGAAAATCTACCCACAGTTAGAGAGAACAGCATCATCGAAAGACCCACTTCACTGTGAACATTTCAAACATTACCACTGAAACTCTAGATACGTGTCTCTTTCAGTCAATGGCACTCACAATAGCTCACATTGGGTTCAAAGTAATTCCCAAGAGAAAGTATCCTTTTTGTTGGCCTACTGAGGCTGAAATGCACTAGTAAATAAAACCACTGCCTCGGAACCAAAAAAAAAAATCCGTTCCTAAACCGTGTTTAGAGGGAGCATGCTAGAAATATTGATGATGATCTATCTTTGAAAAGAAAATTTAGTAAACACCATTGTAAAAATGGCGTGGAGATTTTAATTAACCTCCTCTGTGCAGGTTCTGGTATTCAGTCACTGTGGGTAGGCTTACAGAAAGAGATACTGTCTCTAACACAGATTAGCTCTGTGCACGGATACAAGTACATACTACAGAAAGAGTCTTTTGTTAGCAACTTCTCGTGTGTAATGGAACAAACTTCCTAACACCTTCCTATCCTGACTCCAACAATAGATTTCCTGTTGGGCTCAATACTGCAGAGTTGAAGACATTCCCCCCACTCCCAAAAACACCCCCCTTTTTTGTGTGCGTGGAGGCAGAAGCTGGTTAGTTCTTCGGTTGGGGTGGGGGGGGGGTGTTGGGGGTTTGGGGGCGGGGGGGAGCTCAGTAACGACAGCAGTAGTGCTCCAACATCAGAGGACAGACAAGCAAATACATGTCCACCTTTTTGATGTGGTGAGGAGGAATGAAAAATGCCCCCCCCCCGTACTTCAACTCAGCACCATCAGAAAAGAGTTGACTGCTGCTGAACAGAATCATCTGGTGAACAGGATAAGCAGGATCCAAACCAGTTTTGTTTTGCTGTGGGTGGGGGAAGCCCATCCAACAATACCAGAACCAGCTCGGCTGGAAAAGGTTGGGCTCCACCACATTTAAAACCAGGTTTGGAGGCAGGGTGGGCGGGTGCAGTAGGGGAAGTGGGGGGGGTGGGGGGAACATTTTATGAAACACCTTGTTCTACTTTTACACGTACCATGTAAAAGACTGTCAACTTGGTAAGGCGACCCATGTCTACCAGTGAGTGACAAAACAATGGGATGCTTGCAGCAACTTTAACAACATTAAGTTCTAGTTGCCCTTGTATTCCATTTGTGTGAAATAACAGTGAAATAAGCACAGACAAAAGCAGACCAGATTTGTATGGAAAGAGAAACAAAAAACAAGGCAGATGAAAAATGTTAGTGCTAGATAGAAACATTGCAAGCCACATTACACACTCAGAAACACAATCAGACAGGAATATTCGCAGAGAGTTAGTTAAAAGGAGTCTGGATGGCAAATTCACTAAGTTACTCTCCATTGTTTCCCTTGGGATCATCAGCAGTGATTTGATCTTCGCTGCATCTCACCTTGTCCCACTAATATAACTCCTATCTTGTGATATTCTACCCCTATTCTGCCACAGGCTGGCAAAGTTAGCACGCTGGAACCCCATTCACAGACACAGGTCCCTGACACTCGACATCTCTTAGGCTGAATGTATCCCAAGTGCAAATGCAAAGGTCATTGTTTGAAACAAAGGGAGAGACGCACACAAATGGCACCACTTACCTGATCAGGCATGGAGTGGCTGAGAGGCTTGTCAGGAGTCATAAGGCTGTTGGGCATATCTGGAGGGTGCGACAACTGGGGCCCATGCATGAAGTCGTTCACAGAAGTACCGGCAGGGTTGCCATGTGGGAAATCGAAGTTCCCATGGCTGGGGTAAGTGTTACCTTTTGGGAGGATTATGACAGTATTATTAACAAGTCTGCCTTCTCAAAACAATCTGCATCTTGTTCAGGACTGAAGCTGGTTCAGATAGAAATCCTAAACAACAAGTCAGCTCCGACAGAACGGAGTATTAGTTTGCCCTGGGTTCCCAGTGTAGCTATTGTGTTATCAGCTGCAAAACTGAACATTTCAAGAGGGCAACGGAAATTCATGGGATCAATGAAGCATATTTCAATTCACAATCATCTGGGAAAAACTCAGGGCAATCTTTTTTTTTTAAAAAAAAAAGTCACCATACTCAATCTTTGCCACCTCCCAACAATATATTCTAAGTGTGACATGTCAGAATCTCCTTTCACTTCCTTTTTAGTCTGTAACTCTGATCAGTGAACAACTGCTGAACACTTTGCATTAAGGACTTTATATCTGTTAATATCTCCGTTTCTGGGCATTCTACAGGTCTTCACACCACAACACAACATGGCTATCACATGTTTGGCAGTAGAATGCTCTGGTTTCAGCTCTATGGGTTTGTGTCTCTTTCCTCATGTATAAATACTACTTGTCGGGCAATGACAATGGCCGTTTCTCAGCCATCACATCCACATGGTTACATAAGCCAGAATTTGGTTTTGCCATGGTCTAGTGCATAAATGCAATACTCTGCAGTATATCCACTACAGACCAGTATGACTTGAGTTCAATTCCCAGCTTACACTCAATTGAGTGCAACTTCTTTTTTTATTCTTTCATGGATGTGGGCATCGCTGGCAAGGTCTGCATTTGTTGCCCATCCTGAATTGCCCCTTGAGAAGGTGATGGTGAGCCATTGCCTTGAACCGCTACAGTCCATGTGGTGTAGTAGGTACACCCACTGTAAGGAAGGGGGTTTCCAGTTTTTGACCCAGCAACAGTGAGGGAATGGCGATATGATTCCAAGTCAGGATGGTGTGTGTGGCTTAGAGGGAACTGGCCGGTGGTGGTGTCCCCATGCATCTGCTGCCCTTGTACTTCTCGGTGGTAGAGGTCGTGGGTTTGGAAGGTGCTGTCAAAGGAGCCTTGGCGGGTTGCTCCAGTATGTGGATGGCACACACTGCTGGCACTGTGTGTCTGCGGTGGAGGGAGTGGGTGTTGAAGGTGGCACATGGGATGCCAATCAAGTGGGTTGCATTGCCCTGAACGGATCAAGCTTCTTGAGTGTTGTTGGAGCTTCACTCATCCAGGCAAGTGGAGAGTATTTCATCACACTCGTGAACTGAGGCAGGGGTCGGGACTCTACAAGTGGTCTTGGTGCCCTTAAGCCAGTGAAATGAAAACGTAACAGCCAGAGTTCATGCTGTTCATGGAGGCTGAGTGAGGACAGCACTGGGCATGGCTCTGATACATGTTCACATCATCCAGCTGGTGGTCATGCAAGGATTGCCTGCTTCAATACATAATATATTCAAGTTGGTAACTCAGGGCAGAATTTTACGTCCCCTTGCTGGTGGCTTTGTAGGCAGCGGCTGTAAAATTTCTCAGGTGGCCTCTCGCTGGCCCTGACCTCTCTGCAATTTTATGCTTGGATGGTTGAGGTCTAGGCTGGCCGGCTCAACCTTGCCCCAATTGAGGCCCTTAGGTGGCCAATTATTGACCACTTAAAGGCCTGTTTACCGTCCAGCCTGAATTTTCAGGCTGCAGGAGGAGTTCAAGGACGTTAGGCAAGCCTGAAAATTAACTATGTTCAAGCCTCGGGCGGGAAGGTGGGGGGGATGGTGAAGGTTGTGGGTGGGAGGGGGGGGTCCTCACCATCAGCAACTCCCTTTCATTTAGGGCGTCACGCTCCCCCACAAGGTCCGGCCCCTGCAGGTCCTCCATCTCTACTGGCGTTTCCACCAACATCCACACCCACTGGTGCACTCCCCCCCCCTGGGCTTCACCTCCCCTCCCCACCCTGAGACCCCCAAAACTTACCTGGCGCTGGACTCCTGGAACTTAGGCTCTGGGGAGTACTTGCAGTCCTGGTCCTGTCCACTGCAGCTTCTGGCGCTGCAGGGCCTAGAGGATTGGCTGGCCAATCAGATTGGGCGGCCGCTCTCTGAGGCAGGACATCCTCCCCAGTGAAGGAGCAGAAGTCCCGCCCCAGCCAATTAACCGCTTGTTGGGGTGTTAAATGGCTGCGAGGCAGGCAGTATTAGCGGAGGGGGGGGGAGGGGGTGTTCTCCATCGACTCTTCGGATGGCGGGAAAGGAAAGCCTAAATTCCTGGCCGTAAGAAAGCATGAGGTGGGCAAGGGCCACATGAGCCATCAAGCTCCCTCCATTCACAAGTCATATGCAACATGTTCCACTGTGGCACTCCACCCACCCATTATAATTGTCTGGTGCACAGGTTTGTATAAAAGCTCACTGATCCCTACACCCACCCACCGCCACCCCCCCAACCTCCCAAATCAAGCAAAACTGCAAAATATTCAGCTATTCTCACACTTCCACTGTTTGATTCTTCCCTGTTGTTCTCCAGACAGAAACTCCTGCCCACAGCAAAGGAATCATATTCCAATGAACACTTCTAACCTTTCCAATCTATAACCATCCCTGTAACCCAATCCCATTTGCAAACAGATATCCATTAATCCAGTTCTGTTTTAAAAGGAATCTCAGCCTTAACTAATTTCCACTGGGTATTTTAAATATGTGTGGGTCGCCACCTGCTTAACAGATTTAAGTGCTACGAACTTGGGTGAGACTACTCCTCAGTGTGACACTGCACCTTTACATTACTTTTTATGGTAGCTTGAAATCTACCCAAAGGGGTGAATACAGGGATCAGCGAATCTGTTCATTTGGGATCCATTCCTGAATTAAGGCCCACATCCATTCTACTGTGTATAAGAGTCTAGAATTCAGCTAGCAAATGACAGCTGCTCTTCATTGGGCCAGATTACAAGGTCAATCTCTGCATCTGGTACAGCGGGACTTGGAATGCAAGATTCCAACAAGCAAAATACACTCACACTAATGTTTTTGACACATACAAAAGACACATATTAATCTGCAGAATGCAAAATAATAATTCTGTACAAATACCACAGTTGAGAAGAACTTAAAAAATATCTTGACAACAGCTTTTTTCAGTACCCCAGCAAGCTGCATAAATGCAATGTTGATGATATGCATGGATGGATAAGGAGAATTCCAAATTCACGGTGAGACCTACCCGGGTTGCCATATTCGTTGCCACTGCTGCCTCCTGGTGGTGGAGGTAGGGAAGGGTACGGTGATGGACCTGGTCCCAGAGCTGCAATCATCTCCATGACATTTGGCATAATCATCTGGCTGGGACTCATGGTTTTGAACCGCTTGGACAGAGGGCCATCCGGGTCATCTTTGATGTGAATGTCAGACTTCAGTGGAACTGGTCTCCAACTGCATGTCGGGTCAATGGTGACCTCTTCAAACTCAGAGCTGGAGTGATTCAGAGGAGATTTAATTAACACAAGAAGCTACTCCAATACTAAAGTCATCTCTGACTTACAAATAAAAAAGGTTGTGAGTCTTGTACCAGCTTAGCTTTATACTTTTGATAGCAAAATGATCTTATGAAAAGATAGTCAGTTTATACTGGGTTCTTCTGACCTGGAGCCAGGAAATTTATGATACTACTGGCATCTAATTGGCCTTTGGAGAGTACACTATTTAGACCAGGCCCTCATAGGATGTATTTACAGGTTAAAAAGAGCTCCATTTCTGTATTTCAACATTCCAAATGTACTCTAGATTACCTGTGACCCATGGTATGCATGTAGCTTTTCACTCAAACATAATTTAAATAGATAGGAAGATTGACTGTGGGAGCTGGCACAGAAAATATGTGATTTGCATTTGAGAGGAAGGTCATTAAATAGCACCTTCCATAATCTCAGGGCATTACATAGTCAATGAAGTAACACAAGCTGCCACTTTGTGCACAGCAAGATTCCATAAACAGCAATAAGCTAGGTTACCAGATGATCATCTTTTTGCACATGTCGTTTGAGAGATATATGTTGGCCTACAACCAGGTGAGCGCCCTTTGACTTCTTTGAATGATGCTATGGGATCTTTGTGTCCTCTTGAGAGGGTATGTGGGGCCTCGGTTAAATGTCTCATCTAATAGATGGTACCTCTGTCAGTGCAACATTCCCTCAGTACTGCAGTGAAGTGCCAGCCAGGGTTATGTACTGAAGCTCCCAGAGTGGGCCTTGAACTCATCACCCTCTCACCCAAAGGCCAAAGTGTTACCAACTGAGCGAAGACCAATGATGGATTTCCAATAAGTTATTTTTAATTTATAGCTGATTTTTGGAAGTTTCAAGGATTCTTCTTATTGGGAGTTTTCATTCTGCCACAAGAAATGAACACAAGACTTCACACACCCATTAAGGGTTTGAGCACTGCTCAAATCATGCTTTCGAAAACTGTCAATGTCCTGGCAAAAGGCAGCAGAGGGAAACGAGATTGATATAATCCTAGTTATGAGGCAGAACATTCTAGCAGCATCAGCTTAGGGTCTCTTGAATGGATTGCTTTATTCAGAGGAAGCATTATTCCATGCCAACTAGCGAGGGCCTGGCTGTTTTAGCTAGACTTCAGTTAGGCAGACGAGTCTAGTTGTTCATATCTAAACATAGCTCCCACCAAACTCAGCACATGCAATAGGTCACTCTTGATCAAGAAGAGATAATAATCAGTGATTCCCCCCCCCCAGCGTTGATGGTATAATGCTTGGAAGAACTGTGACATACCAAATGGGTTCCTTATAGAGGGCCCCACAGTACAAACTGAAGGATCAAACCTTCGTTGCAAACAGTGGACAACCAACCATCTCAGATCTAGTCATGGTAGATACTGCTGTCACCTCCAAAGATGGAAGATAAAAGCATCTAAACAGACCGGGCAACTCCCCAATATCCATAGTTACACTGGAAGCTTTGCTCTGGATATCTGACTCAAGCATTCACACTTGATTTGCATTTTGCTACTAACATACAAAAGAAAAAGAGCCTTAAGGAAACCTACTTTTGAATGTTGGATAGGATGCTCCACATGTACTGGTCAACTTCAAGGCCTTCCAGAAGTGCGGTTTTACTGCCATTGAATAAAAAGAATATGGTCAATAACATTTTTTTTTACAAAAATAGAAACAAATATAATTACAGAATAAAGTACAACAATCATTACATTTATTTATAAATAAAAGTTGGAGGGGTTTTGATGGGGTAGATGGGGACAAATTGTATCCATTCACAGGAGGGTCAGTAACCAGAGGACACAGGTATAAGGTAACTGGAAGAAAACTCCAAGGGAAATGAGGAATACTTATTTTTTGCAGCCACTCATGACCTGGAATGCGCTGCCTGAAAAGGTGGTGGAAGTGGATTCAGTGACAAATTTCAAAGGGGAGCTGAATAAATAATTGAAAAGGAGAAAATTGCAGAGCTGGGGTGGGGGGTGGTGGGGGTGCGCGGCAGAAGAACAGGAGAGTGGGACTAATTGGGGAGCTTTCAAAGGGCTGGTACAGACACAATGGGCTGAATGGTCTCCTTGTGCTGCATATTTTTGATGAATGGAGGAAAAACCTAAAGCCAATTCTCTGGAGATGTTGGGAGGTTTTTCATTTTTGCGCTTCTGCTGAGGGGAATACATACCCAAGATCAATTTGTGTACCAGACGGGGCCTTTGGGCCTGGATGTAGAAGACCCAACAATATGTAAAGTAAACATGTCCTGCCTGACTAATGCCAACGTGATGGAAAATATCTCTGAAAGCAGAACGGGTTTGGGCACAATTGCAGAGGCAAGGTGATAGAGCGGGGAAAAGGGACTCATTGAATTGCCTCACAGGGAGACAGCATGGACTCGACGGCTGAATGGACTCCTTTTGTGCCATAATGACTCTACAATAAGCAACTATCTTGTGACAAAGTGGTGGACCTTCCACTGTTCACTACCTTTAGCACAAAAGAAATGCAAACGCTAGTAGAAAATGACCTCCACTGTGCCTCACATCTACTTATTCACTAAAATTAATCACTGGTGGGGAAAGCAAACATCTCTATATTTAACTGGGATTTCCCCCGAGTATTTTTTCTGTGTCACTGAAAACAGTAATTTAGGTCCAAAGGAAAGGATAAGGATTCCCTGCAACACAGAGCTTCCATTTCTTTCAATTAAAAAGGACACATATTTATTTTTTTTGCCCCTCAGCAACTCACTTCACTGTTACGTAAGCAAACAAAATAAACTAGGGCGAGATAAATAACCGGTTAATCTGCTTTTTGGGCTGTTGATTGGAGGAATGGCAGCCAGATTATGGAGGAGAATTTCCTGTTCCTCTGCGAACATTAGGCATGTGACACTGGGTCAACATGTCATCCCATCTCACAAACAAATGCAGCTTTCATGGGGAGTCTATCATGTCATCTTTCGTCTGATTAAGCTAGATAGCCACAAGCTGTTGTTAAGCTTTATATATCTAAAAGGAAGCAATATTTTTTTTTTAAAAAAACATCCTAAAGCGCCAACCAAACATTAAGGTAGTCCATGGACAAAGATGCACAATTCTCTCTCAACAGCTCGATTTCTTTACTTACTTGCAAACAGGACACCTCCATGTTCCCCTCTCACAGTTCAGTTGCAAGTATGATTCCAAATCAAAACACTGCAGTAACAGGGGAACAGAACATCGAAAATCCTATTAATACATATTACATAGAGTCCCTGGAACTTTAATCGAGATTAAACTGCCAGCAGATTTTCTGCATTATTGTTTCCTCTGCGAGTTGGTCAGCTTTCTAGTTTTAAGTTTAAGCTGATAAACCTTCCTTTCAGACCCAATCTTGCACTCATTTAACAAGCATTTTAGCATAAAATGACCCTGATTAAAATATAATTCCTGGTCATAATAGCCTTCCAACATCCAGGCAATCATAGGTGCTGAAAGACAAGGTGGAGGGATTACCTACCTGTACGTGTTTACAGTCATGGCCTCTTGCTGGTAACTGGATCCGCCTGAATGTGATTGGACACTTCAGGGACACCTTGATTGCCGTCTGCTCCACTCCATCTTCTCCATTTAACGTAGCCCCGCCCGAAGAAGCCGCCACGCTGCTGAAGTTCCTTTTTACTGGTTAATAAGAGGGAATTGATCAGCCAATCCCAGTCAGCACAGACCTCAGGTACAACACTCTCTCATATCAAAGTGGCTTTTTATCCACGACAACTAATCAACTGATCCTCTGGCAGAATTCCTCATTATTCCGGTCACCACTGTAGCCAGCACCCGACGTTTCACTCATGATTTTTCAACTGAGCCCGACTGTTTTAAGACACAGCGTTGGTGGGATACCTGCAGGTCCCCTCCGAGCGGCCAGGTGTGTGGCCATTGTTGGATTTTGTGTGCTTTTTCTCTCTGGGAGTTTCCCTGCCCTCCCGCCAGAGTTCGGGCAAGAGGCTGAGCAAAACCTCCAGGGAATTGCAGGAAGTCTCAGTTTCTGCCTCAGAGCCTCACAGAAACAAGACCACCCCAATTCTGGTATGGACTTTAGGGTCAAATACAAGAAACAACTGGGTGAAGATCCCTCATCCTGACAGCACAGTATGTGTATAGATACCAGATGAGGACTGAGATGTGACACCCCCCCATAGTCAAGACATGTATAATGGGTGCTTAAGGATAACTGATGCCATCAAGACACAGGCTAGCGTGGCAATCAATACCTTCAGGAAAGGGAGCGGAAAACCCCTATTTTTAAAGAAACTGGTTAAATTGGTGTCTGGCTGATGGCTCACTCCTTTCTCTCAGTGGTGCACCTATCTAAAGACAAAGAAAAATGTGCCACCATTGGCTTTGACCAACTCAGTATTTTCCCCAAAGTATCAGTTACCCCCAAGAAATAGGCCCCCTTTCTGCTTCTTTTCAAATTTCTCCCCTCTCGAAGGCCGTGACTCTCATAGCCCTGTAAAAATCACGCCCCGCCCCCAAAATACCAGGTACCAGATCCCTTATCCGGCATCCCAAAATCCAGAAGGACCCGAAAACCGGCTACATTCGAAGCTGGCACCCTGGGGATAAAGCCCCTTCATTTCCCATAAATATTTTGTACATGCTCAGCCTCGGACCCAACATCCGTAAAATCCCCAAATCTGACACACGCCTGGTCCCGAGCTTCCCGGATACTGGGTCCAGTGCCTGTACCTCATCTGGGTGAGCCTTTTACATGCAAGACTGGGCATTGGATTGTGAGCAGCACCGAGGCTTAGGGGAGAAGCCCTTCAAACCGTTCGCACGTGAAACCACATTGAACTGTCAATATTTGATCTCTCTGATTTCTTGCGCACTAGCGGATTAGGTCACACCTACTTTTTGTGATGCAATGTTCAGCAGGGAGAAGCCTTTTCTTCAGCAAGCCTTGAAGCACTGATCGGACTGATGGTCTGTGCACCAGCTGAAGTACGAACAAGTGCGACTGCAAGGGGAGAGAGAGAGAGAGAGGGCACACACAGGATCAGTGGCTTGTCGGGAAGCACAAGGGATTAGTATGAACAGCGTCAGATTATCCCCAGGTAGCAAGTGAAACTGTGCACCTGTACAATTGTATCACACACAGTCCTTTGAATGCTTTGCTGATACATTAAATGACAGAAAAAGAAACCGTCTGCTCTGATGAAAAAAACATATAACAGACAATTTGATCTTAAATGCGTAGCGAGTGTCCCTTACTTTGTATACTTTGTGAAAGTGATTTACTGATGGAAATGAACTTTTCACCAGGCCCCTTTCTTCCCAAGAAGTTTCTCTTTCGGCGAGAAGTTTTGCTAGTCATTTCTTTCTCACATAGCGGGACATTTCCACCTCATTGGCTAGGGTCGGGATTTAGCGCAACTATCAGTGCAATGAGCCACAGGGTTTGAAGCAAAACTCAAAGGATCAGTTTTAAATTACTTTACCCAGGCGGGCCTCAACATTTTCTATGTATCTAAAAGTTTTAAGAGCATGCATCACACTTCCAACTTCCAATGTGTCGGAAGTATGAACATGGATAGACAATCATTTCATGCTGCTTTCTCCTGACACATATAAGTGTTTGCAAAGTACAGGTATTATCATTCCCTCACCACCAGCGGCCAACTTCAGGCTGCATTGACTTAAGCGGACTAGAGATTAATCTAATCTGACCCTTCAGCTCACTAGACACAGCATAGCAGCAAAATAATATATTGTGCGTGACATGATGTAATGCTCCTTTTATTATAAGACAGCATTATGATCTGACCAGCCATGAGCAATGCCACGGGAAACTCGTGGGTAATTAATAAAAGTCTGGTGTAGAGTGCACATCACGACTCAAATGCGCCTGTCGCATTAATTTCCCAAGAAACAAGCAAAATAAAAAAGTGCCACACAACAGCCTTTAATGTCTCCGAGCACATCTCATAAAATTCTTTCCCAATCCCTTTCCTGTCTCCGATTCTCTTCACCTGTAACCTACAGGAAACTTAGGCTGGGATTTTCCGGTCCCACCGGCCGTGGGGGACGAGAAATTCCCCGTCCGACGTCAACGGGCCTTTGTCTGGTCCGTCAAATTTTTCCATCCGGCCCGTGACGATTCCCGGTGCGGGCGGGACCAGAAAATCCCGGCCTTAAGTGTTTCCTGCATCCCACCGTCACCAATGCTTTTGGACGCCCGCTTTTTGCCATTTGTCTTTTAAACAGGATAAGCCAGAATTTTGTGCCAAGCTTCACCCGAAGGCACGCCAAGACACAACAGCCAGCGTAAAAAGAGCAAGAAATTTCAGCTGTAAGTTTATCGCGCACATACTTACGCCCGCCTCAAATTTCCCTTGATCTTTTACACCGGTTCAAGTCCTGTGACCGGCTGGGTCTGGGATCATTATAATGACTGCATTAATGGTGAACTCTCCCCAGTTCCACTGATTCAAAAACGGGTTTAAACTGAGGTCTCGAATTTTAGGGGGACAACAGGGAAGAAGGATGTTTTGTTAAAAAAGTGATTTTGCTTATTTATTCTCACTGAAACCCGCACTGAGTTTGCTGGTTCTTTGAACGCATTTTTAAGGAATTGGTATGAGCTACTTTGAAATTTGGAAAGCTTCCACAATGGCATTCTTAAAAATCTGCTGTGCTTAAAGTGCATGAATAATGGATGGTTAGATGGCTTAAAAGGGGGAATGCCTGATGTAATTTATGTGTTTTTCTTAGGATCACAATTGTTTACACCAATTTTCACTTGTCCACCAGTTCTGAGAGAAGTTGCTGGGAAGGTTCAGTGGAAACGGCTGTCAGTAAAATGGCCATAACGATGATTATAAAACTACAATGTAATTTGCTTATTCCATTCCCTCCCCTGCCCACTCAATGCTTGACAGGAAATTCCAGGCTGCCGTGACTAGGTAGGAGCATTGCGTCAGAGCGCTATACAAAGAACGAACACGCGTCACTCGGAGAATTGTAATTTGTTCTATCGGCAGACGGCTAGGGCAGACGGCTAGGGCAGACGGCTAGGGCAGGTGGCTAAGGCAGACAGCTAGGGCAGACGGCTAGGGTGGCACTAACCAGCTGACCAAGTATGGCAGCAGGAAATCCCTCCCTGGGTAGCAGTGTCATTAGCAGTAGATTGAGAACTGCGATCATGAGAACATACAAATTAGGAGCAGGAGTAGGCCATTCAGCCCCTTGAGCCCGCTCCGCCATTCAATAAGATCATGGCTGATTTCATTATGGCCACTTTCCTACCTGCTCCCGAAACCCTTTGACTCTCTTGTTAGTCAAGAATTCATCTACCTCTGCCTTAAAAATATTCATGACCCGGCTTCCACCGCTCTCTGGGAGAGAGAGCTCCACAGAGTCATGACCCGCAGAAAAAATTTCTCCTCATCTCTGTCTTAAGTGGGAGACCCTTGATTTTTAAACTGTGTCCCCCAGTTCTAGTCTCTCCCACAAGGGGAAACATCCTTTCGACATCCACACGGAACAGTTCCCTCAGGATCTTATATGTTTCGATAAGGTCACCTTCCATTCTTCTAAACGCCAATGAATAGAGGTCCAACCTGTCCAGCCTCTCCTCATACAGTAACACTGCCGCACCCCAACCCCCATCCCCCACCATTCCAGGAATTAGTCGAGTGAACCTTCTTTGAACTTCTGCTAATGCAATAATGTCCTTCCTTAAATACAGAGACTAAAACTGTAAACAGTACTCTACATGTGGTCTCACCAATGCTCTGTTCAACTATAGCAAACATCACGACGTTTAGATTCTCTACCCCTTGCAACAAACTACATTCCATCACTCACTAGTGCAGAAATATCTGCATTGTGGAAAAAAACACAACAGGCTTTACTCAGAGTGCAGTCATTTTTAAATTATAGTCCTTTTTAAATGGTTGACGTAATTCGCAAGTATTCAAGTGTATCTATTTTTATTTCTAAGGAAGAATGCCACCGTTTGGCACAGTTTGAAGAGATGCCACAGCACCATGCCATCCCAACGATGGGGTGCAGCAATCCCTGTCCTAACTCCAGCCGTTTCCCAAGCCCGCAAGCGCCATCAGAAAAAGCGAAAGAACTCCAGAGGGAGGGAGGGAGGGAGGGAGTGTTCTCATGGCCACCTCATGGGGAGAATTGTTCCTAAGGTGGAGCCGATCGCCGCCATTTTAAGGCCCGCCCAGCGTGATGCGCGGCCGGTAGCGCTCAGTGCTACCTGTGCGGGCGGGGAGAGGAGGGAGAGTCGGGGTCTGCGCTCCTCCGCGCAGCAATCTCCCTGAGGCACAGAGCTGCCTCGGGGAGATTGAATAGACAATAAAAAAACTTTAATAAATGATGTTAAAATTTATTTAAACATGTCCCCCCATCTGACAGAGTCACAGGGACATGTTTGTAAAGGTGGGGAAATTATTTGACTGATTTTTATAAAAGCTTCAGGAAGCCCCGTCCCGCCCATGGATGAGGTTTCCTGAAAAGCGTGAAGGCCGCTTGGGCTTTTCGGCTGCCCGCCAACCTTAAGCGCGGTGTTCTTAACTAGTTTAATTACATTCTTAACGGCTTGAATAGGTTGTTGACGTTTCGACAGGTGCGCCGCTGACTCCGGCGCGCGCCCACCGAACGGAATACTGAGATGAGGCGCGATGACGTCGGGATGCGTCAGCCTGTCGGGCCTACCCCTGCACACCGACCGGAAGATTCAGCCCCACGTAGCAGCGCGTTATGTGCCACGGGGCAGATTATCTCCTTGGCCATCCCAGGTGGCACGGAAGCTTGGCGAATGAAGCACCAAAAAAAAAAGGGGGGCGATTTTATACTAATACACACACTGGAACAAAGTAGCGTAGATTCTCATACTTACACAGCAACAAGCGGTGACTGTGATCTGGATGGTGTTCCTTCCTGGTTGGCAAACATGCTTCAGATGCAAAGGCTTGTGAGAAGTCTTGTTGTCACCTCTCTCGATGGTGAGGGGTGTGGCATTCACGCTGACCTGAACAGATGCTGGCCAGTTTGTATTCATCTGCCGGTCTTCATGGTGGTAACACTTAAACTGAAGCTCCAAGTCAGACCTGCAATAGATCAAAATTCATTCTCACTACAGAGGTTGCATGTGCTCGCACTTGTACACAGGGCTGGGGGCCACCGCAGCGTTGCAGTCAGTGCAAAAGAGAACTTGCATTCCAATTTGCCTGCCTTTCCTCCATTGCAGACTCAACCCAACTGGGTCCATTTCGCGTCGGCTCCACTTGAAGCTGATGCTGGCCCCAGACCCGAGAACCTTCACTCCCCCCTTGCACTGCAGCCAGTATGCCAGTCCAATGTGCCTTTAACCTGAGAAAGGTCAACATCTGTACAAGTTCCTCCCAGCTTTCTTCAAAATCTCCAGTCATCTGGGGAGCGACACTTGCGTCCTGAGAGAAAGCAGAGCTCTCTGCTGCCAGTAAAATCTGGCCAGCATCTGATTTTCTTTATTTCTGCCCCTACCTTTCCTGAAACCATGAACTCCCTCCAATTCTCACAGGACACCAGGCAGTGCCCAGTACATTCCAGATGTGCCCCTTATTCATGTGTAAGCTTAATAACGTGTGGTCAGTAGGCTAGATAACCTTGGAAGGCGTCACAGTTGAGTCCTAGTCTTGAGGGATTGAACCTGCACGTTTCCAAGTCTTTATACCTCAGCTATTCACTAGGTAAATCTCGCTGAGCCACCGGTCTGACCTACTCTTTAATGTATCTCCTTCGTATCAGCATAATCACATCGCATTCACATCAGTGAGATAACAAAGAATGTGAGGAATTCCTCCCTCTTCCCCAGTCATCCACGGTCAACGAAAGCTTTTCTCTTTATTCATTCATGGGATGTGGGCATCATTAGGAAGGTCACCATTTATTGCCTATTCCCAATTGCTCTTGAAGTGGTGTTGGGGAGTCACATTCTGGAACTGCTGCAGTGTGTGGTGAAGCTGCTGCCACAGTGCTGGTGGATAGAGAGCTCATATAGCTTTTCTTTGTCATTTCCAGAGGGCAGTTAAGAGTCAACCACATCGCTGTGGGTCTGGAGTCACACAAAGGCCAGACCGGGTAAGGGCGGCAGCTTTTGTTATTGAACCCAATGCTTCTTACAGGAATCCAGTAGCTCCATAGTCATCATTACCTTTTTATTCCAGAATGATTTAATTAACTGAATTTAAGTTCCCTATGGTGCCATGGTGGGATTTGAACTCTTGTCTCTGGATCATTAGCGGGCCTCTGAATTACTAGTCCAGTAACATAACTACTATGCTGCTGTACCTCCTGGTTAAATGGTGTCCATTTAATGAGCAAAATGGTTCTGAAACAAATCCCCCCCCCATATAGTGCTGGAGAATACAGGACATCAGGTTAAAAGATTCACTCCCTGGTAGCGAGGTCAACATTCACACCATTTAAAATATAGAGGGTGAATGCCTCCACAAAACAGCAAAACAATTTCACCCTCCTTGCTGGCTGTGGGATCTTGCTGTGCGCAAACCTTGACTGCGTTTGCTTACAAAACAATAGTGACTGTACTTGAAAAGCAGGTTACCCTCAAGGGATGGGAAAGGAGCCGTGCAAATTCGCAAGCTGCGATCTCACAGTATAATTTCAGCACCATGGGATCCACAATCATAAAGTACCCCAATAAATTTATGCCGCTCAAACATTAGCTAATAAAGCTTGGACTGAGTATCTTGCCCCAGTGCCTGGCTTGGCTCAGGTACAGTGCTCTAACTTCAGGGCAGAAGGTTGCAAGTTTAAGCCCGACCCCAAGGGCAGAATCTTACAGCCCCGTTGCGGTGGGAGAAGGGCCGTACTACGCAGCGGGTAGTTCAACAGTCGGGACCGGAAAATCCCACCGGTGGGAGGGGCCGGAAAATCCCACCCCAAGGCTTGAACACAGCGCCTAGGCTTTCAATTCAGAGCAGCGCTGATGGAGGTGTTTGTCTTTCCAATGAGGCATTAATAAACCGAGGCACCATCTGTCCGTTCAGGAGGGCGTAGGAGAATCCGTGGCGCTACTGGAAGAGGAGCAGGGAGTGTTCTCCGGAGTCTTGGTCAACTTTCACCCCTAAGCCAACACCAGGAGAACAGTTTGAAATTTGGCATTCTTGCATTTGTCCTGATGAGTGCAAGGTGAAAAGCTTCGGCAACACCTATCCCTTTTCCTCAATAGAAGAGATTCATTGATCATTTTATCTCCTTGCTGGCTGTGGGATCTTGCTGTGTGCGAACGTTTACTGCATTTGTTTACAAAACAATAGTGACTCGTACTCCAAAAGCAGGTTACCCCCCCAAGGGATGAGAAAGGCGCCGTGCAAATGCAAGCTATTTCCTTCTTTGCTCTTACCTCCACATTAACGTCTGGTGCACTGACTGCCGCAGGTGGAAGACATGGTTACTGACTGCCAGATTGTGCTCTAGTCGGAAGGGCTCTAACACCACACCGTCTCGGACCGGGAACGTCAGCCGGAGCTCATCGTTGGCTGAGACCAAAGAGGGAGAGAAAGTGTCAACTTTCCCTTTAGCATCTGTGGCACAGTAAAAACGTGGTTTTCATATCATCGCCAGAGTTTCATTTTAAGGAAACAATTCCCTCTTTCCCACCCCCAGATTTTGTACATCTTGTCCGAGATGGGAGATTGGAATAGTTTGGGCCAGGGAATTTAACAGGATTGTGACTCTGCCAATGGCCTTGCAGGAGGTAGAATTTAAGCTGGGAAAAGTGGAAGATAATGTTTCTTCCCCTTCCCCCACTAACCAGTTCCCCACTCCTCCAATGCCCACTAACCTCACCCCAGGGATAGGAAACTTGTCACTAACTGACAAACTTCAAGTTGACTTAACTGATATTTGATTCAATCCACAAATCTTTTCTTTGTAAGTCCATGAACCCGACCAGATCTCAGTTGCAGTTAAACGGAGAGAAGTCTGAAAGCGCGTTTCAGGTTGGAATACATTATGAAAATAGCCCCACTGATTTTTAAGTAACGTTTTAATCCATTTGAGGAGTGTAAGATCTATAGTGTTGTGTATTGAGTTATAATTATGACAATACTGAACGCGAGTCAATGGTATAATGTCAGCATGTCCCAGGAATATTCTCATCCTCCCATCCAATGGTATTTTGAACTCTCCTCAATGTGTCACAATTAGTCAGCATGGGAAACCATTCCAGATGCTCCATGTGAAGGAATTTGTTCTGCCCTCAGCCTTGAATGTTACTTTTCACCAGTTTAGATGTAGGGCCTCTGGCCCCAATTTGAAAGCAAAATGAAGGATTTACCTTCATGACATTTTGGGGCAGAAAGCTGATGGGGGAAGCCACTTAATAAATAAAAGAAATAGGGAGCAGTTTTTAGTTAATGCAAGTGCGCTCCTTGGATGATTTAAAACTGTACAGATACAGGGCGGTAGATATACCAAGACAGAAAGGGACAACGTGATGAGGACTCTGAAAGGGTTAACATCACCATCTGTGCAGAAGGTGACGGAACTTGATGCAAACATTTTAACTGTTTATACGATAATATTGCAAGGTATAATTTACAGGCAGTCGCGTTAAAAACAAACTCTACACTTCACAAGCTGGGGCGTCGACAAAACAGACTGACAGCCATCTGCAATGCCTGGCACCCTTTCCTTCCTCTGATAGTAACTTATACTAAGGCCCAGACAGACCTAACGGTTCAGGAAATTCATGGAATGGGAAACGAATGAACTCAAGAAAGGAGTATTTGTTAACCGAGCGTTTGATCACAAGGTGAACAAAATGGCGTGAGAGAAACTAGAATGGCGAAACTCAACCGAAAACACACCTATTAGATTTGCCATTCGGTTTATTGGATACTTGTCTATTTTAATTTTATGTCTTTCCTGCACACTCTTTGGTGCTCCTCAGATCACACAATGACAAAGGGCGCAGGGCATAATCGTAACTTTGGAGCTAAGCCAGTTAAAAGCAAACCCAGCAAAAAACGCAAAGGAGGCGAGAATGTGGAATGCACATCCCAAGTGGAGGATGGGGATGCATTCCTTCACGGCTTCTGCGCCCCCCCCCATAACTTAAACGGAAACCCTGACTTCCAATGAGAGAAGTCTGAAGGAAATTCTCCTCCCTCCCTCCGCTCCCTCATTGATGTAAAGTCAAGCGAGGGGTTCAAAAAGCTGATTGATATTTACTAAGGGATTTCGGATCATGAGATGGAGAAAAGATTTGGGATTGAGAATAGAAGTATACAGCTGGCATTGGCTTATAAATATCAACAGGCCAATATTATTCCGTGGGGGAGTGTGGGGGGGGGACCTCGAGACCAACACCAGTAATCTCAGGGTGTATTCTCCTACTCATCATAACATCAGGGGAAACTCTGCCGAGATAGTGGAAATGGCCAATTCCCGCTGTTCCTTTTGCTAAAGTGACAGTGGGAGATCAGGACTCCCCCTGTGGAAACTCCCTTCAATTGTCCGATCATGGGTTTTGAAATGGTTGGGAGCCACTCTATGGGCTAAGAATAACATGGCAGCCTTGATGAGCATTTTATGTATTCAAGCAGAAAGCCCTTTTGGGAGTTGCTGACCATCCTACGACACGGGCCTACAAAGCAAGAAGCGGAGATTTGAAGAGTTGGATCCTGGACTGCACCATGTCACGATCCCAGTTTTAAAAACATTTTGACACGGTCACCCGACTCACTTGGAGGTGGTGGTGGCAAGGAGCTGAGATTGGGCTTGATATCAGGTGGGAATGGTGGCTTTACATCCTGGTTAGGAGACAGGTATGGTGGAATACTGCTTCCTGGAGTCATAGGTGGAGTGGGATTTCCTGGTACAGGCGAATGAGGGTAGCTTGCCACAGACCTTGGAGGCTAAAAGAAAGAAGAAGTGATGATTGTACTGAGTACTTCACAGAAATCACATACATTCTCATGTGTCAGATCCATGGTGATTCGAATTCAATAACTGTATCATGCAACAGACATTAATAACTTTTAATCCACTGAAACTATGGTAGAATTTTTGCACCGTTTCCAAAATCTTGTCAACGGTCAAATTTATTCAGTTTTCAGAGAAAGCTCCTTTATTTGGAGGAATCTGTAGAAATGAAACCACCCCTTTATCCCCTTTAACAAAAGCAATCAGAACTGACCTATGGACACTGAGAGCCAACTGGTATCTAATAACGCAATCTGTCATAAAAGAGGCCCATCCCCATTAATCACATTCCTTTCATAACATGTCAGCTGTGATGAAGAAACGTTACAGAATGAGAAAATTCCCACCGCCTGGGAACAGGACAGTGCAAAGACCTGATTCAAAGCACAGCTGGGGTAGCTCTCAAAAGCTGAGTTTGAACTATTCCTGTATGGACCAAGCGACTTCCAGGAACCATAAGTGCTTCGGCTTTGTCTCAGCTGAATGGTTTCATCTTTGTGACATACGGGGTTGGGGGGTGTGGGGGGGTGGAGGGGGTGGGTGGGTGGGGGGGGGGGAAGGTGGGTGGGGGTGGAGAGGGGAGGGCAATTTTTTTGAAGTTTAAAATGCAATCATTTTTATCTGCCTCAATGCCTCACACTGCTCCACTATCCTTTAGGAAGCAAGTTTTTTTTTTTCCCCCCTTCACGTTTCTCAGTCTGAGCTTTGTTCCTTGTGGGCTTTAAGCTGCGCTACAAGCTTTTCCTCTTTGCCAACATCATCTCTGAAGTCCAACTCCATCTGATCTCCGAAGTCTGGAACCTCTTGCCTCCCTCAATCTTCCCTTGTACAAATGTTCAAAGCCTTTGAATCCAGTGACCCCACAACCACCAACCCCACCCCCACACTGCCCCACCCCCTAGTCCTGACCTCCTGACCTTCCCTCCTGGTCATTCCTGCTCTCCTAGACCCAGCGCCCTCTTTTTAAGGACTTTAGCCCTCCACGTATGCTTCCTAATTGTTTTTTTTTTAAAAAAAGTTCACACTGGCGAAGACAACTCTCAATACACTCTGCTGGAAATATTAGAATTCAGATACTACGTGGCCTTGTAAAATGTCAGCTATGTAAGTGAACAGATATCAGCTGTCAATTTGCTTAATTAACAAAAAAAATTTTTTTAGCAGTTTTTTTTTAAGTGTGTGGAGTAGAATCAGTAAGAACAATGTAATCTTACTTTGGTTTCTTTTCCACTCCCAGCATTTGTGATGGAGAGACAGAGAGGACACTAGTCAGGCAGTCAGCGATCAGAAGAGGATGGGATGTTTCCAATTATTGTGTTCATTAGTAATAAAAAACAGAATTGGCAGGTTTACTGAACTGTAAAAATTTGCTAACTCAACATTGTTATTCCATAGTTAAAGCAAAAGCATTGCTTTCCTCATGTGACATAACCTATCGTAATATATGTTGCAACATTGAGGATGCACTGATAACAGTTTAGCATCAGGAGGCCTGACGTGTTGTTTGAACAGCTTGCATAGTCAAGGATGCTTTCCCACGTATTAAGTTGGAGGGTTGTTTTTTTAGAGTTATGCTATTGGAAGGGTGGTTTACCTTCCAAAGGGCGCGGCCATTGTTGGGCACTAAAGACGAGGGAGTTCGGAGACAAGAAATGCTGGAATTGGGTGCAAAGAGAAAACTGTGCCTCAGTTGAATAAAGGGATGACTATGAATCTGGCATCTGAACTATGGGGCCCACCAAGACAGAAGGAAAGGATTAAAATTCAGAGAATTTTAGCCGTGGTGCAAAAAGTACCAGTAATACAACTAGACCCAAATAAGTGTCCAAAATACTGTGAACTAAGCACAAACTGAGACAATTTTAGTAACAATGACACATATCTAGGAATAAAAGTCCAACACATACAGAGCAATTAAAGATGAGAGACCAACATTATGGAACAGATACAATGTTATCTGTACCCTCTTTCAATTCTATCCTTCCCCTCTCCGTTGGTTTCCAGTTCATTTCTGATTTCACAATCGCTCAAACCACTGTCTAAGTCACTGGAGAACAGTGGCGCCCATTTAAGTGACGGATTCATTTACAAGGCTGGTCCCCACAGTGGAAATCCAGTTCATGGATGAAGTGTGCCAGAGGACGGATGCAACAATGGCATGCAAAACGTTAAATAAAAACACTATCAACAGTGATCAGTAGGAAATATTACAAGAAATATAACTAGGACAGAGACACTTTGTACCTACCTGCTGGGGGTGGGGTTGAGCAAACCGTGGGACAAATATGCCCCCAAGTGATGCAATGGGATGCTTACATAAACATGCAGAGGCTCAAGATATTGTCAGATTGCATTCATAGAAAACGGTTAGTTCTCTCGCATGTGAACATGCAAACCCACCAGATGAAAATAAAGTCGCAATGAGAAAAGAAATAGTGAGTTTGACCCATCACGACTGGACATCATTTGTACGCATGTAACATGCTTTTAAATGGGAGTCGTGGTGATATGTGACTGCACCGACAGAGGATGGGGGAAGAGGCTGGACTGACACAGCTTGCTGTTTACTGCAATTCTGAGTGGCCAGCATTTCACAGTTCATCATCAAAATTCCAACAGGGTAATATCCCAGGTCAACCGGGTCTAATTCGGGATGAAAATCAGGAGAGATGTGGGAAAATTGGTTCGTACAATTCTCATCTTGAGTTTTAGAAAAACAGCAATGTACCAAATGTGCAAAAAAAAAAAGTGGTTTAGCATTTTCAACTGTCTTTGAACTTTAGATGTCCTTCAAACTGTTCATGTAACAAACATTTTTGAAGTAAGTGGTGTCACATTGCAGTAAAAAATACTCTCAACAGCTTCTAACAAGAGGAGGTTGGAGGAGAGCCTTTAATGAAGAGGACTCCCCCTGTGCACTCCACTACAATTCCCCTCCCCCCTCAATCCCTACTTTCTCTGCTGGAGGGCTTATTTTTGCCCTTGCTGGAAAACTCCCCCCAGGTCCCAGCAGCCATTGTACCTCAGCCAAGTGACCATGCTTCACAAGTCTGATAGAAAATGAGGCACCGACTTTAATTGGATGGTGGTGGGTGGAAGAGGGACCAGGTGCCCGCGAGCTCAAATCGGGTGGTGCACTCAGGATTGGGAAGCCCGGTTAGGCCCCATTACCATGACGTTCATGGACCTCATGCCAGTGGGTGGAAGGTGAAGATCACAGGCAGCCTAAGACTGCTGGGATTGGTCTCCAGCTGTGAGGTAGGCGGGGGTCAAAGAGTAATCAAGAGTGAACGCCTACCTTATGAGACTCAGAGGAGCATCCCTGCCCCACATAAAAATCAAAAACTGGCCTGGGCTTCTTTCAGCCCACAATCCCCCTTCTGGTGTCTCTGCTCTCCTACTCAGCCTTGAATAGAATTAGCAGACCCGGTATTGGAACTGCATGTTTTACAGACCCCATTGCTGCTTTACTTTGGATGTCCAGCTCACCTGCTCATAAGAAGTTAATATCTACCAGAAAGGCAATAGGCCTTCTTGAATGCACCCCCCTCCAACCCACAACGCCCCCCTCCAACCCACACCCCCCCCTCCAACCCACAACCCCCCCCCTCCAACCCACACCCCCCCCTCCAACCCACAACCCCCCCCCCTCCAACCCACACCCCCCAAACCCTGACTAGCTTCCACTGGGGGGGTAGGGAGAAGTTACAGTCAGCACCCTGCCCACACACCCCCACCCCAAGAGTCAGTATAAGCTCTTTGTGACTGAGGAGGGGTGGGAGGTGGGATCCCAGTCTAGTTTTCACCTGCTGCCTGCACCAGTGACACTTGCAGCAAGAGCCAATCAACTGCAATGAGGTGGGGGGGGGGGTGGGTGTGTGGAATCCTGAGGCCAATTACAGCCTCTGGCTGACAATGGACGTCAAGTTGGGGAGTTTGTCTTGTCTGGTGTTGCCCAGGCAAAGTATTTGCACAGGCACGCTAGCCCTTGGCTGCCAGTGACTGGTAAAAGAACCAATATAATATGTTCTGTCTGCAGCTGCACCATTTACTGTGTTACCCTCGCTCCCCAATCACTCGGACTGCTTTGCAACAAAGCTCTACAGGAAATAAGCAGTGAAAAACACTCTCCTGTTGTGAAAGAGGTGAGAGAAAATGCAGCTACTAGAGTGTTAGGCATGTTGCTGAACTTCAGAAGGTGTGCAACAAGAGCTGGGGGGAGAAGCTTTTCTCCCTCGAGAACTTACCCCATTCAGGCTACTTTGACTGTAGGTATAGCCACTCCCAGCAAAACTGTTGTTCTGTCCATTAAACTGCTCTGCCTGTTGCAGTTAAGAAAAGGGTGAGGGGGGAGGGGGAATGTGGAAAAAGAAAAGAATGGCAGTCAGCAGTCAATTCAACTCCACTGGGCAAGTAAGAGACACTTCAGGTCAAACACCAAGACATAGCAAATGTAAATTAGCAAGATGTGCACTTACCTTGTAGTACTGAGCCATATTGACAGGAGGCGGTGGGTACTGGCCTGTGTTCTGTTGGCCAGGCATCCTCTGGCCAGGGTAACTGGGCGATGTGATGGGCCTTTGGGGGTTCCCTGTTGGATACTGGCCAGGCTGATTGGCAAACTGGCTGCTTGGTCCATACTGCTGGGCCCCATAGCTTGGCTGCAAAATACACATCTCCTTATAGTATTTTGGGCCTCTCGTGGATACAAAGCCAGCGTTGACGGACAACTGGCTATTTGAAGGCAGACTGAAGAAGCGTAACAACGGCTGCTGCACAAGGCAGCAAACGCAGCGGCGTTCCAATGCTGGCTGCCTTGTGCGAGCTGGCAGGGTGGTTTGAGAGCTCCTGAACTTAGTGGAGTCGGTGATACCTAAGCGGGGCACACATTTCCATACAAGACAGAGCAAACTGCTGACAAACTCAGAGCATGGGGTGATGGGCAGGCAAGAAATCAATAAGTTCTAACAGGGGAGGGTGGGAGTTGGGGGGTGGGGGGGAGCGGGGTGGGAAGATGAAAACCAGGATTATTTACAAGATGTACTCAAAGGCAAATTTATGGGCTAGTTCAGTGATTGAACAGGTCACAGTAAATGAGGTGTGTTGTTAAGCATTAATAAATACAAACACATTCAATTTGAATTAATCTGTTAGTAATGTTTAAAAATACGGTGATGCGCAATGTTAATTGTCAACTAATAAGTGTTAAATTGTATTCAGGTGGTGAGCATTAACTGGGGATTCACTTGTGCTCCTATAAATAGGAACAGACTGAAAATTCTTGTTGTTGGGTTTGGAGATGTATGTTTATAACGCATGTCTCTAAATTAACGATTATAAGGTATGTAAAGATTAGGTTCCTGTTCTGTCCTTCACTGCATGGCTTTCTGGGATAGTAGACATAAGCAAATGCCTGTTAACTCTTCGGTTTTACTCACCTCACCGGGATAAGGCCTTTTCACTCCCTGCATGGGCATCGGCTGAGATGGTCTTGGGCCTGGGTACCCCTGCTGTGCCACTCTCTGGCTGTGGGATGCAAACACCTGATTCATCCCTGGTGGTCTGGGCTGGTTGATGGGCATGGGTGGCCCACTCATGCTGGATGGAGTCATCCCACCTCCCATCCCTCCTGGGTTCATGTTGCCCTGCATGGATGATGGCCCCCGACCTCCCTGCTGGCTCATGAACTGACTGTTGTAGGCCTGTGCTGGGCCCATCTGCAAAAGAGAAGGAAGAGCCTTGAGAAAGAAACAGGGAACAGTCGGGTTAGAGCCAACGTGCCATGAAGCCAATGCGCGGTGCCGTGAGGGCTTGTATCCTGTGTTGTGGCTGCAGTGACTGTGGTACAAATCCAAGTCACAGCCCAGCTTGCTGAACCAGCTTGTCCCTGGAGAGGGAGCACATGGTATCTGCCCATCTGAGGCCTTCCACAAGCGAGGGCACCAGAGGAACTGGAGTGTAGAACCAGCACCAGGAACAACATTATGTTTTAATTTGATCATTTTCCTTTGCTTTTACTAATACTGTGGGGTTTATTGCCTTTGAAACCGGGCACTTGTGTTAACATATTCCCTTTTAATGACATCCATGTCTTCCTAATTAGCATTGTATGAAACAGGTAGACCCAATGTGTAAGCTGCTGTCTCACCTGTGCCAGCTGTGGCTCAGTGGAAGGCACTGTTGCCTCAGAGTCAGGAGAGTGTGGTTCAAATCTCACCCCAAGGGCTGGAGCACATAACCTAGGCTGACACTTCCCGGTGCAGTGCAGATGGAGCACGGCACTGTTGGAGGTGCCACCTCTCAGATGAAATCCATCAATATCACAAAATATTCAAGACTATCTAGTAATTTATCTCGTTGCAATGTGCAATTTGGATGCCACGTTTCCAACATTGCAACAATCTCGCCAAAGATCCACGCACAGGAATATGACATTTGACCCAACAGGGCAATGCTGGTGTTCAAGTCACATACAAGCCTAATCCTCAACCCCTCTTCGTCTAACCCCATCAACAATATGTAAGGGGATGGGAGCATAGTGATTATTATTAACGCAAAGGCCTGGATTCATGATCTGGAGACACGAGTTCAAATCCCACCACAACAGATGAGGAATTCAATAAATCAGGAATAAAAGGCTAGTCTCAGTAATGGTGACCCATGAAAAAAATTTTCTTAGGGACGGAAATCTGCATTGCTAACCTGGCCTGGCCTATATGTGACTCCAGGCCCACAGCAATATGAAATAGTCTAGCATCTGATTCAACATGAATCATCATCACCTTCTCAAGAGCAATTAGGGTGCATGGTAAATGCACACATCCCATGAATGAATAAATAAAACCTATTCTTCTATTCCTGTCTCCCTCATGCACCTATCTAGCCTCTCCTTGAATGTATCCCGGCTATTTGTCTTATGCAGTGAGTTCCACCTTCTAACCGTTCTCTGGGCAAAGATGTTCCCGCTGAAGTGACTATGATTCAAAAGTCTCTACTAAAGCACTTGAGGTGTCCTGCAGCCGTGAAAGGCGCTATAGAAATGCAAGTTTGTTCTTTGAAAGCACCAATGCATCGCCACATTAACACACCACAATACCATGACCATTAGACACGCAACGAATGGATCTACGAGGAGCAAACAAGAGTTGGCTTCTTACAACGAAGACGGAGCCTTACCGGGCCATACTGGTTCATCTCCTGGTTCTGTTTCTCTTGCAGGGCAGCCACCGTGGCGGTTGCTGTCGCTGTCGCTGTTGCTGCAGCAGCTGCAACTGCTGCCGCTGCCGCTGCGGCAGCTGGCTGGGTAAAATCTGTTGGCGGCCTGCTGTGTGGAGGCATGCCCATGGAGCCAGGGGCATTGGGACCACCAGGGTAACTGGAAGAGAGTGGAAAAGAAACAGCATCCAATTAGACATCATTCCTCGCAACAATATATATATATATTTAAAAAAAACAGAACTGAAGCCATGGGACACATTTATAGTTACACTTCTCTCTGCAGTTTTAAAAGGGGTCTGGCATAAACCACAATACTGAACTGCATGAGCGATGTGAGACAGTAATAAAATGTCGGGGATGCACTGTGTTATACATAAAAAGTCAAAGGGCAGAGGTTAGTGCTCGAGATTTTCTACATGTGAGGAGGAGGTGGTGAGCACCACCGTCTTTGGAAGGAGGGAGTTAAGAACCAGACTAGACTGTGCGCTTTCCAGTGTGAGATCGGCGGGTTGCCTGGTGAGAGAGGCAGGGAAGGAACGATTTCTTTCTACACGTGTGGAAGCGGAGAGTGAGGATTTTGACGTTTTTTTATGTAGGGGTGAAAGAGATGAGACAGGTTGGACTAGGGAAGCCCCTGGCGCGCGCACACTGCCAGCCAGGTCTGTGCCTGGCCGTCTGGGAAATAGCCACTTGTTGGGTCGCTTGGCTGCAGAAGGTCACCCAGTTAGATGGACAAAAAAAGCGAAAGTGGGAGTTTTTAAACCAACATTCCAAATGAAAACAGGAGGCCAAAAGATAAAAAAAGAAAAGAAAATTAAACCGGAGCATTGGGACGTGTGAAAATTATACAAGTTGGGATGTTTGGAAATATAAGCACAAGTCCTCTCCGTGTCATCGACTGAATCCTCTTCAGCCACTCCACACGCTCCCATTGTTCAAGTCTGGAATAATGACCACTTGCTTCTGCTTCGGCGCTTTTGCCAGCTCAGTATTGTATTGCACGCGCTCCTCCAGAATCCTGGAAGCAGCCTCCTTTGTGTTGAGACACCAACAGCACGTGGGTTTTACCTGCTCCCAAAGTTGCCACTTCCCGGGTAGTTTGGTCGCCCGTACATGCCCTGCTGCATGTACGCCTGGTTGGAACCACCCTTGCCGGCTGAGAACTGCTGTTGCTGACTGGCAAACTGAGGCGAGTTTATCCCAGGATTGTTTGCTGACATCCCAGAGCCCATTGGATTGCCTCCTGGGGTCATGGGGTTATTGGCATTTGCCATTGGATTTCCCAGCACCTGCTTGCAGGAAGAGAAAGTAACTTTACTACAAGGTACTGGATAAATGAGACAGAAAAGCATCGAGTTTCTGCGCAGGACCGCTAACAATAGACGAAGAATGGTGGCGTGGTGGGAACGTCACTGGACGAGTAACCCAGAGGGCTCCGGCTAACGCTTTGGGTACTTGGGTTCAAATCCCATCGCTGGCGGAATTTAAATTCAATTAATAAATATAGAATTGAAAGCCGGTCTCAATAATGGCGAGCTTGAAACTATCAACGGATGTTGGAAGCCCATCTGGTTCACCCATGTCCCTTTAGGGAAGGAAATCTGCCACCTTTACCCGGTCTGGCCTACATGTGACCCCAGGCCCACAGCTTAACAGATCTCCAAAATGGCCACGCAAACCACTCAGCTCAAAGGCAATTGGGGGACGGGCAACAAATGCTGGCCTTGCCAGCGACGGCCATATCCCATGAAAGAATAAAGAAAAAAAAAACATACTTTGTAACGTCCCTTAGCTTCACAGCGAGATTCCAAGATCTAGCTCGTTTGGTGAGTTGCAATGCAATCCACTTATTTCAGGCTTCTCTTTTAAACTGGCAATCTCTCCCATTGCAGGTAGCTCACCAATCATTCCTCCCGGCCTGACTATGAAACACCTTTCGACATGCGAGTGCACTTAAATGCCCAATGTCAGCCTTTTCTCTTCCTGTCTCAATGGGCGCAATATATTTTATAGCCGCGTGGATCTTTACAAACCTAATTCTTTCAAGGGAATTTAAGTGGCAGGATATGAGTCAAAGAATTTCCTCCCCCCCCACCACCTCCTCCTCTGTCCTGAAGGCACAGACTCATAAAATGAAAGGAATTACAGCAGAGTGGGCTATTCAGCCCTTTGTCCCTGTGTTGGTTCTTTAACTGGAGACATCTGCTCTAACCCCATTCCCCTTCCTGCTTCATTTCATATTCTTCCTTTCCAAATACTTGTACAATACTCTTTAAAATAACACACCCTCAATAGACACCTGTGGTAAAGCATTCCACTTTTAATAACCCTATGCATGAAACGGTTTCTTCAAACTTCATTCTTCTAGTGTTAACCCAAATTGAAACATGAGGAAATGGTTTTCACACAAAATTTCTCAATCTTGAAAATCTCTGTTACCCACCGCCCTCCACTCCTCCACCCCCCACCACTCCCCACCACCTTAGTCTTCTCTGCTCCCTTTCCTCATAATTATAACCTCTCATCTCTGGTATCACTCTAGTGAATCTTAGCTGTACCTTTTCCATGTTTTAAATGGCCTTCCAATAATGATGTGGCCACAACAGAACGCATTAACCCCACTGCAGACCAACAAATTTCATATACAAACTCAACATCACTCCCCTTTCTTTTATTTTCATGTATAAAACATGGATTCCCACCTCAGTGCATCTGGGGTTTGCCTCCAGATGATGTCCTCTAGAACAACACGAAATGTTCAGTTTTCATGCGCGCCCCCTGACACAATGAGCCATTGGCAGGCCATTCAACCTCGCAGCTGTCCTGAGCCTGTCTGTGCCAAACGTCCACTGAATTGTTTCTCCAACACTGGGGTGTAACGGGAACTGCAGCCGATTTTCAGGAGCCCTGAAACCAATTCTCGACTCCCTACTGCTAACCTGGTTGAGATTAGCCAACTCAATCCAGAGAGAAGCCAAGCTCATGTCCTTCTTGCTCAATGTGCCTTGTCCTGCGTTTACCAGCTGAGTCACTGGTGGAGTTTGGAGGTTGGTTTTCAGCTGCTTTAGAGTTCTGGGCCGCCAGAATTTAATGCAACTATATTGCAAACAATTGTTATAAATGACTTTTCAAACAGTTTAATTTATTACTTGCCTTGTAGATTGCCTGAGATACATTATGGAACTGACATTACCTGGCTTTGTGATGTGTTGGTGACTCCCCACACAGTTGTAACTACTGACAACGACCCTGGTGGTTGACTCGTGTTTTGCTGCCAAGGGACAGGGTCATAGGTGAATGAGCCATCGCTGCATGAGAGAGAGAGAGAGAAACAATTACTGCAAGGTAATTTGTCCACTCATCCCTACATCATTCCCTACAGGATCAGAATTCAGAACTCCCTTAAAAACAGCCCTTAAAATGAATGGATATGCTAAGTAGTTTGAACAAACTGTGCTGAGCTCAAGTTGTGCTGGCACAGCCCAAGGTGAATTGGAGATTCATTGTTGAAGGCAGTTTCCGTATGTTGGTGGGTCCTCAGAACGGCCAAGTTAAAAATAAACAGCAGGAAATGGCTGGCTTCCTTTGAAATACTTTTGACACATTGAACTTTGCTGGCCTGATCCACGAAGCAAGACAGATATTTCGGCAGATCACCCATGGCAATCTCCACACTAAGTTGAACGCTGAGGGGTTGCATTTAGGGCAGTGGGAGTATTTCAAGTGAAATAGCAGCAGAGGGAAAGTTATTAAAGGAATATCCATTCATAAGTTACGGTTAAATACAGTCACAGTTAAAATGGTTCACAAAAAGAAAGGATGTGGAGGCCTATTCGTCCATTGGGTTCAGCTATCCAGAATGACCCTTAAAGTCCTCATTCAATTGGTTCTTAAAAGATTCCAAGGTTTTAGTTTCCACTGCTTTCCCTGGAAATTCATTCTGTATGTTGATTATTCTTCACGTGATGAAGAATTTCATGGCATCTCTCCTACATTCACTATTTCTTCGTTTGAACCTATCCCCCTTTCACAAGTTAATATCCTGAATTTGCTTATTTCCAT
The DNA here is from genome assembly GCF_964194155.1 of Cetorhinus maximus. NCBI lineage: Eukaryota > Metazoa > Chordata > Chondrichthyes > Lamniformes > Cetorhinidae > Cetorhinus > Cetorhinus maximus. The sequence goes on along the minus strand of NC_135905.1, from coordinate 20,622,025 downwards.
TGTCTTAACTATCTTAAGATATCTTTAAAAACGGTCTCTCAGATGCCTGCATTCCAGGTTAAAAAGTCCAACTTTCTCCAGTCGATCCTCATCAAATTGTTGACATGAGATGTCAACCTTCTTTGCACTGCCTCCAATGTTCAAATGTGTCTCAGTGATGAGAAATGGGCACTGCACTCGAAGTGAGTCCCGACTAGAGCACTGTACACCGTTCACTATGTTGACTGTGTAGTTCAGCCTTTATTGGTTTTGTTGGTTGAAGCTCTGCTTTGGTTGGACTTGACGAGTCTATTAAGCCTCCAAGATTTCTCTTGAATTCATCTGTTGTTATTTCAACACCGGTCATGGACTAAATACTTTGCTTAATTTTTCCTTCCTGCATGTAGTCGGTACCTGAAGTTGACCAGCAATAAAATCAACTCCATTGTTCTTCTCACCTCCTTATCTCGCCCAACCCATTCTGTAATCTTGGAGTTACCTGCTTGATGCCTACCCTAACGTTGTACCGCCTGCACCCTTTGGGTTGGGTTTCTGAATTCAGTTCATCCATGTAAATGAGAAATAGTGATGTTTGATGTGGGTTCACAGCTCCACAGGGATTAAGGAAACTATCAGTGACAGTGAGGTGTGGGAGCAGGTATCATGGTGACAGAGGCTACATTAACAAGAGGCAGAATAATGCAGCTTTTGAGGAGGGGTGTGGGGGGAGGAACGTGTGGTATGGGATGAGAAAGAGCACAGATGAAGGGTGAAGCAATGGGGATAAGCGGGGAGGGAATGGGCGATCGGGTATGAGGCAAAGCCACCATAAGGTAGGGCAGGATACAGGTGCCAAGGGTCTACTCCACTGAACTGACAGTCTAGATTATGTGCTCATGTCTTTGGAGTGAGACTTGAACCCATGACCTTCTGAGTTTAAGGTGAGAATGTTACCACTGAGCCACGTCTGACATCTAGGAGAGACCGATGAAAAACAGCAACATGAGCAAGACACAGGCAGGCCCAGAGAGAGAGATTCCATCCTCCAACTTAACATGAGCAATGCATATAACCAGGCACACACACATATATCAATTGTCACACACAGAAGAATCTATTGTTCTATGTCTGAGGTAAATGTGCATCCGATAGAAAATAAGACCCTTCATCCCTCATGCTACACATGGAAAAGTTGAGTTTGGTCTAATGGTGACCGCTGGGGATCCTCAGCTACTTTGTCGGGTTGACAGGAAGTTGCCTGTGGCAGGGGCCTCTTCGGCATCACCAGCGTCAACAAAGCACTTGGCAACAGCCCCGGGTGCATTCGGAGCCAGCAGCCGCTCAAAGTTAACTCCTAGATTTATTGCTAATAAGGAACCACAACATTACAAGCTAGCAGCCACTCCACCCCACAAAAGAACAATAAAGCTGAACCTGTTGGCAAGAAGATTATCCATTTCAGGGATGTGTTAATTATCTTGGTAATAAAATGCTCCATTAATCAACTGCACTCGTGTGCATGCACACACGCGCGCCACTGGATAGTGAGTAGGAGAGGATGATTGTCTTGAGTTTCGCTTCCCATGTCTGAAGGCATCAAGGTTAAATGAAGCACCTCCATAAACTGTGACCTGGCTGCAATCCCCTAACTCCGTTCAGACATAACAGGTGCAGCCTCCTCAGAACGTGTTATATATTTTTGTTTGACTGTGTGTTTCACAGCTTATAAGAGATGCAAGTGGAGAGAGACTAGAACAAAGGCTCGGCTGAAATGGTCTGTTATTTCATGCAGCACGACAGCTGAATAAAAAGACAATTTTAAAAGACTTAATAAACTCATAGATGTGTCCTTCGGAAACCATTCAGCAGTAATAATGGGAGGCATTATTCAGAAGTAGCTCAACAGACCAGGAGGTTGGTGTCTCAATAAGCTTTGCCAGTTGCATTAATAAAAAAATTAACGGACTCACCCAGCTAATTAACAGCAGCAATCCCATTTTACAATCTTCTCAAAATAATGTTAAGCTTTATAAATATCTCAAAATCTGTTCTCAGCAACATTTATATTAATGGATATTATGCCTTATACATTTGGAGTGGTGTAAACTGACATTTCCCTACATTCTGTACCCAGCAGATCATCAGGTTAGCTGTGACCCTCCGCACTGCTCCCAAAGATGTGCCTCCATTTTCATCACCAAACAATGCCCGGACACCACGGGTATCTATGGTCCTGTGCAGTAGTTGCCCAGCAAATCATGGGTATCATTCTACCTCCTCTCCTGCGCTCAAGTTACACCGGCTTCATGGCTGCTAATGAAGCATGATATATCTCTGCTGAGATCCAAGTTTGATCACAGTAATCAGGAGACCACCCACAGTACCAGAGATCACCAACAGGGATCATCAGATCATAAATGGTCCCAGAGATCAGATTGCGAGCAGTCTCAAGAGATCAGCAAATTACAAACCGTCTCAAAGATCAGCAGAACAGTCCCAGAGATCAGCAGATCACAAACAGTCCCAGAGATCAGCAGATCACAAACAGTCTCAAGAAATCAGCAGATCACAAATAATCCCAAGAGATAAGCAGATGAGAGGCACCCTCTACATGGTCATACAGCTACACCCAGCCGCCTAAAGTCAAGGAAGAGCTTCATGAACAGTGTTGTTCCATTACAATCAGCCCCATCTGAAGCACGCCTCGCCTTGTGGAAAGACCGGCTCGCCAGTCTCGAACAACCCCAAGCGATGGAAATTCTACTAGATGAAGGCCTTCCCCCAGGAGCTAATTACAACTGGGCAACCTGGAAGTGCCTTAACAGACTTAGGACTGGTGTAGGTCGTTCAAAGGTGTCACTAAGAAAATGGGGATATACAACCAGCCCGACAATTTGTGAATGTGGAACTGAGCCACAGACTATGCAACATCCCCTGCAATGTCTATCGCTAGAGGAACTCTGCAATGTCAATCCTAGAGGAACCCTGCACTGCCTATCGCTAGAGGAACTCTGCAATGTCTATCACTAGAGGAACCCTGCACTGTTGCAGATCTTGCCGGATTCAACAACAAGGCACAAAAATGTGTCCAGTTCTGGCTGGGCCGTGTATAGACTGTCCATGGACACCATAAGAAGAAGCAGATCACAAACAGTCCCAGAGATCAGATCAGATCAGCAGATCACAGACAGCCACAGAGATCAGCAGATCACAGACAGCCACAGAGATCAGCAGATCACAAACCGTCCCAAGAGATCAGCAGATCATAGACAGTCCCAGAGATAGCAGATCACAAACAGTCCCAAGAGATCAGCAGATCACAAGCAGTACAAGAGATCAGCAGATCTCAAGCAGTCCCAAAAGATCAGCAGATCTCAAACAGTCCCATAGATCAGCAGATCACAAACAGTACCAGAGATCAGATCATGTCAGCAGATCACAGGCAGCCACAGAGATCAGCAGATCTCAATAAATCCAAATAGATCATATAAGATCAGCAGATCACAAACAGTCCCATAGATCAGATCAGCAGATCACAAACAGTCTCAAGAGATTAGCAGATCACAAACAGTCCCATAGATCAGATCAGATCACAAACAGTCTCAAGAGATTAGCAGTTCACAAACAGTCCCAAGAGATCAGCAGATTACAAACAGCCCCAAGAGATCAGCAGACCACAAACAGCCCCAGTGATCAGATCACAAGCAGTCCAAGAGATCAGCAGATCACAAACAGCCCATAGATCAGCAGATCAAAGACTGTCCCAGAGATAGCAGATCACAAGCAGTCCCAAGACATCAGATCACAAGCAGTCCAAGAGATCAGCAGATCAGAAACAGTCCCATAGATCAGCAGATCACAGGCAGGCACACTAGAGGAACCCTGCAATGTCTATCACTAGAGGAACCCTGCAATGCCTATCGCTAGAGGAACCCTGCAATGTCTATCACTAGAGGAACCCTGCAATGCCTATCACTAGAGGAACCCTGCAATGTCTATCACTAGAGGAACCCTGCAATGTCTATCACTAGAGGAACCCTGCAATGTCTATCACTAGAGGAACCCTGCAATGTCTATCACTAGAGGAACCCTGCAATGTCTATCACTAGAGGAACCCTGCAATGTCTATCACTAGAGGAACCCTGCAATGTCTATCGCTAGAGGAACTCTGCAATGTCTATCACTAGAGGAACCCTGCAATGTCTATCGCTAGAGGAACTCTGCAATGTCTATCACTAGAGGAACCCTGCACTGTTGCAGATCTTGCCGGATTCAACAACAAGGCACAAAAATGTGTCCAGTTCTGGCTGGGCCGTGTATAGACTGTCCATGGACACCATAAGAAGAAGCAGATCACAAACAGTCCCAAGAGATCAGCAGATCACAAGCAGTCCCAAAAGATCAGCAGATCACAAACAGTGCCAAGAGATCAGCAGATCACAAACAGTGCCAAGAGATCAGCAGATCACAAACAGTGCCAAGAGATCAGCAGATCACAAACAGTGCCAAGAGATCAGCAGATCACAAACAGTCCCAAGAGATCAGCAGATCACAAACAGCCCCAAGAGATCAGCAGATCACAAACAGTCCCAAGAGATCAGCAGATCACAAACATTCCCAAGAGATCAGCAGATCACAAATAGTTCCAAGAGATCAACAGATCAGAAACAGTGCCAAGAGATCAGCAGGTCACAAACAGTGCCAAGAGATCAGCAGATTACAAACAGTCCCAAGAGATCAGCAGATCACAAACAGTCCCAAGAGATCAGCAGATCACAAACAGTCCCAAGAGATCAGCAGATCACAAACAGTCCCAAGAGATCAGCAGATCACAAACATCCCAAGAGATTAGCAGATCACAAACTGTCCTGTAGATCAGATCAGATCAGATCAGCAGATCACAAACAGTCCCAAGAGATCAGCAGATCACAAACATCCCAAGAGATTAGCAGATCACAAACTGTCCTGTAGATCAGATCAGATCAGATCAGCAGATCACAAACAGTCCCAGAGATCAGCAGATCACAAACAGCCCAAATTGATCAGCAGATCTCAAGCAGTCCCAAGAGATCAGACCAGATGATCACAAACAGCCCCAGAGATCAGCAGATCACAAACAGTCCCAGTGATCAGCAGATCACAAACAGTCCCAGAGATCAGCAGATCACAAACAGTCCCAGAGATCAGCAGATCACAAACAGTCCCAGTGATCATCAGATCACAGTCTCAAAGATCAGCAGATCACAGAGAGTCCAAGCAATCCCCGTGTATACAACGTATTAACCCTTAAAACTCCACCTGCATCTCTCTGTATGGAACCTTTACGCTGGTTTTATTCGCGACTAATGCAATGGCCCCACCCCCCTCCCCGCCTTAGATTGCAGAAGGTCTCCGAGGACAGTTGGAAGGGAGAATGTAGAAAATCTCATCTGTAGTGACTGACCTGTGGGGCCCAGGAGGGAGTGTTGGTTTCATGGAGTTCATAGGGTTCATCGGTGGCTGCATGGGCAGTTTCCCAGGGGTGTCGTTCTGACGGCTCTTCTGGTGGCGAAGTAACAGGAGTCGCCCTAAATCCTCACACCACGATGACAGGAGAGCTGTGCAGAGAGAAAAGACCGGGATAAGAACCTTATCCTTCCAAAAAAGCATTGTTGATGACAATTTTTTAAAAGTACACATTAAGGTCTCTAAAGTTGCGAAGATTGACTGGGATTAAGTTCAGTGGTTGTCATGGGATAGTTACTGCTCAGTCCCTGACACACAGGCACACGCACACAGTCACGGAGTCAAACACACAGACACATAGCAACACAGTCACACACACACACCAGAGTCACAGGCACACACCACCTCTCACACACAAACACACGGTACCAGAACAGAAAGAGACTCTCCTGCCTAAATCAAAGTTCACCACTTGAGAAACAGACAAAATGGAGGCTTTTTCATCTGGAGAGTTTGGCTCCTGCATTATGACCTGAACCAACAACCAGGCGCCAAACAATACCCACTGTAGAACTGACCCATCCTCATCGAACTGTCATTTTACGTTTAAAGAGTTGTTACTTTTTATGTTTGTGGTGCGATGGTGGTAATTTATACTCGTCTAGGGCACACGTCCAATAATCCTGTTAAGCTCATTAAAAATTTCTGACATAAAACTCAAGGATTTATTGATGGCTGTGTGCTGTCCTGGGTTTTTATTTATTCCAGCACACCCAACACAAATGCCTAATGAGAAGGATCATGTTCTCAAAACATTTAACTAAAGTGCTGAAGTCTTTCGAGGGAGGGAGCTCAGGTAGAGAATCACCTGTTTGTAACAACATGGGCTACCTCCTCAGGCATTGTTGTTGTTTCACAGGAGTTTGCGTGGATGCTCTCAGCATTGGACAACACCAGCAGCGTCCTTATTACAGCTAATCCTTGAATATGAATGAAGACTGTGTTATATTGTTTGTTAAGAAATAGGAACTGACTGTTTCGAGAGAGTACATGCGGAGTGCCCCATTTTGCTGCTTCACTGTAGTCATGTGTCTAGTACCAATGCATCAGTCTACCTGCCACATGGAGAGCTGTGAGAAACGCACTCAACGAAACCCCGGCATTTTGAGTCTAAACTATTTCAAACACATGCAAATCAGAAGAGTTAACACACGGGGGAACATTCCAGACTGCGCAGTGATGGCCGGGGGGGTGGGTTCAGTGCTGATTTTGGTTACGCGACAGAGGGGCCCATGTTTATCTAGTCACTTCACCCCACACCTCTCAGAGACACCGCCAGGCACACTGGGGCACCTCAAGTGCCAGCGCTGGCAGTGCCGATTCGGCTGGCACAGCGGGTGGGTGGCCTCACCCGCCCCTGCGCCAGCGAGAGTCCCCCCCTCCCCACCCCTCTCGGGGGGTTCCCGCTCGCGATCCAGTGATGCCTGCTGGGAAGTGCGGCCGGGAGTTTGTCAGGTGAGAGGTGGGGTCAGCCCCTACCCACCGCGGCCTGCATAACTATTGCTGGCCGACACCGAGCATCCAGGTTCCCAAGAAGGTGTGGACAAGGATTTTACAAGGATGATGATTGGACTGAGAGGTTATAACCATCAGGAAAGACTGACAAGCCCCTGGGACATCTTCTCTCTAGAGTAGAGAAGGCCCGGGGGGAGGGACACTTGATAGGAGGCTTTAAAACTAAGGAGGCGTGTGAGAGAGGAGACACATAAAAAACACTTCCATTTGTGGGGGGAGACCAAAAAACAAGGGGCCATAAATCTGAGACGGCCGCTAATAAATCCAACAAGGAACTCAGGAGAAACTTCTTTACAAAGAGTGGTTAGAATGTGCAACCTGTTACCACAAGGGAGTAGCTAAGGCAAACAGCACAGGTGTATTTAAGGGGAAGCTAGGTGAACACGAAGGAGAAAGGAAGGTTACGTTGCTGGGTTTACATGAGGAAAGGTGGCAGAGGGCGCATGTGGAGGATAAACACCAGCATGGACCAGCTAGGCCGGGTGCTCTGTTTCTGTGCTGTAAATTCTATATAACTCATGCATCCCACTCAATGTTCTCGAACATACTTTAGTGAGATGCTGGATGATGCCGAATTCTATGGTCCGGTGCAGTAGTTGCCCCCCTGCATAGCTGCCCTGCTCTCAGGGGGTAAATGGAGCGGCGGGGGTAGGAAATGAGAAGGGGGGGAAGCATCAGGAGGTGGAGAAGGAGATTTTAAAATCAGGTTTTTATTCAAAATGTTGCCTTTATTCATTCCTTGTATCAAAGCCAGGGCTAGTTTTGCAATTCTCTCCCCCCCGCCCCCCCAAAATGCTTAGATGGAGTTCGTGGCTGCAGCAATGATGTTGATACTTAACTTTGAAGCTACATTGAACATTCTCAGTATCTCCCATGAAAAGTCAAGTATTGCTGATACTGCAGATAGCCACAAGGTGGCAGTCCTAGCAAACCTTTAAACCATCAGAGCTTCAGCATCAGGGGAGGAATTTACCAATAAGCATTTGATCACATCAGATGGATCACTATGAACGTGTCGACTACAAGCAGCCCTTGTCTTTTTTACCCACCTGATACTATCACTGCACTGCAGATGTCATCGCTGTTGAGCGCAGCCTCTTTACATCAAGCGCAGTGCTGGGAGTGCTACTGAGAGGAACAAAGTGCACATTGAGACAACAGGCAGCCATGTCAAAACATACACACTGCAGCCTCAACAGCTCAGAGGCCCCCAGACTGCTCTGTACAATATAAACCGGCCATTTTGAGAGAGAAATGAACACCAGCAATGTGTGTGCACACACACACTCACACACACACACACGTACACACACACGCGTACACACACACGCGTACACACACACGCGTACACACACACACACAGATGATGGTGTCCGCTTGGAGCGGTTCGATTCTGAAGGTCCTGAGCTCTGACAGGCAGCACTGCAAATCCCCAGCCATTTCTCCTTTAAAAAAAGCCTCTGGTTTCCAGATTCTGTACATCTCACACAATATTTACACTGGGGCCGGGACTATCTGTTGTTGAACACGGAATCAGAATCAGAAACACTCCCTGAAAGGACAATTTAACTCTACCCCCCCCCATCCCACAACACCAGCACCACCACCACCAACAACAACAACGCAATCTGTAAAACTAGCTCAGATATGTGTTGTGCTCTTAAGCTAAAATGGCAATAAATTATTCGTCTTTATTGGTAATTTTCCCTCTGTTCTGGGCTGCCCGCACCCAGCTGAACTGACGTGTACCGAGAAACAGAATGTGTCCGAACGGGATCTCTGGTTAACAGGCAGCTTATTAAAACAAAATGGTTCGCTTGCTCCTTAAAAGGTAAGCCTTATTCTGTGTCACTGTTACTCACGAGTATTTTTATAATAAATGCATTTTTCAAAAGATAGGTATTGAGCACATCTTCTGTAATAAATGCTCCATCCTCTTGTGAAGCCCTTATATCAGTAAGATGACTGGGTATTTTAACTAGACATACAAGACAGGGCTAGGAATAACATGCGCACTATTAACCAGTTGTTAAAAAAAATTCAACTTCACTTCTTTCTCACTCACTTTTCTCCAGCCTGCTGCAAAATCTCAGCTCCTAATTCCGGACTTTGACCTTTTGTGAACTGTACAAATGTTTTGTTTTTTTTTCCTGCCTTACTCTTTGATGGACCATGGGTGTCACTGCATTCGTTGCCCATCCCTAAACTGCCCTCGAACCGAGAGGCTTGTTAGACCATTTCAGAGGGCAGTTCAGAGTCAACCACATTGTGGGCCAGACTGGGTAAAGACGGCAAATTTCCCTCCCTAAAGGACATTAAGTGAACCAAGTGGGTTTTTTACGACAATCAGTGATAGTTGTCATGGTCACCATTACTGAGATTAGCTTCAGATTCCAGATTTATTTTTAAAAACTGAATTTTAAACCCTGAACCCTGGTCCCGAGGGTGTTCACCTAGTCCAGTGACATCGCCACTGTACTGACATTCAGTACAGATGAGCAGACATTTCCTCCAACTAAATACCAGGAAGAGCAGGGCTATTGTCTGTCTTCAGTCCCCGCCACATGCTCCATTCCCTAGCCACCGGCTCCATCCCTCTCCCCGGCAACTGGGTGAGGCTGAACCAGACTGTTCACAACCTGGGTGTTGTATTTGAACCTGAGATGAGCTTCTGACCACATATCCATGTCATCGCTTAGACCACCTATTTCCAGCTCCATCCCTGTCTCAGCTCATCTGCTGCCTGACCCCTAATTCATGCCTTTGTTACCTCTAGACTTGACTGTTCCAACGCACTCCTGACTGGCCTCCCATCTGAGGCCTGAACTCTGCTGTTCATGTCCTAACTTTCACCAAGTCCCCGTCGCCCCATCACTCCTGTGTTTGCTGATCTCCAGTGGCATCCAGTCTACAAAGGGGTTGTTAGGTTAGGGTTGGGGGTTTAGGGGTTAGGGTTATAAAAAGCAGTGGAAACGTGCATACATGCTTGGAAAAGCAGCCTTTGCTGCCTTGAGGCTTCAAGCCCGTTGGCAACTATAGGACAGGTAAAAACTACCCTTTCTCCTAGTCAGGGAATTCAGAACTAGGGACACTTGCTTGTAGTGGAGGTTCAAAATGAATTCAGAAATGATGTCTCCAATTAGTTAAAGGGTGTGATGGAGATGGTAGTGTCGTGGTAATGTCAACTGGGTAAGTAATCCAGAAGCTCAGGCTAATTCTCTGGAGACATGGGTTCAAACCCCATCAGATCAAAAGGTGGCTGGTGGAATTTGAATTCAGTTAATAAATCTGGACTGTAAAACTAGTCTCAGTAATGGTGACCAGCGATTGTTGTAAAATACCCATCTGGTTCGCTAATGCCCTTCGGGGAAGGGGATCTGCCATCCTTACCTGGTCTGGCCTACATGTGACTCCAGACCCACAGCAACGTGACTGACTTTTAACGCTAGTCACTCCATCCAAGGGGCAATTAGGGGTGGGCAACAAATGCTGGCCTTGCCATCCCATGAATGAATAAAAGAAGCACAAATGCTTGCAAGAAGGCAGAACACACATCGCCAAAAGACTATCGATGCCAAAGTAACTGAGGTGTTTAAAAGGGAAAAAGGTACTTATTTCACAACACATCTCTATTTTATAGCGCTTCGTCACACAGAGGGTGGGGGGTAGCCTGGAATTCCCTCTCCCAAAAGGCACGCGGATGCTGGGGATTAATTGAAGCTGGTAAGACGGAGATCAATAGATTCTTTTTGTCGGGTAAGGGTATCCAGAGGGGTGGAGCTAAGGCAGGAGAACAGGGCTCAAGGTATAGATCAGCCATGATCGAACTGAATGGCTTCAGGTTTCTGAAGGATCTACACCTGTTCCTATGTACTTAGGGAGAAAGATACAAAAAAGGGACAGGACATCGGAATTGAAATGATAGAGATGCCATGACTAACAAATTGGTAGAGGTTCAACAATCTGAATGACCTCTTCTAGTTGAAGAATCTCTCATAATTTTGGTCTGATTGAAAGTGGGGGTTTAAATATGGGGGTTTAAACGTTGGGGGGTGGGTGGGGGACCATGTTGAGTATTGGTAGAGAAAGGAAGATTTGGAAACAGGAGAAAATCTGAAGGTTATTATTGTTGGACACCGAGGGTCACGGTTCAGACACAAATATTGCCTCATTGGGTGAGGAATGGAGGGTGGGCCTGTGGAACTGCGTATCTGCTATCAGGAGGTGAGGGAAGGAGGCAAGGGGAAGAGAACCGGTGAGACAGAAAAAAGATGCAAACAAAACAGGGGCTTCCTCGAAACTGCTGAGCGGCAGGGATCTCAAAAGTTGTGCAATGAGCAAAACGGTACATGGTATACATTATTCTTCTCTCTCTAAAGCAATTATTTTGCCCTCGACCGCCACACTCTCACAAAGCACAGGTTGTTGGCCCCTTGACATGGCTCAGTGAATAGTCACCAAGTGTGCAATTGTACAGAGAAACTTCTGGTTTCCGCTTGGTACCTCAACCACATCCCTGCCCCTTGCCATCTCAAGGCCTGACGTTGGGTATTACAGGCGCAAACTTGCATTCTGCCCCCTCTGAATCAGCAGAACGCCTCAGTACCACTGCACCTTACAGCAAAATCACTGTCAGATAAGACAATATTCTACAAAAAGGGAAGAAAATAGTGCAAACTGTTAACACTGAAAGAAATGAACCAAATCAACGAGTAAGCTTAATTCTTGAGAATGGATATGCTCCAGAAATGGATGTCAGGGCAGGTCCTAGAAATGTTTCACCCTACAGCACTCACTGGGTGATGCTGCAATTGATGTGCTGAAAGGCGCTCCCCAGGCATTACCACTAAATGTTTACTCTCAAGTAGAGCAGACACAGCATTATCGCTCTGGGACAAGCCAGCACGTGGGGGCACTTCCGAACAGCTTCAAGATGCATCAGTCTCTGTGCCACATCTGCGCGTCGACAAACAGCAAGGGCAAAACCGCTCTGTGTGCTGTGCTGCTTTCTGGATTATCCCCAGAACACGTCAGAACCGAGGGAAAACACTCTTTCTCGAAAAAGTCCCAAGCGGTTCCAAGTACTGCATCGCATGTGATGCTTCAGGCCCTTTTACAGCTCCTTGGTAAAAAGAAGTGAAACTTTACATTAAATTCAGGTGTTAATTGTGAAAATGTAATGAGGTTAAACTGCAGCAAAGAACTCCAGTGTAAATTCCAAATGAAAATGTGCCTCTGGGGATGTACACCCTGGTAATTAGTTACCCTAGATGATTAAGCCAACTTTACAGGGCCACTTGAGCTTTGAGTCTCTCTATCTTTTAGTCATGACAACACTTGATTTTCATGAATTCCAATGCTATGCCCTTTCCCCTATTTTTTTGACACCCGTACATCCCACACTGTGCCTGTCTCCTTCCTAAAACATCTCTCAATTAATTCTGCACCGGATCTTCCAAGGCGTTGTGTGTACCACATTCACCCAATCGTTTTGAATGGAAGTTCGTTCTGTCTTCCTCATGGCTGCCGGACTATTGAATAGAATCCTCAAACACTTCAAAATGATCTCCTCTTCTCCCGCCCAATCCTGTCAAAATGTAGGACAATGGCCCAGAGATGGCAAATAGCGTCAACAGAAAAGACTTGCATTTTTATAGTGCCTTTTACCACCTGAGGGTGTCCCTATTTACAGCCAATGGAGCACTTCGGTTTGAAGTGTGGTCACTGTGGCAATGTAGAGAATGAGGCAACCAATTTGTGCACAGCAAGCTCCCACCAACAGCAATGCGGCAATGACCAGAGAATCTGTTTTGTGTTGATTAGTGCTTGGTAAATGCTTCTCAAGACACGCGGAATAGCTCCCTTGCTCTTCTTCAAAATAAAGTCCTGGGATCGTATACGTCCACCTGAGATAGCAGACAGGACATCCAAAAGGCAGCAGCTCTGTCAGTGCAGCTCCCTCTCAGTGTCAGCCACAGAATTGTTTTGCGCTCAAATCTCTGGTGTGGGACTTGAACCCATAACCTTCTGATTCCTAAAGGCTGTATATCCCTTAGACAGCACCTTCCAAACACACAACCGCTACCATCTAGAAGGACAAGGGCAGCAGGCACATGGGAACACCACCACCTGCAAGTTCCCCTTCAAGTCCCTCACCATCCTGACTTGGAAATATATCGTCGTTCCTTCACTGTCACTGGGTCAAAATCCTGGAACTCCCTCCCTAACAGCACTGTGGGTGTACCTACACCACAGGGACTGCAGCGGTTCAAGAAGGCAGCTCACCACCACCTTCTCAAGGGCAGCAACTAGGGATGGGCAATAAATGCTGGCCCAAGCCAGCGAAACCCACATCCCATGAATGAATAAATAAAGGAAAAGAAAGAAATCTAGGGCTTTGCATGCACTGGTGGAGCGGAGTGTAAAACCAATGCAGCTGAGAATTAATCTATGCCAATCAAGCTCATGCATATGGACCTCATCACATATTTCCATAGAAACCACAATAGCAATAAGCCATACCTTAGAGATCACAGCTCATCGACTGACAGCCCCCTGCATCATGATTTTTCTGATATAGATGTTATTCTAAGACTGTTGTTCTGTGCCTCATGCGCAGAGTTCTGATCTCAGCCACACCCTTGAAAGGGTAGAGGTGAGAGACCAGGGCATTGAAGGGGCTGGTACTGCATGGAGAATGGAAGGCTCCCAAAAAAACCATCTTGTGATCTGACGAATGCAAATACCAGTCTTGCCCAGACAAAGAATAGCTCAACCAATTTACAGAAACCACAACAGGTACAAGCCAAACCCAAGGTATTAGCACTATGATTAGACTCAACTTTGCACATGTACTCTGGGGCACTCCCCTCTGGTTCTGCACACTCTGCATAGCTCATGGAATAATCCACATCCCCAGTGGGAACTTTGTCCCATCCTTTCCGCTACACACGGGGCAGGATTTTCCTGTCGGCGAGCGGGGGTGGGGCGTAAAATGACACGCGGTGGCATCGGGCGGAACTCCTGATGTCGTCCCGCCCCATTTAAATTTTCAGGAAGGCTGGGGGCGGGTCGGGGGGGTTCTCAGCAGAATCAGCTGTGCGCCCACCGACCTGTCAATGGCCAATTGAGGCCATTGACAAAGTCACTAAACTGATCAATGGACCTGCCCGGTCCAACCTTAAGGTCGGCAGGCAGGCCGGGAGCCCTGGCGGGAATTAGAAAAAGCAAATGAAACCTCATCCACGGGCGGGGGAGTGAGGTTTCACGTAGCTTTTAAAACATTTAATTAAAGTTTAAATAAAAAACGATGGGCCTGTCCCAACTCATGTAAAGTGTCACATGAGGGGACATGTCAGGGAATTTTTTGTTCTTCTATTTTTAATATCTCTGACAGTAGAGGCAGCCTCAGGGGGATGAGTGCGCTCTTTCGTAAAATGGTGGCCCCCGCACTTCACCTTTGCCCCCGATGGGGGGGAGAAATCCTGCCCCACGTTGTGGATATTAAAACAACAACACTACACTACCAAACTGTGAAATCCAAGGGAGATTCTGGGGCTCTGTGAAAGGTGCTATTTCAATGCAATTTCTCTCTTTCTTGACTGGTCCCCACCCCACCCCCGAAGGTACTCTCCCCTACAACGATGCCATTGGAAGGAAGGAAAAGACAATATTAGCCGATTAATAGGCAAGTGCTCACTGCAGCATTCCTGGACGGAGAGGATGAAAAATCACAGGCTGGGCAGTTTTAACAAAAAAATAAATCATTCTCGGGCTTTGGGCACCGCTTGGCAAGGGTGAGGTTTAATGTTCAGTTGCCCTGAGAGGACAGACAACCACATTGATATGGAACTGGATTCCCATTCAGGCCAGGCACGAGCACAGGCAAAAGATTCACTTCCTTCAGAGGAACGTTAGTGAAACCAGTGGGGCTTTTGTGACGATCCAACAGCTTTTGGGTCATGTTTTTCTCAGCTGCGCTCCTGCCAGATGCTGTTTCAGTGACTGGAGCTGCAAAGCGGACATGTTCTCCATCTTTTATACCATTCTGTCTAGCGAGCAATGCTTCTTCTTTTAGCTTTGCATCGCTGCTGATGCTTCACATCCACCGCTCATCTCTTGGGGAGTCTTCAGGTGGGAGTACAGTGTGAGGGCTTTGTATAGGTCACCATTTGCTGACCAGGGGCTCCTTCTTGCGATGGTGCTCTTCTGTGGCAACTCAAAGACGCAGTTCTTTTAAACTTCCGGTTTTTAAAAAAAATGTTGGTATGTACAGCATCACGCTGTAAGGGAGGGAGGTGGGGGGTTTAATTAGTGCTGAGGACTCGGAAGAAAGTTGGGTCTCGTTTTCATCCTGAAATTGAGAAATCGGTCGCTGCAAAGTGAAGCAATGCCCAGCAGCGCAACTAAAATCACCTCCCCCTTCGCCACTCGAGACCTCGACTCCTCCTGTCACTGCTGGTTTTCTCAAAAGGGGGCAGCTGAGAAACAAGTTCCAGCAAAAACATGGAAGCTTTTATTTCACAATGAATCACGACTTTTTGTAGAGAAATAAAAGGCACGAGCTCCGCTGCCTGGGTTGAGTTAACCTGTGTGCATCACCGAACAATATTTTTCCAGCTCTCTGTTTGCAGCCAGCACTAAACTCACTGGTCTCCACCTTCGAACAGCAGTCAGCATCCTCGACTTAGCTTCCCATCTTGTCTTCCTCAGTTCTATGAGCTGCACCTTCAGGCTGTGTTCACTTGACAAAGATCTGCTACCTTCCTTCTCCCATTCTTACTGGGTCTATCAGGCCACCACTCTTAACAAGTCTCAACACTCTGTATTTCGGAAACTAACCAACCTGGCACTGGCCTTGTGCAGTGTAGAAAGCAACTGCCCATTCATTGCTTTCACACCATACTGCAGCACGTCTAGAGAATCAGGGCTTACTTTAGGATCACCACCAATGGTGCCTGCTGGGAACTAGAATTATTCTAAGCCAATATTAAAGCATCTGAAGACACTTGGCTGGTTCATACGGTTGGGGAGCTATGTCCATTCTTTGACGCCTCATGTTTATATTGTGAGAAATGGCCCCAAACCCCTGAAAATATGCATCTACAATTCTACTGTTGTGGGTATGGGAACTTGTTCCTGCAATGTAAACGTGGGAAGCAGCAACATGAAGACCGGATTACTAGCCAGGGAGAGCAGCATCTTTGGGGCCCCAGAAGGACCAAACCCAATTGCTACAGTTAATATCAAACAACAATCTCTTCAACTGCCCTGGACTTCCATGGGTGAGCAGCCCCAGTTCACTAGCGGACCTGCTTCTCCTTTGCCATGAACTATCAGAACCTTTGTAAGATGGTCAGGTGAGATGGTGGCGTAGTGGCAATGCCACTGGACTAGTAACCCAGTGGCCCAGGCTAATGCTCTGGGGACACAGGGTCAAATCCCACCACGGCAGCTGATGGGATCTAAATTCAATGAATAAAATCTGGAATATAAAGCCAGTCTCAGTAATAGCGACCATGCCAACCATCATGTATGCATTCACTCTGCTTTGATGGCTTGTGTAACAACACTTCAGAAGTTATTCATTAGTTGTAAAGTGCTCTGGGACAATAACAAATTGTGTTTATAAATTAAGAAAGCACGCCCCAAAGCATTTCACAGTAGGATAAGGACATTGATAAGGAGCTCGGTAAACACAAGTTATTTCTCTTCAAAGAGGAAGAACAATTCTCAGGTGAAGGCTGGGCCTCTAAACTGAATTTTCATTGGGGCCGTAAAGCATAATTTCCTGGCAACAACTGCGTCTGAGGCAAACGTGCTGCTTAAAATGCATTTAGACCTCATTTTATTTTCAGTGTCAAACAGCTATGGGAGGCAGGGGAGAGGGATTACTCCTCAGTGTGTTTAACAACCTCACTATTATTCAGCATATTCTCGTTTTATGGTACCTTCCACACAGAAAAGCACCTCGAGGCACTTCACCAAAGGACGAAGACATGAACTGTATAAACACACAGTCCTTATCTCTTCAAAAACACTGCAGGAAACACAAGATGCCCAGCTCACAGAATAATGAGTCATGGCAGACACTCAGCAATTGGAATGAGTAATTAAACCCCACTCTCTCCTTTTGGAAGGGAGATTTCCAAAGCTGTGAAATTCGTACCTTGATGGGTTTTCTGGTTAGAGGGCCTGAATGCAATTCTGTTGTCAGCTGATATTTAAAGCTCACCCTCCTCCTCTGAGGGCAGTTCGACACGCAGAGATCAGCCAAGATCTCTGCTCTAGTACAAGTGTTCTTGAAGGCAATGGCTGGAAAGCCGGATTGGCCCAACTTCCAAACAGAAGGACCGTGAGGATGGGGAAGGGGGGTTGCAGGGAAGCTAAACTTGGACTGGGGACTCAAATTCCAATTTATTGCCAGAGGACAGCAGACTCCGAGGAGCTTCCCTTGGAGTGCTGATTGAAAGAAAAAGGAACCAGCATAATAAAATCCTGCAAGAGAATCCCAGGAAGTGTTGTGCCCTGTGCGCAAATTCAAAAATAGATTTTGTTTGCAGTGATCTTTCTTTTGGAGGAGTGCTGGGAAAAATAGAACGCATTCCAGGATTGTTATTTGTGACGTCCCTCACTCACTTGAGTTGAGGATGCCAGCCAATCTTGAAAAGTACAGCAGAAGGGTTAGGAAATGGGGTTCCAAATGATTCTGGACAAATGATCCCACCATACATTTCCAGGGTATAATTGCAGGTCAGAGGCCACGATCCCAGCATCAAATGTCTTGGAAAATTAGCCTGAAGTTTATGAAGACTGGACTGTATCCTCTCTCCTGGTCTAAATGTACAACGCTGATTCTCTTAATAAATCACCCGCTTTGCCTCTAATGCCAGGTCAGCTTAGTGGACCTGTGATACCAATATTTAGCTGTTGGGCTTTAGCACATCATTAACTTCAGAGTCAGAGAGGTTAGAACACACTTCAACTGAATCAGGTTTTGTGGACGGCTACTGGGTAATTCCCAAGATGGTTGACAAAGAAGCATAATCGAAAAAGAGACCTGAAAGGTGTTTTAAAAGTGAAATCAATTATGCAAAAAAAGTTCCCTCCCTCCCACTAGGGTTTAATTAAAAAGGCATCAGCCTTGTTGCCCTATTATCAGTTTTAGAAACAAGCCCCAGCATTTTTAAATGCAGATATCTCGTGACATTGCTCACAAGTCAGAAGCCACACTGCTTTAACACAGCTGAAACGCCGTGCCCTGCAACGTTTGGGCATTATTCAACTACCGAGGTGCTGTACACTATCCGGCCTCTCTCTACAACGCCGCAAAGTCTCGGCGCTGTAAATAGGCGCATCCCAAGGACAATAAGTTCATGCTTTTGGTTGGCAGGTGCTTGTAGATTTCCCGGCTCCAACTGCGAAGAAGCCAGCATGAAGTAACGGCCCAACTTTCTGTTCTGTTGGCACTCTGAAACCTGGTGTCGAGTGTGACAGATGCCAGACAGAAAGCGTACTCCCCTCCCGAGGTGCTGCTCAGCAAGTCGGCAGAACATGTTGCTTTACTAGGGCAGGAGCATCATTTCATTTGAAACAAAGGTGCATTATTCTCATTATTCTGAGTGCCCATATCAAGTGCCAAAATTTGATGATATTAATTATTAGCCAGTTTAATTCAAAATGTGATTGCTGCTTAGGGTAGAAGTTGGATCCTTGGCTTGCTTTTGATCCTTGGCTTGGTCACTTTCTCTAATAATCTGGAGAGATTCTAAGTGACGGCCCTTCAGTTTTAAAGATCTGCTTTCAGATTTGACAGCAGAAATTTGCATTTAACAGTGCGTGACACCTGAAGTGTGACCGACAGGAAACGTGCGTATAAAGTGTAAGATTAAAGATAGATTCACTATATTTATTCCCTGTTTAGGGCCTCACTACAAAGTTGGCAAATGGCCATTAGAATGTAAATTAAGCAAACATACTGCAGGCTTGTATAGATCAGAAGGTCCCACATTCAAGTCCCATTCTAGCTGCAGCCAGGGTAGCCACAGGGCAAAACCAAAATAAAAATACCTGGAAAAACTCAGCAGGTCTGGTAGCATCTGCGGAGAGGAACACAGTTAACGGCAGAGAGGGGAACATTTCCTGCTCCTAGCTGTTCTATTTAATCGCCCGCTTGCTTGCACGTCAGGTGAGGACAGCAGTAAGCTCAACTGTCAAGTTTTCTACCGTCAAAAATCCTGCCAACAATTACTGTCTCTCGCACCTTTCTCTAGCTTCTCTCCTATTCCCCTCTCATCCCTTCTCCCGGCTTCTTGTCCAACAAACCCATCCACTGTTCCCACTAAACTGATCACCCAATTTCCCCACATGTTAGCCGATGTTGTTAATGGTTCTCTTTCTTCAGGTGTAGTCCCTTCTCTCCTTTCAATCTGCTGCCATCACCTCTCTCCTCCAAAAATCCAACCCTTGGCCCCACCGCCCTTGCAAACTACCGCCCCGTCCCCCAACTTCCCTTTCCCCTCCAAAGTCCTTGAATGTGTTGCTGCCTCTCAAACCCATGTCCATCCTTTCTGGAACTCCATGTGTGAATCCCTCCAATCAGGTTTCCAACATGCCACAGTACGGAAATGGCTCTCACCAAAGTCACAAATGACATCCTATGTGACTATGACAAAGGTAAAAGGCCCCTGCTCATCCTACTCGACTTGTCTACACTTTGCCATGGTTGACTACACCATCCTCTTCCAACGTATCTCCACTGCCATCCAGCTGAGTGGGATTGCTCTCAACCGGTTACACCCTTATCTATCTAATCATAGCCAGAGTAACACTTGCAATGGCTTCTCTTCCTGCTCCCACACCGCTACCTCTGGTGTCCTCCAAGGGTCTTTCTTTGGCCCCCTCCTATTTCTCCACTACATGCTACCCCTTGGTGACATCAACCAAAATCACAGTAAGAGTGTTCACTTGAACGCTGACGATCTCTAGCTCTACCTCACCACCACCACCTCTTGACTCCTCCATTATTGCTAAATGATCAAATTGCTTGTCCAACATCCAATACTGCATGAGCAGAAATTTCCTCCAATTTAATATTGGGAAGACTGAAGCCATTTTCTTTAGTCCTTACTGCAAACTGTATTCCCTAGTCACCAACTCCATCCCTCTCCCTGGGTACTGTTTGAGACTGAACCAGACCAGTCACATCTTTGGTGTCACATTTTAGCCCAAGATTAGCTTCTGACCACAAACCTGTACAATAACTAAGACCGTCTAATTCCACTTTTGTAACATTATCCAACCTCACATCACCTCACTTGTTCTGCTTTGAAATCCTCACTCATGCCTTTGTTACCCCCAGACTTGAGTATTTCAAAGCACTCTTTGCAGTGTCCCACATTCCACCCTCCATAGACTTGAGGTTATCCATGTCCCGAGTCCCGTTCACCCATCACCCCTTTGCTAACCTACACGAGCTCCTGCTGAAGCACCAATTCAGTTTTAAAATTCTCATGTGTGTTTTCAAATCCTTGCATGATCTCTTCCCTCCCGATCTTTGGGATGTCCACCAGCCCCATAACCCTTTGAGATATCTGTGCTCATCTAATTCTGGCCCCTTGACCATCCTTGGTTCTAATCGCTCCATCATTGGTTTCTGTGCCCCACAGCTGTCCGCCTCTCCGCATCTTTTTCTTTCTTTAAGATGCTTCCTAAACTCTATCTCTTTGACCAAGCATTTGGCCATTTGCTATAACATCATCTTATGATCCTCGGTGTCAAATTTTGCTTTATAAAACTCCCGTGGGAGTTTTTTTTTTAATGCGCTGAATAAATACAAGTTGTTGTTTTCATCCTTCATAGATAGAGGATAAGTACTTGGATGAGACACAGGAAAGTTTATGAGTCACTGCCTTCAGCGGAGAAGTTGATGAAAGGAGAGAAGAAGTGAAGAAGGCTTAACATATGAGGAACGTTTGAGGACTCTGGGTCTATACTCGATGAAGTTTAGAAGGATGAGGGGGGATCTGATTGAAACTTACAGAATACTGAAAGGCCTGGATACAGTGGACGTGGGGAAGATGTTTCCATTAGTAGGAGAGACTAGGACCCGAGGGCACAGCCTCAGAGTAAAGGGAAGACCTTTTAGAACAGAGATGAGGAGAAACTTCTTTAGCCAGAGAGTGGTGAATCTGTGGAATTCATTGCCACAGAAGGCTGTGGAGGCCAGGTCATTGAGTGTGTTTAAGACCGAGATAGATAGGTTCTTGATTGGTAAGGGGATCAAAGGTTACGAGGAGAAGGCGGGAGAATGGGGTTGAGAAACTTATCAGCCATGATTGAATGGCGGAGCAGACTCGATGGGCTGAATGGCCTAATTTCTGCTCCTATGTCTTATGGTTGGTTTAGTTGTTGATTTTCCCTCTTTGAAACCTTCTGTTCTCTGCCTCTTGCCCCCCCATCTCAAACAATGTAATGACGTCAGGGGCTCCTTGTTTCAGGCACCTCAGACGTGTCCAGTTGCATCCTGCAGCACGGTAAGTCTATGCTCAACTGGCTACCTGCATCGCTACTACATTATCTGCTTTCAAGAAAATCTATCTACCTTTTTAAGGACACAGAAAGAAGCAGCTTAGTGATGGCATCCTGCAACAGGTGACTGCAATATACAACTGAGTGAGCAAGGGAAGTATAGGAGAGTGAATGAGTTACAGAGAGAGAGAATGCACAGGACTTTTAAAACATTTCTTCTTTCAAGGGATGTGGGTGGGACTGGCAATGTCAGCACTTGTTGCCCATCCCTAATTGCCCTTGAACTAAGTGTCTTGCTAGGCCTTTTTAGAGGGCAGTTAAGAGTCAACCATATTACATGTAGGCCAGACCAGGTAAGGATGGCGGATTTCCTTCCCTAAAGGACATTAGTGAACCAGATGTTTTATTTTAACAACAATCTATGTTAGTTTCATGGTCACCATTACTGAGACTAGCTTTCAATTCCAGATTTACTGGAATTCCACCAGCTGCCATGGTGGGATTTGAACCAGTGTCCCTAGAGGTTTAGTCTAGGCCTCTGGATTACTAGCTCAGTGACATTACCACTACACCACCATCTCCCCCTCATGTCCTATCTTATTGCTTCATCAATAATACTCAATGAAACCGTAGTTCAACTTGGTTAATACTGAAAATAAATGTCAATTCAGATTAAAGCTGCGTGTTATTTAGCTCTGATTTTTCCGAGTGTTGAGAGCAACGAGTTTGACATTTTTATATTAACTATGGGATAAGACAAAGAGGACTGCCATTTCCAAGTGATCTACGCAGATCCTGTTTATTCTATTGAGGAGGAATGTTCCCTAACAGAGGCCAAGACTAAATAAGGAAACAAACAGAACTTTCTAAACCACTGCTAAACATTAAAAAGTGAACAGAGGGCAAAGTTCATTCATGTGGAAACTCTTGGGGGCAGATCAGCCTATATGGGAAGATATATCTGCACACGCACATTCAAAGCAAAACTGCTAAGGTTTAATGTGAAAGAAAGGATGGTTTCCCTTTACAAACAATTATTCAGTTTTCCAACTTATTCACAACATTTCATCAGGAAACATCCTTCAAAGGGAACCACTTGACAGCGTCGAAAACCTGCACAGAGCTGGTCACTGGTGCCAACACACTGACCGCCTGGGAAATTAAGGGTCAAGTCAGATTGCACGGTACAAGGACATATCCCTGAACCCACCCCCACCCTCGGGCAAAGTTAGCTCCCGACCTCTACCATGTCGGAGTGCAGAATGGAATGGCTGTGAGCGGGTCAGATATTTCCTCACAGGACAGAAGGAGAACTCGGCAGGGCCATTATCCACGAGCTGCTTTCAGATACCACCCAGTGAGCACCTCACAGCAACATCTGGGCAGCCCTGGAGGAGGCTCACCTGACATCCTGGATGCATTGCTCAGTGGGAGAATAATAGAATTTAGCCCTCAGAACAAAGAGTAACTGCCCATATCTTAACTTCTTAAACTTTCACTCAATTGATGAAACTATAACCTCTTATCTGGTATATAAACTTAATCACACGGAGAGGGAGATGCAACATAGGCCAAGAAAACCCGTAGGGGACCCCCACACTCCTCTTCTCCAGTGACTGTGCATGTGATAAAATTACTACATTTAGCACAGGTTTACCTGATTGTTCATCGGTTGATTCAGTCAGTAAATGCCCCATAAACCTCAGACATTCCTGATGTATAAATTATAAATCACAGTCTAGTGTTACGATGTTTTTTTTAAAAAACGGAACTTTTTTCAGATGACCCGACAGCAATTTTATCAGAAAACCAGACATTATCAATGTGTAACACTATCCTTTTGCAGTCTGTCTCTACAACCATAATGCAACCCAACACCTACAACTATTCTAATAGCAGCAAACTGAACAATGGACTTTATGCATCTGAATTTCTCAGTTACATCTGTAGGCAATTGAACCAAAATTCAAATCGGAATTATTTGCAGGCTAAGAGCAATTAGTGGATTTATTTGCAATTGAGAGTATACAGAAGCATGGGAAAGGAAAATGAATGTTATACAAATATCACAGAGCACAACATTCAGATGCATCCAACATGGAGGGTAATTCTGGGAGTTAAATGGTCTCACATTTCCTGGAGTGAAAATGTCAGAGCATCTTAAAATGAACAGAAACCCAGATGCAGTTGAATGATATGCGAACTGAGCAGTCCTCTCAGGCAATTTCTGGTGTCAGGGCTGATGACTCACGGTGTTTCACATGAAATGCAGAATATGCTTGCCAGCAGAGTCTCTTTTGGAGCTCAGCATCAGAAAACCCAGCGAGAACCAAGCAGCACAGGAGCAGAATTTGTAACTTACAACTCGCTGATGCGAGAATTCAACAAGCCTTAATGAAGATATCAACCATGGTTGCAGTTTAGGACCATGTCAGGGCCATTCGTCAATGATAACCTCCTGAAATTTTGTTTAGCAGTTTACACAAATACATCAGATTAAAAATTCGGAATGATATAGTACTTTTACAAGTGCAGTGAAAGTACACTCTTTAATAAATTTAAAAACACCCAGTTTCATTCTGTTGAAGAGCTGTCCTGTCTTTCATACTCTAACATCAATTAGATTGAAGATGACAAACTATTTTGTCTAGACTATAGAAACTGACACCCTAGCTTAAAGTCCTTTCCAATACCAACAACTTGTGTTTATGTAGCACTTGTAACATAGTAAAACTTTCTATGAAACTTCACAGGAGCGTTACTAAACTTTGACACCGAGCCACAAAAAGAAATGTTAGGACAGGTGACTAAAAACTTGGATAAAGAGGTGGGGTTTAAGGAGTGGCTTGATGGAGGAGAGAGAGAGAGGTAGAGAAGCAGAGAGGCTTAGAGAGGGGATTCCAGAGCTTGGGGTTCAGGCAGTGGTGGTGGAGTGACAAAAATTGGCAATAGGTCAGGTGCCAGAATTGGAGGGGTGTACAGATCTTGGGAGAGTTGTCGGAGGTTAGAAAGATAGGGATCAGCGAGGCCATGGAAGGATTTGATGACAAAGACGAAAACGTTAAAAATCAAAGCGATTTTCTTATTTAGTCTTCAATTATCTGTGGCTACCTATCCTGCAGCATAAAGTTTGGGATCATACATCCTCACAGGCCTGTTGCAATGATCGATTAGAAATCTGCAGTTGATTTGACAAGTCTCCTTGGGTTAAAGGGAGAGGGTGGACTGGGTCCCTGCTGCTGTTTGCTGTCCAGCAGAGACATGATGTGTTCATGGGTGGGCCCGAGGGAAGGAAGTGGTCCACAGATCGGCAGATTTGCTATGTCAGCAACTAGCCTGATGCCATTCTCCATTAATGCACCTGAGTAATGACTGATTAGGGAAGGATCAACAGGTCTTTGCGGGGTGGGGGGTGCCAAAATAGGAAAAGGAAAACAGTTACAGTTCTTTCTCCAAGAATATAAATCGAATATTGAACACCGGTCAGGAAAAATATAACCAAACATCAAATAATTCATGGATCTAAACTGCACAAACTCCTTTTCCTATCCACTTACTTCTATTAAGAACAGTGAACAATTAATACTACAGAGTCGAGTGTTGTTGATGCTGCTCTTTTACTTGGTCCATTGGGAGGCATGCTCGAATGAATTTGCCCTCAGCCAGATCCTTTCTCCAGCCTGCGTGTAAACCTAGCCAAGACTAACATTGTTACCCTCCAGAGAAAGCAGGAGCCTGCACTGTGTCTCTCATTCAGGGGTCTAATTACTCGACAATTTTAGTTTCCAGGCCGGCTCAGAACAAAAGCGCTTAACCAACAAGATTAGGAGCAGCATTGGGAAGGTGGGACTGAGCACTCAGGGGGGTAAGGCGGGGGGAGGTTGAACATGTGTGTTTCCTGATCAGTGTCTACTTTCAATCACAAAGAAGCTGTGCAAGTGTAAAGTGCATCATCTGCCCAATGTGCATGACTGAATGTCCCTATCCATGACAATGGCTCCACTCAGAAATCCTAATTACTATATCTGGTTCCCATTTAAAATGTGCTCAGACTTTCCATGACCCACCCTCGTCCTTTCCACTGGCAGAATGACTACATCTGACCTGGCTTGCTCACACCTGCCCCTTCACCTAAAGCAACATGCTATGTGTCTGACTTAACTGACACGCTGAATCTGAGCTAATGGGGGAAAGGCTCTTATCACGAGGCTAAGTGACAGGCAAAGCCTGGTCAGGCTAAAGAGAATAGCGAGGAATTCTGATTGCAATTAAACCTTAATGGCGCTGGCTTTATTTATACAGTCATACTGAGAAGAAGTTGAATTTGTACAAAGACCAGAGCCAGCAGTAGCACAAGGGGCTTTAAAAGGCCTTTACCCTGGTGGGCTGATTTGAACTCTCGGCAAAGGACACATGGAAAGGGGCTGAGAGGGCCAGATTTTAAATCCTAGGCCTCGTCTGCCCGAGCTCCGCCCGTGTCTTGCCTGAACCTGGAAGGCTGCCACCTTTTTGGCTGTCAAGGAGGACCTGAAGGAATGGGTAACTTGGTTGGGGTCAGGAGGGAAGCCCAGGAAATCGGAGGCCCATAGTTTCATTATGGGGCCTGGAACAGCAGTGGGTCAAATTATAATACATCCCATTGCTGTTTGTGGGATCTTACTGTGTGAAAATTGGGTTTGTTGCATTTCTGTACATTGGTGCCAAAAGAGAAAGTAATTCAGAGATCCCGAGGCTCTGAAAGGTTTGAAACAGATGCAAGTCCTTTCTTGTACCTTTCAGGCACTTCAGCGACAACAATTCTTCAAACGTGCTTTCATTCTGAGAGGTTGGGTGGGGATGGGCAGGTTCACACTGCCTGAGGGATACCTGGCGAATTCCTGATCTCAGCCAGACTGTCTGTGAGCGTGGCTGCAGAGAAGGTGGGTCAAAGACAGTCTCCAGAGAGACTTAAGATGCTGGCTGCTCCTCAGCAGCTCAGAAGAGAACCCAGGTTAATACTTTGAGCATAAACCAGTCAGAACAATAGTCAGAAGCAGTAAGAGTTAATACAAAAAAAGGAAAAGTCAGCATAGCGAAAAGAGTTTCACAAACTGAATTAAAATATGGTTGGCCGGGCCGATGGTACATTCCTCTCCTTCTGGTATCCACTGGTCGCAGAGCGTTTTCCAAGCTCTAATAAAGAGCTCGCAGCCCAAAATGTTAACTTGCCACTTCTTCTGACAGTTGTTGATGAACCTGCTGAGAATTTGCAGCTTATTCCTGAGCCGATTGGTCAGGAGGTTCGGAAGGGGAGGAGGGGGCGCAATCCAATTTATTTTTGATAAACCACAAAACGCAGCCACAAACCACCCCGGCCCAGCACACGGTGTGCTGCTGTGTTATTATCGTGGCATTAGGCAGTTGCAACAAAGCATTGCACACCTCACACAGAAAGAAACCAAACATGAAATGGGCAGGAGGAGGTACAGAAACTCCCTGGCAGATACACGCAACATTCGGAGGCTGTTGGGGGGGGTGGGGGGTGGGGTGGGGGGTGCATAATTTTTGCAGCATTTTGGTTTCCTCTTAAGCAGGAATTTCTTCAAAAAATTAATTTACCAACTGGATCAATTTTAATATAATCAGCAACTTAAACTTTACTTCATCATTCTGCAAAGGCTTATGACCTTCAAACCTTGATTATGACCAATGTTCTGTCACCACTCATGTCTTCAAAACCTTTAGCCCACACACACTTCTAATGATCATTTTTCCATTATAATTTTTGTGTTCACTTTTAAAATGAAAACAGCCCGTTTAAACTTGTCACAACTGAGTTACAGCACACGAAGCTTTGCATCTCCTCATGCTGTACTGTTGACACAATCCTATGCAGTAAACAACTTTCTTTTTCCGTTTCCAAAATTGCTGAATGTTTAGTCATAAATAACAGTAAGGACAGAATTAGAACTTTAAAATGGACACAATTATCTCTGGGCATCCTGGTTTAATTATTCCTCTATCCGTAATATTTAACCTGAATCTTACACTTGGTCCAAGTTCCCTGCAGCTAACACACAAATGTTTGGCTAGCATTTCACAATTTTATTTCTCCCTGCCCTTTTCCTCCCCCCCTCCATGTTCCACCATCACAGCGGCCCATTTTGATCAGGAGCTTCTGTGAAGACTACAGCTGGGAACTCGTACCCCAGCACTTGGCGGGTGTGGGGGAATTGCAATGTGCCGCGTCGCGCCCTGGTGTTGTCTACATTATCCAACACAGCGACCACACAATAAGTTATCCCTCGATGAAACACAGGCAAGATGAAGACTGAGGACTCATAGGAGAATCACAAAAATGGTTTAACCTATTTCCAGTAAGACCCAAGGATAACAGAATAAACACAACGCATCAAGTTCACCACTCAAGCAGCCGCTGATGATTTCAACCCTCCCCTCCTCTATCATACAACAGTTACAAGCATAGAAAGATGCCATTTGGCCCATCATGTCCATGCCAGCCCACTGCAAGAGAAGCTCAAATAGCCCCACTCCCTTGCCCTTTCCCCGCAGCCCTGCAAATGTTTCTCTTCCCGTCGCCTATCCAATTCCCTTTTGAAAGCCCTGATTGTATCTCCCTCCACCACGTTCTCAGGTAGTGGCATTCAGATTCTAACCACTCACTGCATAAAAAACTCTTTGTCATGTTGCTGTACCCTTAATATTCTTACTGGAAATAGGTTCTTTTGCCATTTACCTTAAATTGGAGTCCTCTGGTTTGCAAAACTTTCTGTCAATGGGAACAGTTTCCCTCTTTCTAGTCTGGACTCTCATGATTTTGAACATTTGATTTCCTCAAATCTCCTCTCAATCTTCTCTTTTCTAAGGATCTTCTCCAATCTATCCACATGACAAAGTCCTTCATTTCTGGAACCATTCTTGTAAATCTTTTCTGCGGCCTCTCTAAAGCCCAAGTGTTGTGCCCAGAATTGGCCAACTGAGACCGAATTAATGTTTTATAAAGATGACTTTCTTGCTTTTGCACTCTATGCCTCTATTTATAAAGCCCAGGAGATTCTCTATGTCTTTTTAACCACTCTCTCAAACTGCCCTGCCATGTTCAAAGGTAATCGGTTTCTAAAAGGCTGCTGCAGATTACAGTGAGTAATTTTACAAGCATTCAGTAATTAATGGTGAGTGTCTGGCAGTTAACAACTGGAAGGACAACTGAAGGTCAGGTGCTGAGGATCAATAACTGGCAAACAGCACATCTTCTTCCACTTTCCCTCTGCTCTGACAGCAGATGGACATCTAAACATAAGTGAACACGATCCTGGTGCCACACCTCAAAACCGCCATGTGTCAGCAATCCATGGCCACTTGATCTACTCAACCAGGGAGAGCCACAGACCCTCTAAACCTAAACAAAACACAGGGCTATTTGGTGCACTGAGGTCTGATCAAGTTTATCGATGGCCACGGGGAATGTTCAGGGACTGAGGTGCGTCAATCAGGATTGAAGTGCCCAACCAGGCCAAATTTTAAAACCCAATGTAATCCTAATTTGGTGGGTTTGAGCCTCCTTCCGGTCAACGGCAAGTGAGTCCATGTTGGGTTTAGCAATTCCCGTTCCTCATGTGTAAGTAGTTGTTAGTGTTTCCTGGTGCTTTCTCGCTGAGGTTGAGTAGAAATGCATCAAGTATTTGGTGATTTGAAAGGCAAAGCTGATAGGCAATCCATCTTTCACCTCTAGCCTCTCTAGATCATCATAGCCTCCAGATATGTTATACTCTTCCCACCCTTCTCACCATGTTGAAGAAGACTTATTTCACCTTACCCTATTTGGTCTCATTCGCTTCTAGGTCTTCAGAACTGCAAAGCCTCTCACCCTTCAACAACACGTCTCTTGAAAAATTCAACCGTGGCATCATCTAACCATTACTTCCATCATCTCCTCCCCTATTCTTTTAACCCTTGGTGATGTCTTTAGACTGTAGTCCTATGGTGATCTACTTCTCAAATGGTAAAAGACTTGGACTGCAGCCTTACTTGTTGATACAAACTCAAAATATCCTCAATATTCATCCCAAATGCCTTCCCTTAGGCTTGCTCGTAACTGAGAGGAGAAAGTACATCTACCGCTAATCCTGGATGTCTACAGCCCAGCGGCTTACAAAATTAAAATGTGTTGGGATTTGAATATACATGACTTTTGTGAAGTACTAAGCATTGCACAGACCTGAATCACTTGCCCACGAGCTTCTGTCATGGTCCGATCATTTTATTTCCTGTTAATGTTTTTCAGCTTAGCAGTAAGGCTGTGGTAGCCCATCTCTCAGCCCCATGTTTGTCATCAATATATGGCGCAGTTTCAGCTCAGAAGAAAAAAGACGATGCTTTCTCTGCATTGCAACCTATGAGGCCCGCAGTTTTACAAGGGGACAGCATGACTTAATGTTTGCTCTCCAGTGAGGAAAAATTCGATTCACTTGGTAGAAGTGAACCTTGACAAATGTGCATTCAATTTGCTTGATAAGGCTGCACTGCAGTTTGCAATGGAACTTCTTTAGACTGCAGATAAAGCAGCATCAGTTTTGTTCATCTTTGCACAATATCCTGGAGTACACTGCCCGAAAGCGGAAGTAGAGTCAACAGTAACTTTGAAAGGGAATTACATGCACGCACTTAAAAAGGAGAAATTTTCAGGATATTTTGAAGAGCTGGCACGGACATGATGGGCCAAATGGCCTCCTCCCGGTACCATTCTAGGCCCTCATTTAGCAACTCTAGCAACATTGCTTAGTCTCAGTTCATCTCCCTTTCGTTTTCTCCGACCACGCTCTTTCCCCACTAGATCGAACTGGTTGCTGGGGCTGCAGCCTAGAGCATCACCGGAGAATGGGGCAGAGTGGGTCTGTACAGTGTAGCTCTGGAGTGCACCAATACCAAAGCAAGGCCTGGTACTTTGGCTTTGAAACCAGCCCAAAGCATTCTTGGGTATTTTAAATATAAGGTACTAGGTAATGGAGAATTGTACATAAGAATATCTATCATCTTGTGTAATTGTCAATTGCCTTCTTCCAACCAGAGCTCCTCACATAAAGAAAAGAAAGGCTTGCATTTATATAGCATTTTTCATGACCACTGGATGTCTCAAAGCACTTTACAGCCACTGAAGTACTTTCTAAAATGCAGTCACTGTAGTCGTGTAGAAAATGCAACGGTCAATTTCGCAGACAACAAAGTCCCACAAACAGCAATGAGCAGAAAATCTGTTCTTTCGTGATGTTGATTGAGGGATAGATAATGGCCAGGACGCCAGGGATAACTCCCCTGCTCTTCTGCAAAATGGTTCCGTGGGATCTTTTACGTCTGCCTGAGCAGCAGATGGGGCCTCAGTTGGACATCTCACCCGAAAGAAGTCACCTCCAATGGTGTGGCACTCCTTCAGTACCGCACTGGAGTGTCAGCCTTGATTTTTGTGCTTTAGCCCTGGAATGGGACTTGAACCCAGAACCTTTTCGACTCAGAGAGGTGAGAGTGCTACCAGCTGAGCATAAATATCTATTGTTTTTTTTTTAAAAAGCCTGCATACAGTAACATCACTATCCCTGGTTAGGATGAGGATGTAACTCCCCCACCAATCATGACTGAAGAAGATCTGACAGAAACAAAATTATCGATGCAATGTCAGGCAGGAGTCACAGCTGTCCGTTTCACATCAAACAATGTCTACTTACTCCACAGAGTCTATTGAACAAGATTCACAATGAGAACCACAGCAACTTTTCTCAATAAAAGCAGGGATTTCTCCAGCACAATGCAGTAAGTGGAGGATAGTTACATAATACAAATTTATGTTTGGGAAATCGATCCCCATCACTCCAGGAGTGAATGAGGTGGGGGGGAGTTACCCAATCAACGGTCAATGGCTTTAGTGATCAGCTTCAAGAGGTATCAGATCAGGACCAGTATCTTGCGAGGTGCTAACATGCCAGCCCATCAGTACCCTCTCCGGGGCTTTCCTTCGACATTTTTATCCCCTACATTTAAGTGAAACACACAATCATCGTGAAAAAGTAGCTTTCATCATATCAATCTCCTGGGTCACCGGATTCCCCGTCTTAAATGCACCAGTGTATGATGGGCTTAGCAAGAGCTCCCAGTGACAATACTTTTCTCGAGTTTCTGCTGTTTCATCTGTTTTCGTTCAACATAAACACCAATTGCACAAGAAGTGTTTTACCAGTTCAGTCTGAAACCCGAGTTCTAATTATAATGAATGTTATAGAATGTTCTCATGGCATGAGTCACACTTGAACCAGCTCTCCATTCAGTCTTTTGCAGCATGCAATGCACCAACTGCAGTAATGATGGGAAAGCGGGTTGGGAAATGGGAGAATCTGTACAATTGGAAATTCAACGTGACTCTTTTTTAATCTTCCTCAGTTGCTTCATGCCGCACACACCACCCTCGAATTCAAAAATACAGGGCAATCATGTACTACCAAAATGGCTGATCTATGCTAAATGTTACCCCTACATGTGTGTTCTGTGCACATCTGTATTCAGTATCCGTGTTAAGTTACCAAAAGAAGGTCCTACGGATGGTTCAGGAGAAGGGTCAGTCCGTGAACAAGGCCAACATTTCAGCCCCAAATTTGATCACTGGCCCTCTTCATTTTGGGAAGATAAGCTTGCTCGTTTTACATGAGATGGAAGAGATCCGTTCTCACCTGTCCAGGCCGCTTGCAGGTGGACCTGTGAAGGAGGGGTATCGGTATTGTTGAGGAAGATTTTTTTAAACAGGCAGGTCGGTCCTGCACAAGTGATTAAAAAAAAACGTGTGGTGGAGAGGAAAAATTTGTTCCGTGTTGCTTCTTAAATAAAGTTGGCAAACACTAAAATTATACCCACTGCAGATCTCGTTTAGGCTCAAGCGGCTTCACATATAGTATACATGTGACCTAAAATGTGCATTAGGAGTAGCCAGTTTCAACCTTTTTGGTTGCTGAGTGCTGCATGTCCAACCTGAACGCACAACTCAGTCAAGCCATTAAAACAGAAAATCTTCTCTCATGATGCACTATCTTCAAGAAAATGTTTGGAGAATGTTGGAGGTGTTCTGTGCAGCTTTGGGATCCCCAATTGGTTTCTCTGTTCTTTCATGGGACGTGGGCATTGATGGCCAGGGGAGTAATTGTTGCCCATCCCCGATTGTCCCTGAACTGAGTGGTTTGCTAGAGGACAGTTGAGTGAACCACATACATAGCTGTAGGTCTGGAGTCACATGTAGGCCAGACCAGGTAAGGATGGCAGATTTCCTTCTCTAAAGGACATTAGTGAAGCAGATGGGTTTTTACAACAATTGATGATAGCTTGATGGTCACCATTACCGAAACTAGCTTTCAATTCCAGACTTTATTAACTGAATTTAAATTCCACCAGCTGCTATGGTAGGATTTGAACCCATGTACCCAGAGCATTAGGCTAAGCCTCTGTATTGCTAGCCCAGTGATATTAACACTATGCCACCATCTCCCTATAGGAGACTATAGGAGCTGCCCTGTGTACCAACCACTGCAAAAAACTGACCAAGGCTTTTTAGACAGAAGTTTCCAAACTTGCAATCTCTACCATCAAGAGGAGCAAGGACAAAGGCAGCAGGTGGATGGGAAAACTACCATCTGCAAATTCCCCTCCACGTCATACAGCACCTATCTTAGAAATGTCTCGCCATTTCTACATCATTGTTGGGTCAAAATCCTGGAACTCTCTATCTAACAGCACTGTGAGTGTGCCATGGTGACTGCAGAGGTTCAAAAAGGCGGCTTACCACCACCTTCTCAAGGGCAATTAGGGATGAACAATAATTGCTGGCCTAGCCAGAGACACCCACATCGCATGAAATAAGTGTTTTGCAGAAAGCCATGGAAAAGATTCAGCCCGATTCACTAGGATGCTAACAGGGCATTGCGCGGTATTCACTGGAGTAGTCAGGGTGAATGGGGGAACTAAACTAAAGTGCTTAAAATTCTTAAAAGGGTGGGAAGGGTAAATAGTTAAAAGTTATTTCTACTGGACAGCGAATCAATAAGCGAAGCAGAAATTTAGGATTACCGTGGTGTATAAGTCGACCTCTGAAGCCTCGAAAAACCCTTGCAAAGACAGGGGTCGACTTATACACAGAGCATAAAAGTGAAATGGGTGGTCGCCATTTTGAAATGTCATCCGATGCAAAGAGTGGGCTTATTTTAAACTGCCCTACACCTTCACAACACAGCCCGCATTGTCTGCTTGATCCTTACGCACAGTTATAAGGACAGGTAAGTGAAAGTATTTGTGGGGAGAAAAGCTGAGGTTGACTACTAATGTGAGTATAACATGTAGTGGCTGAAAAGGGGGTTTACATATGCATCAAATATACACAAAAACAAATTTTAGGGCTGGAGAAATGGGTCGTCTTATACTCCGGGTTGACATATACACTGCGATTTATGGTAGCAAGCATGAAAAGGGAGCTTAGTCATGCAAGAAGTTAGCAGAATATGGAATAAATTACCAATAGTGACTATTGAAGCCAGGTTAATCACAGCAATGAAGATAAATACTAAATGGTTTGAGGAACTGGATTAGGGTAGATCGCTCCCAAGTAAAGCCAGCAACAGTCGACACAATGGGCTGAATATTATCGAAATTTAGAAAACAGCCAAACAAAATGAGGCCTGTGCAACATTTGATGGCACTGGGACAAAAATGGTCACAGTTTGCCTCCCCTCCTGGAGATTAATAAATTGTGCAACTAATTACAGACAAGTGGGTCTCCTGCTCCTTAACCTTAACAACACTGGGTCTTAACCAAAGGTGACTCTACGGTTCTGGCCTCTGCTTAGACTCGAGAAGAGATGAGACCATATTATCCCGCACTCTTTCCTCTGGGTACTAACAGTGCAGAGATTGGTGCCTGACTTGGCATGTAAAAGTGGATGCGCAGTACACAGGGTTTTTGCCCCATTGACAGAATCTTAGAGCCCAAAATTTAAGCATAAATTTAGTATCACCATAAAAAGCCTTTGCTGAGCAGTTTTGCATGAAAACACCATTCTAGACATCACAATTATACAGATTTAAATGATCAATTTTGATCTGAAAGGTGGGGCTTGTAATTTCACCAAGATCTCATTTTTGCAGCACTGCTCTTTATAAATCTGGTCCCTCTTCAGGTTTACAGTTGAGTGAAGCACCATTAAACCAGAAGATTACAAATCAAGGGCACACTATGATTCCGTACTGTACTTCAATGTATTATCGTGGCCTCTCAATTATATTATTACCATTAGTCTATTTGAAGGCAAACTACAGTGCCGGCCCTCCAACAATGAGACCCAACAGCCATTGAAGTACTTTGAACTGTGCATATCTTACATTAAGTATTTATGCAAGTTACCAGAAAATAAAGCATTGTAAAATGGACTGTCAAAGCTCTGAAACGTTTACATGTAAGCATTCTCTGGAATGCCTCACGAAACCTTTTCTCCATCTCTCCCTTCTCCTTTTAGACCTACCCCAGTTCCCAAACTAAGCCTTTAGCCATCTCCGTTCTTTAGTTGAGCTTAGATTTTTTTTCACCAAGCTTCGACGAAGGGTCCTGGGATCTTTTATCTATGTCAAAGATGCTGGACGAATGCAAATTGTCACCATTATAAATACTGAGAGACGGGAATGTAACATACTGAAAGTATAATACACGACATTGACATGTCCTCCATTTGTAACCCACCTGCACAGTATAAATGCAAGTTCTCTCTTTTTATTTATTTTTAAAATCCTCACAGATGCAAATGGCCATTCAGCCCATCTTAATTCATCCATCCGGGGCACCCCTACGATGACCCCACCAGTGCTGCATCCTAATTGTTTCTTAAAAGATCCCAAGGGTTTTCACCTCCATCACCAATCCATTCCAGTGTTAACCATTCTCTACGTACAGCACTGTAAGCAGTTTTGGGCACCACAGCTTAGGAAGGATATATTCGAGGGCAGAGCTGGCTGGAGTGGACTGGGAAAGGAGTTTAGCAGAAAAGACAGTTGATGAACAATGGCAGGCATTTAAGAAAATAGTTCATGACTCTCAACAAAGATATATCCCAGTGAGGAAGAAGGATTCTTGGAAGGGGATAAACCAACCATGGTTAATCAAAGAAGTTAAGGACAACATCAAATTAAAAGAAAAAACATACAATGTGGTGGAGATTAGTGGTAAGCCAGAAAATTGGGAAAGTTTTAAAATCCAACAAAAGATGACCAAAAAAGTAAAGAGGGGGAAAATAAACTTTGAGGGTAAACTAGCAAGTAATATAAAAAAGGACAGTAAGAGCTTATTTAAATATATAAAAAGGAAGAGAGAGGCCAAAGTGAACATGGGCCCCTTGGAGAATGAGGCTGGGGAAATAATAATGCGGAACCAGGAAATGGCGGAGGAGTTCAATAAATACTTTGTTTCAGTCTTCACGGTAGAAGAAACTAATAGCTTACCAAAAATACTAAATAATCAAGGGTCAAATGGAGGTGAGGAAATAACTATCATGAGAGAAAAAGTACTAGGGAAACTAATGGGGCTAAAGGCCACTAAGTACCCTGGACCTGATGGGTTGCATCCTAGGATATTAAAGGAAATAGCTACACAAAGCGTGGGTGCGCTAGTAGTAATCTTCCAAGAATCCTTAGATTCTGGAAAAGTCCCAGAGCATTGGAGAACGGCCAATGTAACACCCTTATTCAAAAAGTGAGGGAGACAAAAAACAGGTAACTATAGGCCACTTAGCTTAACATCAGTCATTGGGAAAATGTTGAGTCTATTATAAAGGATGTAATAGCAGAGCATTGAGAAATACATAATCTAATCAAGCAGAGTCAGCATGGCTTCATGAAGGGGAAATCATGCCTGACAAATTTATTAGAATTCTTTGAGGAGGTAACAAGCAAAGGGAAACCAGTAGTTGTAATATATTTGGATTTCCAAAAGGCATTCGATAAGGTACCACACATAAGGCTACTTAATAAGATAAGAGCACATGGTGTTGGGGGTAGTATATTAGCACGGAGAGAGGATTGGCTAACTAATAGAAGGCAGAGAGTTGGGATAAGGGGGGCATTTTCGGGATGGCAACCTGCAACTAGTGGAGTGCCACGGGGATCAGTGCTGGGGCCACAGTTATTTACATTATACATTAATGACTTAGATGAGGGAAGTGATTGTACTATCGCCAAGTTTGTGGATGACACAAAGATAGGTGGGAAGGCAAGTGCTGAGAATGACACAAGGAGTCTACAGGGGGATATAGATAGGTTATGCGAGTGGGCAAAAACTTAGCAGATGGAATATACTGTGGGAAAACGTGAGGTTATGCACTTTGGTAGGAAGAATAGAGGAGCTGAATATTATTTAAATGGAGAAAGACTGCAGAAAGCTGCAGCACAGAGGGGTTTGGGAGTCCTTGTGCATGAATCCCAAAAAGCTAACGTTCAAGTTCAACAGGTAATAGGGAAGGCAACTGGAATGTTGGCCTTTATTTCAAAGGGAATGGAGTATAAAAATAGGGAAGTCTCGCTAAAGCTATACAAGGCACCAGTTAGACCACACCTAGAATACAGTGAATAATTTTGGTCTCGTTATCTAAGGAAAGATATACTGGCATTGGAGGCAGTCCAGAGAAGGTTCACTAGGTTGATCCTGGGTATGGAGGGATTTTCTTCCGAGGAGGGGTTGGGCCTGTACTCATTGCAGTTTAGACGAATGAGAGGCGACCTTATTAAAACATAAGATTCTTAGGGGGCTTGACAGGGTGGATGCTGAAAGGTTGTTTCCCCTTGTGGGAAAGTCTAGGACCAGAGGGCATAATCTCAGAGTAAGAGGTCGCCCATTTAAGACAGAGATGAGGAGGAATGTCTTCTCTCAGAGGGTAGTGAATCTGTGGAATTCTTTACCGTAGAGGGCTGTAGAGGCTGGGTCGTTAAGTATATTCAAGGCTGAGATAGTCAGATTTTTAATTGGTAAGGGAATCAAGGGTTATGGGGAAAAGGCAGGAAAGTGGAATTGAGGATTATCAGATCAGCCATGATCTCATTAAATGGCGGAGCAGACTCGATGGGCCAAATGGCCTACTTCTGCTCCTACGTCTTATGTCCTTGCAGGGAGTGTAGTGTAGGGTCACCAGGATGATCCCTGGGCTCCATGGATTAAGTTAAAAGGAGAGATTACACAAACTAGGGTTATATTCGCTGGAATTTAAAGGTTAAGGGGTGATTTGATCAAAGCTTTCAAGACATTAAGGGGAGCAGATAGGGTAGATGGAGAAAAAAACTATTTTTGCTGGTTGGGGGTCTAGGACTAAGGGGGCAAAGTTTTAAAATTAGAGTCAGGCCTTTCAGGGGTGAAATTCGGAAACACTTCTACATAGAAAAGGTGGTAGAAGCTTGGAACTCATCTTCTGCAAAACAGCATTGAAATTAATAATTGATCAAACATCAATCGAAGGTTGATAAGATTTTTGTTATCCAAAGGTATTAAGGGATACGGGGCAAAGGGAGATGTATGGAGCTAGATCGTAGATCAGCCATGATCTCACTGAATGGCAGACCAGGCTCAAGGGGTTAAATGGCCTCCTCCCATTCCCATCTTCCCAAGATATAATTC
The DNA here is from genome assembly GCF_964194155.1 of Cetorhinus maximus. Lineage (NCBI taxonomy): Eukaryota > Metazoa > Chordata > Chondrichthyes > Lamniformes > Cetorhinidae > Cetorhinus > Cetorhinus maximus. The sequence goes on along the minus strand of NC_135905.1, from coordinate 20,583,822 downwards.
CACAAGTCATCTTTTAATAGTTTGAATCTGTCTTCCCTGTTTTATTCCCACGGTTTAATTTAAAATAGTGTCCCAAATTAACCTTTTACACCTCTGAAAGGTCATCTCTCAGACGTCTCCCATCCAGATTAACAAGCCCAGGTCTCTCCAGTCTTTTCTCGCAACTCAGGGGTCAACCTCTTGCCTCTTCACGACACTGCCTCCACCAATTCAATTCCATCCTAGTTTCTTGGCAACCAGAACTCAAGGTATGGTCTGTCCAGAGTTGGATCACCTGGAATAATTGCCTGCTCTTGCTCATCCTTCAGCCAGGAGAGCGATACATTGTACTGCTATCAAAAATCAATGGTCAGTATCCAAACAGAGATACCACTCAATCAAGTGTTGCCCCCGCCACCAACCTATTCTCCCGTGGCTGAAAACTTGTGTCCATGCGGTCAACTGAATGACCTGACTAAGCGATAGCTAGTATCCACACACACAGTAGTCAACACCAGAGAAGTGTTGAGTGACATTTCCAATAACCTGGGTTGTGGGATCACACAAAAACCATCCAGAGAGTTCAACCTCCTCCAACATAGGAATGGAAAAAGACATGTTCTGACTTCCCTTTGTTTCATAGGAGACAACAGCAAAAAGTTCCAAGGGGCAGAAAGAAGAGTGCTGATTCAGCCAGCGAGTGTCCAAAATCTGGAAATGTGTAGCTCTTCCCTGTTGGTACAAATTCACCAGGAAAGTAGCATTGGGACAATTGGACAATTTCGATATTTAATCCCTTTTCCATTACATAAAGGGTTTTAATTTCTCTTCTCTGGTCACCTTTAACTCTCACTAGGGTATTGGTCCACACTGGGCAGTACATGCATGTACCAACTAATTCTTTGACAGCATCCTTCAGATGCACCTTAAAAATGTAACTGGGACTTTATAACATCTCAATGAATCACATTACCTCTCCGTTCCAAACCTTCGCTGTTCTTTTTCACTTGAGCTTCTTCTCCTTCTTGGCTATTTCCTGTTTTATTTCTTTCATCCTTGCTTCCTCAAAGTCCACTATCCACCCCCAAATAATTCTCAGTCTAAGTTCATTTCTTCTTCAAGTCCCATCCCTTCCTCACCCTTTCCTCTGATGCCCAATTCTCTCCCACATTCAGTCTCTTATCAATGGGACTCTCTCGTCGTCTTGTCTGTTCCACCTTCGGTTGCCTTCCCCGCTTCCTCTGCAATGTGAAACCCGCCTGGTCTCACTTTAGGGAACAAGTCGGTTTCAAGGAGAGACCTACTTCCTGATGGTGCTCAATTGACTCAGTGCGAGAAAGCTGACATATTTGGAGAGGCAAATCAGACAGGAAGGAAGGAGATTGGGTTCAAGATTAATCATTGCCAGATGCTTTGGGGGACCGCAATTTTTTTTTTAACCCAGTGGCATTTCTACTTTTGTTAACTGTGCCTGTTTCCTGCTTTCACAGCAGCCATTTGCAAATGGTATACTGCTCACATAGCATGCGAGAAATCCTGGGAACCATCCAACAGGTAGGGTAGATTTACAATGGAGCTCTCTTCGTTCCCAAGATTGGTCTGGGATATAAACAATATGACCTACTGGGAAACGTGGGCAACACAGGGACAACACTCGGCCAGTTAACCTAGTGGCTGTCCATAGACAACAATTATATCTAATGTTCAAACACACCATCCAAACCATCGAAAGTCAGGTTCAAAATTCAATTTTCTTTTGAGAGATTTATGAAGAAAAAACTTGCATTTCTGTGGCACCTTTCAGGACCTCGGGACATCCCAAGGTGCTTTGCAGTCAACTAAGTGCTTTTAAAGTGTAGTCACTTCAATGTAGGATAAACAGCAGCCAGGTTGCTGGCACCAAGCTCCCAGGAACGCCAATGTAATCATGATCAGATCATCTGTTCTGGTGATGATTGCCAAAGGATAAACGTTGTCCAAGACACTAAGGAGAACTCGCCTTTCTTGTCCTATTAAGTTGAGGTATTTTCCAATTCCATACACTGCAGGTGCACAATCCTTTACTGAGAGCGAGATAGAGGGAAATAACCATAAAACTGAATCCCAATTCATCCCATCTTAAGTCTGCACTAACATAACTATTCATGTCCCAAAAGGAATAGAAAATCTGAAACTCTCTCTCCCAGAAAGCTGATGATACTAGGTCAACAGAAAAGTTAAGAACTGAGACAGGTCACTTTTTGATAGGCAGGGATATTAAAGGTTGGGGAACCAAGGCGGGTAGATGGAGTGAAGATACAGATCAGCAATGGTCTAATGGAATAGCAGAACAGGGTTGAGATCACCTACTCCTATTTCTATGAATCTGATAAGGAGCTTGATGTTGTTAAGTCTATACTAAACACATCAAACAGGATCCCAGTGTATGGTGATGGTATTGGACATTTGGGTTACTCTGACCTGGGTGTATTGTTTGAATCGACAGTAAGTACACAGTGTTACGGGAAAACGACAGGGTTAATCCAAATCTCCATTTAAACTGGCAGCCTTGCATGACCACACACACTGTGGGTCAGTACAACTTAAACAGAATGTAGGACTCATCCAAATAAGTTCCAATGCAAGGGGAACGCTAAAGTACCTGCCTGGCACACCTTGTGGAGCTATTCCCAAACTGCTTATGCCAACCTTATGTGAACCTCAGGACATTAGATTGCGATTTGCACGGATTGTAGGACCATGGGACATGGCAAGTGGGATGAATCGCAATAGCTCTTTCAAAGAGCCGGTATAGGTACATTGGACCCAACACTCTCCTTCTATGCATTCATGTCCCGACAAAACAAAAAATTGCAAAGCTGTTCCCATTTTCATTCCCGTTTTTTCCCTCTCCTCCTCAGAGAGGGATTCATGCTGTATTGGTACTCCAGAAGGACCCGCTGGTGTCTCCCCCAAGTGGGCATTCATCCCGATGGGAAAATTCATGCAGACAAGGCAAGTGACACTTGGTGCCCTTGACCAGAGGTTCCCTGGCCCTGTTGGGACATTTGATGGGACCACTGCCAGCCACAAATGGCGGCAGGACCGGGGGGTGGGGGGCAGGGGTGGTGGTGGTGCCTGCATCTCTGGAAGATTTGCCACAGCCTCACCCGCTGGGCACACCATCAGGAACGTGCAGCACCATTGTGGGGAGGTCAGGCGATGACAGACTTCCTGCCTTTGATGGGAATCCTAACCCAGGAAACTAGGTGGTGTCAGGAGAGGATGGCAATGCCAGACACTGTCATGGGGTGGGTTGGGGCAGGCAATCCTGGACATCAATTGAATGCAACTTGATGCCCACAAGTACAACGTCAAGTTTCCAGACAACAATCAGGAGTGGAGACTCTATCTACACTTTTAAGTCTTTTAATCAGTTTAAACACCTCAATTAGATTACCCCCTTAATTTTAATCCTCAGAGGAGTACAAGCCTAGTCTACACAGTCTGTCCTCATAATTTAACCCTGTTAGCATCGGTATCATTATGATGAATCTGTGCTGTACCCTCCCTTCAAGCCTAACATAGCCTTGCTGAGGTGAGATTTTCAGAACTGAACTCTGCTCAAGAGAGAGAGGGCAGCAATAGAACTCGCTACCACATGGCGTGGCTGGGGTAAATTGGGGAATTCCAGATAAAGAAAATAGAAGGATGTGTCAAAAGGGTGAGATGAAGAAAGGTGAGAGGAGGCTTGGGTGGAGCATTAGGGCCAGCAATGACAAGTTGGGCTGAATGGCCTGTTTACTTAGAATTTTACAGCACACAATCTCCACATGCAACTTTAGGAATTAATGCATTGCAGTTAATGCAGCATTTGATGCAGCATGAATTATAGGGGACTCACATGCACCACATCATTTTTAAAAATTCAGAGAAAGACAAAGCATATCTATGTAACTTTTAAGCAGCATTATCAGCTGTCTGAAGTATCTTCCATTGGTATCACTGTATGTCAACCCCTCTCCTTGTGGAAGCCTCGAGTACAAACATTTAACATCCCTGGAGTTACATTTGCTGCAGCAAGACAAATAAAACACTCAAGATGTATTTTGGCTAACCCCCTTGAGTAATGTAGTCTGCATTAACAGAATGAGATCTAGTGTTGTATTAATTCACAATATATTCAAAGTCGCGTGTGTGTGTGTGGGTGGGTGCTGGCATAGCGTACGCATGTGTGCGTGTGGGTGAGTGCGCGTGTATGCATTAACGTGTTCGTGTGGGTGAGTGAGTGCGCGCGTATGCATTTACGCGTGCCTGTGGGTGAGTGCGGTGTATGCATTTATGCATGCGTGTGGGTGAGTGCGCATGTATGCATTTATGCGTGCGTGTGGGTGAGTGAGCACGTATGCATTTACGCGTGCATGTGGGTGGGTGCGCGTGTATGCATTTATGCATGCGTGTGGGTGAGTGCGCACGTCTGCATTTACGCGTGCGTGTGGGTGAGTGCGCGTGTCTGCATTTACGCGTGTGTGCGTCAGTTGTGTCGCAATTGAAATGCGTCGGTCAATCTAAAAATCTGCCGCTCTTTGCTGATTGTGAAAGCACTTTGTACTGCCCAATGAATTCACTATTGCTCAGCACATCATCTCAAACATTCCATTGTACCCTCCAATTTGCCATGAGCTGTGCCAGAGGAAATCCAACAATGTATATCTAATTGGTACATACACAAGACAAAACATAGAAAGAAATATAGAAAGTTTTTTGCTGCTGAAAGAGGCCATTCAGCCCATTGTCTCTGTGCTGGCTGAAAAAAGATCTGTCTACGCTGAATTATTGATATGGTATTCCATAAAGCATCTTTCTTCTTACAAGTCAGTGATGTATATTTCATATCTTGGATCAATGCAGAAATGAAACTGGTTTCTATTTGTGTAACAGGCTTTATTTAAAATGCTTTAAAATGTCTACCCCAAGCTTCAGCTTCAAATCTTTTGACAGCCGTGGTTACTTTTCTCTGAGTCCACACCCAGGCTTAACCAAGCCAAGCACAGTGAGCATCAATAGTAAACAGGCTCACATAATCAAACACGGAGCAACTGAATACTTTCCCGCTTGTAAAATTGAAGATCTTATTTTAAATTAAACTGTCCTAAACAACATTGAGTAATTTCTTAGAGTTCAGCTTGTCAGTTTTCTCCAAGTACAGAAATAGTCTTTGAGATACAAAGATCCCTGATGACTGCTGGAATATTTGCTGGTTGGGTTTGTGACGGATGGTTACACCTAATAATACCCGTGCCACCACCTCACACAGTCACGGGCTAACGCGACAGTAAACCTGCTGCTCTCAGCGAGTCCTATAAAAGTGGACTTTGAAAGTTGCGACAGGCTGCGTGAGGGCCGAAGTTAACGGCACTGGTCGTGCATTATTAAAGGAGCCTCAGTCCGCGTGCAATGCGACGCCACACTGTTGTATCAAAATTAAATTTTACATGTTTCACAATTACGCACAGGGATGCTAAAATAAATGGAGAGAAGGCAAACATGAATAGAACTGCCTTTCTCCCCCTTTCAACACCATTTATATTTCATTCAGTTAGATAACACAATTACAGTCACTGTCCCTTCTTAGCAATGACATCAGTTCAACTTGGAACATCCTTTTGTTCGTTGCTCCACACTTTGCAGTTCGCTGCTTTCTGAGCTGGTTCCTCTTTTGTCTGACTCCCTGCCCCCACCCCTGGCTTCACACATGGTCTCCTAGGAAGCCAAAGATTTTTACTGCCTGCCCTCTCTTATTTCTGCTGGAGTCTGATCACTCTCACATAGCTTGTTCCAGCCCAGCCACTCAAAAGCCTGAAAGTACATAACAAGTTCAGCCTTTCTCCCCACAACCCTCCCTTGGCAACCCCCCCCACCCCCCAGAGCAGGTCACCCGAAAGGAATCTGAAAAAGCTTACTATCTACCATGTTCCTTTTAAGAGCCTGCCAAACTAGGGGAGCTTGCCACCACCACCACCCCCCCGCCCTGCCTTTCCGTTGGTTCATCTTGGCACATTTGTCGGAATCATGAAACCCATATAAACAACGCCTCGCCCGCAGAGGGTCTGTGAAAAGTGGCAGCAATTTCAAAATTTCCCATCAAAATTACCTCTCATGCAGCAAAGACAAGCACCACACGCACCAGCGTCCAAACGAAAGAACAAGATGTCGAACGCAAGAGCTACATCTGACAAATTAATTGGTCAATGAGTAAAGTTAATACCAAGGGAAAAGGTTTCAGGGAATCCAGCAACTCCGTCACCATTTCGATCTTTCACCTCGGAAACCAAGAGGGCAACAGAGAAGACAAGAGGGAAAGCCACAATTAGTAAAAGTACCTGATTTACAAATCCTTTCAGCCACACACAAAGCCAATGCTCGGTGGATTAAATCCAGGGGTTGGGTTTCTTTCATCCAATTATAACCAAAATTAAACAGGATAACAAAAAGCCCATGTAAGACAATGCCACTTTAGCTCATACCCAGAGTTGTCTTTATCAGTGGGAAATTCTCTACTCGTTGAAGGAAGCCGGCTACTGGATGAGTGAAGAACGGCTCCTTGCAACATCAAAGTGGTTAGTCTGAAAGTACGCCATTTCGTTTGCTGTTTTCTCACTATGCCTAGATGCTTGGGACAGGCCCGATGAATCATTTCAAGTGCAAAGAGGGACCACGTGCAAGATTTGGGTGGAATATATATGTGCATTGCCACTGAGCATGGTAAGGCAAAGAATTGCATAGAATTACCAGCACAGAACTGGTCTTTGCCCGTGATTATGTTGCACAGAAGCCTCCTTACACTTTATGTCATCTCACACTATCAGCACATCATTTGATTCCTTTCTCTAGTATGTACTTAACTAACTACCCATTAAATGCATCAATGGCTTTGCTGTGGGTTGAATGACATTTGCACACAATCACACCCCACTGTTGTGTCACATAAGAGTAGTCCCTCCCTCTTGTGGACACGCCATAACCCATGATTGGTAAAACACTTCCCTCAGAATATGAGACTAACCTATTACCCTGGGATTGATTCATACCCACAGGTGAATGCCCTGTATTGCATCTCGCCACCACCTTCTCAAATCAATTAGGGATGGACAATCAATGCTGACCTTGCCAGCAACGCGCCACATCCCATGAACGAATTAACAAAAAAACTCTCAGGACACTGCTTCACTCAAAAAGGAACAACAAGGGCTAGCTTAAACTACCAAGGCATGGCACTGGAAAACTGAAATTCAGTGAGACCGTCTAATATAATGGTGGCTACAGTGTCCAGTATAATTTGCACATTATGCTGGGATTGCATTAGGCATACATCCCGCAAACTACAGTCAACTTGACGACTGCCACCAGACCAAAAGAACCGCTGGGAGTTTTTGATCCAACTATCGCTTCCATTGTGTTCTGTATATTATAGCCACTTTCTTAAAGGGAGGCTTTTCCCTGGCCATAAACAAGCAACAGATGACTCACAAGAGTTAGAAACCACTGTCTGGTCGGAAGGTCTAATTAAAGCTTTCTCCACCGATTTGCACAACACTTCACGATGTCAACGCAGCTCCACGAGATAATTCTACTAACTTGTTGACTGAGTTTTTGTGGCTAGGTCACCACTGGGGTCAGTGCACTGCACTAATATTTAGCAGAAGCATAAAACACAAGACTTCCTCTTTCCAAGGGCAGGCAGTGTTGCATACTTTAATGCAGTGAATGTCAAAATCAGCTTCTTCAACAAACAAATGTAGAATATTAAAAGGTATTCTGCAGACCTTTTATGATACATTTGAACCTTTTAAAAGCTAAAGAAACTCCTTAACCACCTTCTGATTTAACTTATTACCCTTTTGTTTTTACTGGAAAGAGCTTCCATTTATATGGCGCCTTTCATAATCGCAGGACGATCGTAAGTGCTTCACAGCCAATGAAGTACTTTTGAAGTGTAGTCACTGAAATCAGGGAAAGAAATGTTACTTACTGACAGAAGAGATAACCATAAACCAACTTAGTGGCAAGAATTCTATTTTTAACAGTGCTAATTTAAAAAAAAAACTCCACTGTCAATACAGACCTTGCCGTTCTCAAGGGAAAGGCTGATCGAGTGAGGAGTTAGAACAAGGAGCATTTTCCTTCATTTTGCCCAGTACCAGCTACCCTCTCGTCAGCATGTGTGGCTTACACGAGGTAGAAGTCCCCATTGCAACACGCTCTATACTTGCAATGCATCCTGAACTAACCCGAACAAGTCATGGCCCCAAGTGTTACCCATCTTGTGCTTTTACTTTGACTGGCTGACAAGTTAGGACACTTGAATCTCACTTGTGTGGACTGCAACCCAAAGCGGGCTTGACTGCTGTTCAGTGTGACTTGATTTAGGAGTTACAAAAAGAACGTTGCACTATCCAATCTTAATTAAAACTATCCAGTGCTGATAAAGAAGGGTAATTGTATCAATTAACCAAACGCCTTGAAGAATTGGATGCAGAGTAAGACTGCCATTACTCTTTCCTAATAATGTGCTTCAGTCAGAGCTGACCCCAGAAAAACACCTCTAACGAAAAAGATACACCCCAACCAGCACATTACTAATGGAGTCTGATTAGCAGACCAGGGCCTGTTGCACTAGCACAGCTCTATAGCTCAAATCATTTAGATTCTTCTGCGCAAGCGGAGAGCAAGATGGCGGCGCAGTGACATCAAGGTATTGCCGAAATATCCCTGCTGCCTGGAGGCAAAAGTTGGAGATCAAGTTCCTCCCAGTTTCAAGACTGTGGGGCTGACTTTTATGGCAGCAAATCAGCTCTCCACTCACCTCCCCCTCCCCCCACACCCCCAGGTGCGAGCGTAAAATAGACACCATGTTGGATTGGCAAGATGACATCATTACGCCATCTCGGAGATTATGGAAGGTGAGTAGGCACAGAAACCGGCTGCCCGCCTGACATTTTGAAATGACCGATTAACAAGCGATGGGGCTCCTCAGTGGTCCAATCGTCCACAATTTTTCACGGCCCGCCCTGTATTTTGGGCGTCAAGACGTGGAAAAGTTTGGGAGTGTTTTGCGGCAGCTGTGACAACGCGGCAGAGGATGGAAGACAAGGCCTGCTGAGTGTGGCCACAGATTCTGCAGAGTCTGTATGTTTTCATCGCATTGTTTTTTTTTAAACTTTTTGGAGCCTGTCATAAGTAGTAAAGATGGAGGGAGCAGGGGCGATTATATTTGTAGCCTTCCAGTTAACACCAACAACCCTCTGCCACACGATGCCCCAGCCTTGACTCCAGATTGGGTGTGGTGCCACCCCCTGTCACACTGCTAATTGGCCCCCTTCCCACCAGCCCCGCCACCAATGGTGGTCACCCGGCGCTTGATTTGACGAGCTGAGATGGCCGGGGTGGGAGTGAGCGGTTCCACCTCTGCCGTCCTGAAAAATGCAGCCCCGCGGCTGCCTCTTTTATGAACTTAATAGCCAAAAAAATCAAAAGGTCAAAGTTCATTCCATAGGACAAACTGCAGAAGAAACCTGGTTAAGTAAATACAGCCTTTGCAAAGATTTGTCTTGTACTTAATGTTACCAGGTCTCACAAAGTTTCACAGCACTTCACATAAAATGAAACCCTTTCTCCTGCCATTTTACAGCAGCCATTTTTCACACAGCAAGGTCCCAATCAGTATTGTGAGCAATTAAGGACCAGTTAGTGTGTTTTGGTGGTGCTGGCTATAGGAGGAATGTTACCAAGTGTTCTGCTCCGCATAACGGGAGATCTGTGGGATCTCCAATTTCCACCCAAACTGACATAACAGGCCTTGGTTTAACGTCTATCGGAAGGACAGCATCTCGGACAGCGCAGCACTTCCTCACTACAGCCCTTTGGTTAGGATAGGCAATATGCTCGAGTCCCGATAAATAGCTGACTTAAAATGCAAAAGTGCTCCAAACCACTGAGCCTTGCTAGTCTGCCTTCAATCTCTTCACCTCACAATCCAGGTTATGAGCTCAGTGCGGAGGTTTCCAATTAACATCCAATGAACCACAAACGGTTTTGGACAATTTCCTTGTTGCTGTATTACGGACTAAGCCATGTTTCAGAATGACTCTCCAGTCCCCACCCACTGCCAAATCAAAAATTCTACTTTGTCGATTTTAACATGAATCAGGTTTATGACAAAGATCTCTGTTTATTTTCAAGAGATTTGCTTTAGTCCACAAGTCTTCAAAACATTTCACATGCTCTACAGTCTTGACCCAGTTTTCAGAGAGACAGAATTCAGCAGAGATAAAAGGAGAGAGATAACCAAGAACGGATTAACTGGTAAAATGAAAACCATTGTACCCATGGGTTGTTTTCAGAAAGCAAACAAGCTGAATGTAGATGACAGCATTTAAGAAGAAAATTCTAACCTTCATTGCCATCAGGTCCAACAGCCATTTATCTTCACACTTACGCTAGATCCTCAGACCCTCAATAAAGTCTGCAATGCCTTTTAGAACAAGGGAAATGGAATACAATTCCCAAAATCCAGCACCCACCTTACTCTCATCTCGGCCAATCTTCCAGCTCAGCTCCATCTGATCAGTGGCTAGCCCCACTCTGCCTCCAACCTGCCCCACCCTGGACCAAGTAACCCTACAGTGCAACAACAGCATCTTCCCCTGCACTATGTGTTTCAGCAAAGTGCTTTATTCTCCCACCAGCTCCTGAATTCTGCCATCCTGGTCAACAGATGATGGCCACTGGACTCCTGAACTCTATCAAGTTGATTGCATTAGGCACAGTGTTGTTCCTTTAATGAACTAATTACCTTATGACTTGCAAAGCAGCAACTAATTAACACACATGCAAGGTTCAAAGACAGTGAAGCATAGAGGGGGAAAAGCTGAGTAAAATCAGCCATGGTTCAGTTGGTAGCACCCTTGTCTCTGATTGAGGAAACTCACTCAAGGACTTTTTAAAATTCATTCATGGGATATGGGCTTCGCTGGCCGGGCCAGCATTTATGTGGTGTAGGTACCCCCACAGTGCTGTTAGGGAGTTCCAGGATTTTGACCCAGTGACAGTGAAGGAACGGCGATATATTTCCAAGTCAGGATGGTGAGTGACTTGGAGGGAACTTACAGGTGGTGGTGTTCCCATCTATCTGCTGCCCTTGTCATTCTAGATGGTCATGATCAAGGGTTTGGAAGGTGCTGTCGAAGGAGCCTTGGTGAATTCCTGCAGTACATCTTGTAGATGGTACACACTGCTGCTACTGTGCATCGGTGGTGGAGGGAGTGAATGTTTGTGGATGGGGTGCCAATCAAACGGGCTGCTTTGTCCTGGATGGTGTCAAGCTTTTTGAGTGTTGTGGGAGCTGTACTCATTCAGGCAAGTGGGGAGTATTCCATCACACTCCTGACTGTGCCTGTGTAGATGGTGGACAGGCTTTGGGGAGTCAAGAGGTGAGCTACTCATCGCAGGATTCCTAGCCTCTGACTTGCTCTTGTAGGCAAGGTATTTATATCGCTAGTCCAGTTCAGTTTCTGGTCAATGGTAACCCCCAGGATCTTGATAGTGGGGGAATTCAGCGATAGTAATGCTATTGAATGACAAGGAGCGATGGTTAGATTCTCTCTTGTTGGAGATGGTCATTGCCTGATACTTGTGTGGTGCGAATGTTACTTGCCACTTGTCAGCCCAAGCCTGGATATTGTCCAGGTCTTGTTGCATTTGGACATGGACTGCTTCAGTATCTGATGATTCGCGAATGGTGCTGAACATTGTGCAATCGTCAGTGAACATCCCCACTTCTGACCAAATGATGGAAGGAAGGTCATTGATGAAGCAGCTGAAGATGTTTGGGCCTAGGGACACTACCCTGAGGAACTCCTGCAGTGATGTCCTGGAGCTGAGATGACTGACCTCCGACAACCACAACCATCTTCCTTTGTGCTAGGAATCCGGCCAGCGGAGACTTATCCCCCCGCCCGATTCCCATTGACTCCAGTTTTGCTAGGACTCCTTGATCCCACACTCTCTCAAATGCTGCCTTGATGTCAAGGGCAGTCACTCTCACAAGAATCAAGGTTAACACTCCAGTGCAGTACGAAAGGATGGCTACACTGTGGAAAGTGCCTTCTTTTGGATGAGACATTAAAGTCAGGCCCAGTCTGCTGTCTCAGGCAAACGTAAAAGATCCCATGGCACTATTTCCAAAAGGAATAGGAGAGCCACCCTCAGTGTCCTGGCCAACATTAATCCCTTGACCAACATCACTAAAAAAAGATTGGTCATTATCACACCGCTGTTTGTGGGAGATTGCTGCGCTCAAATTGACTAGTGTGTTTCCCAGGTCACAACAGTGACTACACTTCTAAAGTACTTTATTGGCTTTAAAGTGCTGTCCGATGTCCAGGCGCTGTGAAAGGTGCTATATAAATGCAAGTTTTTCTTAAAAGTTTTGTTGAAATCCCAACTAAATTAAACAAAAATGACTTTACAGGAAAAGACTTCCATCAGCACAAAATTGGTGTAATTCCACTCAAATCACACAATGTGAAATCCCTACTTGCCGTGGTTTTGACTCTGCTTATGAAAGCGCTTTTAACACACCACCCAACAAAATAATGCCAGTGTACTGACGTCCTGTTTTGTCCCGTCCTTGCAACTTTCCATGCTTTGCAAACCAAAAGATACAACCAAGGCACAACAACTTGCATTTATATACTGCCTTTCACAAAGTGCAACATAGCCCTAGGTATTCCATAGGAGTACTATTGAATAAAATTTGACATTGCTTTTATTCATTTATAGGATGTGGGTGTCGCTGGCTTGGCCAGCATTTGCTGCCCATCCCTAATTGCCCTTCAGGAGGTGGTGGTGAGCGGTCTTCTTGAACCACTGCAGTCTGCTGTGGGGAGGCCATGTGGTATTGTCACTGGACTAGTAATCCAGAGACCCAGGGTAATGGTCTGGGGACCCGGGTTCGAATCGCATCACGACAGATGAATTTGAATTTGAATTCATGATGAATTTGAATTTGAATTCATGATGAATTTGAATTTGAAAATTTGACTTTGAAAATCTGGAATTAAAAGTCTAATGATAACCAGGAAACCATTGTCGATTGTTGTAAAGACCCATCTAGTTAACTAATGTCCTTTAGGGAAGGAAATCTGCTCTGGCCTACATGTGACAGCACTGTGGTTGACTCTTAAAAATGCCCTCTGAAATGGCTGAGCGAGCGACTCAATTGTCACCACCACCTCCTCAAGGGCAACTAGGGATGGGTAGTAAATGCACAGCCAGCGAAGCCCAAATCCCGCGAATGAAGAAAAAAGAAGTCCACGTGGTGTAGGTACACCCACCGTGCTGTCAGAGAGGGAGTCCCAGGATTTTGACCTAGTGACAGTGAAGGAACAGCAATATATTTCCAAGTCAGTGGCGAGTGGCTGGAGGGGAACTACCAGGTGGTGGTGTTTCCATCTATCCGCTGCCCTTATCGTTCTAGATGGTAGCGGTCGTGGGTTTGGAAGGTGCTGCCTAATCCATCATTCTCCTGACTTGTGCCTTGTAGATGGGGGACAGGCTTTTGGGAGTCAGGAGGTGAGTTACTCGCCAAAGGATTCCTAGCCTCTGAGCTGCTCTTGTAGCCACAGTATTTATGTCACTCATCCAGCTCAGTTTCTGATCAATGGTAACCCCCAGGATATTGATAGTGGGGGATTCAGCGATAGTAATGCCATTGAATGTCAAGGGGCGATGGTTAGATTCTCTCTTGTTGGAGATAGTCATTTCCTGACACTTGTGTGGTACGAATGTTACTTGCCACTTGTCAGCTCAAGCCTGGATACTGTCTGCCCACTTCTGACCTTATGATGGAAGGGAGGTCATTGATAAAGCAGCTGAAGATGGTTAAGTCTAGGACACTACCCTGAGGAACTCCTGCAATGATGTCCTAGAACTTAGATGGTTGACCTCCAACTACCACAACCTTCTTCCTTTGTGCTCGGTATGACTCCAACCAGTGGAGAGTTTTCCCCCGATTCCCATTGATTTCAGTTTTGTTAGGGCTCCTTGATGTAACACTCAGTCAAATGTGGCCTAGATGTCAAGGGCAGTCACTCTCACCTTAGCTCTTTTGTCCATGTTTGAACCAAGGCTATAATAAGGTCAGAAGCTGAGTGACCCTGGCGGAACCCAAACTAAGCATCAGTGAGCAGGTTATTGCTAAGCAAGTACCATTTGATAGCATTGTTTATGGCCCCTTCCAACACTTTACTGATGATTGAGAGTGGGCGGTAATTGGCTGGGTTGGATTTGTCCTGCTTTTTGAGGACAGGACATACCTGTGTAATTTTTCACATTGCTGGGTAGATGCCAGTGTTGTAGCTGTACTGGAACAGCTTGGCTAGGGGAGTGGCAAGTTCTGGAGCACAAGTCTTCAGTACTATTGCCGGAATATTGTCAGGGCCCATAGCCTTTGCAGTATCCAATGCCTTCAGCTGTTTCTTGATAGCACGTGGAGTGAATCAAATTGGCTGAAGACTGGCATCTGTGTTGCTGGGGACCTCCAGAGGAGGCCTTGATTGATCATCCACTCGGCACTTCTGGCTAAAGATTATTGCGAATGCTTCAGCCTTATCTTTTGCACTGATGTGCTGGGCTCCCCCATCATTGAGGATGGGGATGTTTGTGGAGCCTCCTCTTCCAGTGAGTTGTTTAATTGTCCACCACCATTCACGACTGGATGTGGCAGGACTGCAGAGCTTAGATCTGATCCGTTGGTTGTGGAATCGTTTAGCTCTGTCTATCACTTGCTGCTTATGCTGTTTGACATGCAAGTAGTCCTGTGTTATAACTTCACCAGGTTGACACCTCATTTTTAGGTATGCCTGGTGCTGCTCCTGGCATGCCCTTCTGCACTCTTCATTGAATCAGGGTTGATCCCCTGGCTTGATGGTAATGGTAGAGTGGGGGATATGCCGGGCCATGAGGTTACAGATTATGTTCGAGTACAATTCTGCTGCTGCTGATAGCCCAGAACGCTTGATGCCCAGTTTTGAGTTGCTAGATCTGTTCAAAATCTATCCCATTTAGCACGGTGCAGGGTATCTCAATGTGAAGATGGAACTTCGTCTCCACAAGGACTGTGCGGTGGTCACTCCTACTGATACTGTCATGGACAGATGCATCTGCGGCAGGCAGGTTGGTGAGGATGTATGTTTGTCCCTTTTGTTGATTCCCTCACCACCTGCCGCAGACCCAGTCAAGCGACCATGTTCTGTAGGACTCGGCTAGCTTGGTCTGCGCTGGTGCTACCGAGTCACTCTTGATGATGGACTTTGAAGTCCCCCACCCAGAGTACATTCAGTGCCCTTACCATCCTCAGTGCTTCCTCCAAGTGGTGTTCAACATGGAGGAGCACTGATTCATCAACTAAGAGGGTTGGGGGCAGCACGTAGTAATCAGTAGGAGGTTTCCTTGCCCATGTTTGACCTGATGCCACGAGACTTCATGGGGGCTGGAGTCAGTGTTGAGGACTCCCAGGGCAACTCCCTCCCGACTGTGCAGGCACCTCTGCTGAGTCTGTCCTGCCGGTGGGACAGGACATACCCAGGGATCGTGATGGTGGTGTCTGGGACATGATTCCGTGGGTATGACTATGTCAGGTTGTTGCTCGACTAGCCTGTGAGACGCTCTCCCAATTTTGGCACGAGTCCCCAGATGTTAGTAAGGAGGACTTGCAGGGTCAACAGGGCTGAGATTGCCATGGTCGTTTCCAGTGCCTAGGTCGATGCTGGGTGGTCTCATTTCGGTTTCATTCCTTTTTATAAACTTTTTAGTGGTTTGATACAACTGAGTGGTTTGCTAGGCCATTTCAGATTCAACCACATTATTGCAGATCTGGAGTTAGGTTTAGGCCAGACTAGGTGAGGACAGCAGATTTCCTTCCCTAAAGGACATTAGTGAACCAGATGGGTTTTTACGGCAATTGACAATGGTTCCGTGGTCATCATTAGACTTTTAATTCCAGATTTTTATTGAATTCAAATTCCGCCACCACCTCCCCCAAGCCACAGAAAGTGATACCATTAGGATAGGTGACCAAAGAGCTAAGAGCTAGTCTCTAAGAAGTGATGCATATGAGCTTGGAAAGGTGGAGCGTCAGAAAAGTTTAGGGAGGAAATCCCAGCTCTTAGGGCCTAGGCAACTGAAAACAGGGCCGCCTCCAATGGCGGAGTGACTAAAATAACGAATGCACGAGAGGCCGGAATTGAAGGAGCAGAGATCTCGGTGGGTTGGGGGAGGTTACAGATATAAGAAGGAGTGGCGCCAAGGAGAGTTCGAAAACAAGGAAGAGGATCTTAAAAATGAGGCCTTGCTGGACTGGGAGCCAACATGGACCAGTGAACACAAAGGTGATTGGTGAAGCAACAATGTCAAGGTGCATAACATCACAAGTCTGAACCTGGAAGTTTCTGGTACCACACAAAGACCTGAGGAGTATCACAGGAGTATAGCCAAAGAGATGCTTGGGGCCTGCACTCCAAGGTGTAAATGCCCCCATACTCAAAAAATCCATCAGAGACGCAAAAGAAAAGAGTTCCCTAATGTGTATTCAGGTGAAGGGAGCTGGTTTCATACAAGTAAATGCAAGCAGCTAGTTGTCATTGTTGCCAAGGAAACAACATCAGCAATATGGTCTCCGTGGCCCATAGAGGTGCTCAGCATGAAGGACATCCAACTTAAAGTAACAGGTGATACATCTAATTTCCCCCCAATTTTTTCTTCTGAAAGCTCGCTCTGTTACTGGACATTAGTGAAGCCTCCTCTAAGTGAGACCCGACACTGCGTGTTGGCCAGTTACTTGACCCATCCCTGTAGCACTCCCAACTCTGAGTCAGAACGTTTCGGGTTCAAGTCCCACTCCAGGCACTTGAGCACAGAAGATCCAAGTTGACACTCCAGTGCAGTAAATGTCTAAAGTGACATCTTTTAGATGTGATGTTAAACTGAAGCCCCATCTGCTTTCTCATTGCCTGGCACTGTTTCAAAGGGGGAGTTCTCCTAAGTATCCTGCCCACTGTTTATCCCCTCAGTTATCAAGAAACAGGTTATCTGGCTATTGCCATTTGTGGGAGCTTGCTGTGTGTAAATTGGTTGCCGTGTTTCCTAAATTAAAACAGTGACTACACTTCAAAAGTACTTAATTGGCTGTAAAGCACTTGGGACATCCTGAGGTTGTGAACAGCACAATATAAATGAAAGTCTTTCTTTCCAATCTAGAGTTGCTGAAGTGAATTGAAGCACACTTTTGGTAGAGCGTGTGTACGGTATCCCAGGCGTGGGATACAGCGGGCACCCGGTGATTAGCTGCACAGATTGGCAGTGACATTTTGGCCTGTGCTTGGAGCAGTCATATGGTAGTGAGATAATAGTGGCATGCCTGACAATGGCAGCGCCAAATTGGAGTGCTGCCACCTAAGCAGCGCCAAATTGGAGTGCTGCCACCTAAGCAGCGCCAAATTGGAGTGCTGCCACCTAAGTACCAGGGCATTTACTAGCACCAGGAAATATAGTTAAGTTAGCATGGCAGTTATGGTGCTGTGTGAAGCAACCGAAAGGTCACCAGTTCAATTCCCACCATGTCAAGGTGTCAAAATTAACTCAATAAATCTGATCACTTGTGGGCTGATACCAAGAAAAAATAACCACAGAAACTGACAGATTGCCTTAAAAGGCCAACTGCTTAATTAACGTCCTCCAGTTCAGGGAGCCTGTGCTCATAGAATCGTACAGCCCAGAAGATTGGCGTTAGGTCCATTGTGCCTGTATTGGGTCTTTGAAAGACCTATCCAATCAGCCCCATTCCCCTCGTCCTTCCACATAGCCTTGGAAATTTTTCCCTTTTTTTAAAACGTGTTTATCCAATTTTCTTTTGAAAGTTACAATTGACTCTGTTTCCACTGCTTTCCAGCTCATAATAATTAACTGTGTAAGCAAAAATTCCCAGACTTGCCTACAAGTGCGCTTGATTCTTCAATAGCTATAGCAAGCCTTAGCGAGTCATTCGGTTGAACAATATCGAAATTCGAAATTCAGAACTTCTAGGAATGGAAGCTAAATGGAATCCTAGTCAGTGTTGTACTCTTTATAAGAACTCATTTCTATTTTTAAAAAAAAATTGACTAAAATACAACCTGACTTCAGCATTCAAGGAAGTTTATTTTGAGGTAATGGCCACCTGCTTAAGGCCTATATCATGGAATCCAATGGTCCATGTTCAATATGAAGATTTAAAGCTCATAGGGAAGCACTTAGGCCTATTTCAAAATGCGCAAAATAACTAATACAAAGTGGAAATGAACAGTACCAGCTGACAAACACCAAGCTTGTTCTACACATGAAAGCTGCAGCATCTCTACTTAATTCAACACCCCGTTGACAATAAACTTGGAGTTAGCAACTTTCATGGTACAGCGGGACCGAAGGTTTAAAGTCAAACTCTGGACATTGCACAGGACCTGCACCGCTCCAGCGGTTGGGGGGAAAAAAATATTGATCCAACTGAGCACCCCCCCCCACCATGTACCAACATCAGAGCACTTTCCCTCCATGGGTCTTTGTAGGCCTGAAACGAGGGCCAACCACTGCCCCGCACATCAGAAGGCCTTTCAAGCTGGGCAAGGAACTGTAAAGGATAGGCCTCTGCAAAAAAAAAAAAACATCTGACAAAAGCTCTACGAAACATCAATCCGCCCTTTTCAGGTGCTGACTGATCTGCTGTGCATTTCCAGCATTTACTACGCCCCTCGCACTACTCATCAGTCATAAGATGTCAACGCACCCTTGGGTCTCCATGTGAGAGTAACTCATACTTGTAGTTTGTGTAATGCTCAGGGCTCCAGCTTCTAATTTGTCCAACAGCCACATGTCGACAGGGGTGCTTACATTCGAAAAGTGCTCCTCACCCCAATGGCGACTCCCGGGTAGGTGGAAAACCGGCCTGGGTTGTCTCGTCTGCAGGAATGACACTTTCCTGGGCCCCGTGAGCTGCCCTTTTTTTTAAAAAAAAGAGAAAAGGCCGGAACCAGCTCGCGCACCCAGGTAAAATAAACAGGAGAGCGTGGCGAGTGTCTGGCTGAACAGCGCTCCTGTGGGACCCTTTAGCACATATAAAAGTGCCTTATAAATTAGCAGGGCCCCTTTCATCCTCCCTCCCCTCCCCCAAATCTTTGCCTTCAGGCAGCACACTGTATGCAAATGTGTCCCACTTCTCAGTTAAAGTCAGGATTTTTATCCTCTCTCCTGTCTGTGCCATTTGACAACATAGCGAGCGCACCACCTTACCCAGAATCCTTTTTTTTTATTAAGTAAGGACTTGAGAACTCGCTTGCCCCTCCTCCCCTCGTAGCCAAGACAAAACCAACTTACCAAACCAAAAGGTGGCCACACTGCTGCCTGTCTCGTCCCCTTTCCCTCTGCTTTTTTTTTTCCTCCTGTGCACTAAAAGGCCACATATGTCTGTACCCACTTCTAGCCAGGAATCAAGTACTGCAGAACAAAGGCATCCCCTGGCCGCCTTAATCTCACTAACAGGCAGCCAGCAGCTATTTTCCAGCCCTCTCAGGGCATCCTGCTCTCTGCTTGTCCAGCTACTGCACAATACACATCAATTATTCATCCCCAGCCTCCTGGTTTTCAGGCAAAACCAATCACACATGGAGCCCACTAATGGAGCCAGGCTGTAGTTGCCAACAGGCTATTTGTACTCCGGCTATAAACACTCTTGAGACAATGGAGGGAGAATGAAGTCTATCAAGACCCCTTTTCAGCTACAGTCAAATAAACTTCAGACATTTATTGCGGCACATCAGCACACAGAGCCTAGCATAAATCTTGTTGCACTTAGAGAAAGGATTCTCTAGACTGCTCAAAGGATAGCAGTCAGGTACTAATGAGGGTTGCAAGAAGAAAGCCTCTCTCCCCATCTTCCCACCAACCCCCTCCCCACCCCCCACCCCCCCATCAAAAAAAAACAGTCACTTATCTGTTAGTCTCACTCAGTGTAATGCTGTTATTGATGATCTTGTTCTCTAGTGATCCATTTCTCTCTCCCCATGCACACACACATCACACAAGCAGCCACAGCACTTTGCCAGAAGGGAAGAGGAGAGAACAAAAAATCCAGGCAGCTTACATTTCAAACTCTTTGCAGGGGTGGTACACTTCACAGAACAGACTGACACTCTCCTGGACGGCAGCCAAAGTCACAAAAGCTGATCAATTAATTCGACGGCCGACGGCCACAAGTGCCCACAGTAAATTACCAAGGCATCAGAATAAGCAGGAGAGGCCTGGGTGTTTAAGGGGGGAGAGAGCTTAACGCTGGGCTTCCCCCTTCAGAGTGCTGTTGTCTAAATCCATCAAACTAGTCATGCTAATTAGGGTACAGAAGGCTCTGCATTTAGGCAATGCTGGTGGCTTTCTGATGTACAGAGTTGGAAGCAGTTTTTTTTTTGTTGCCTGGACTGTGGGGGTGGGAGGAGGGGTTAAGCTGGCAGTCTTGTCAACTGCACAGTCCTCTAAAAACCTCTGTAACACTGAATATTATTAGAAAATTAAGCGCCCCTGTATATGTGTGTGTGTGTGTGCGTGTGTGCACACACGCGCGTGTGTATGTGTGTTTTTTTTTTGTACACTGTCACTGCTAATTGCTTCTCTTCTGAGAAAATATATAAAAAGGAGAGAATTTGCAAGCTCCAGTTCAGTTGTGGCAGCCTTTCCTGACATTACATCCTGTGGTAAGCACCACTTCCTTCACAGAAGCAACCTCCACACACACACACACACACACACACACAAAATATAGAGAGGCAGCCATTACTAAAGATTCAGCTATTGGGTTTAACTCCATTGACCTGCAGCCGAGACCATTCTCACTCAATGAAGTTAAGCAGAGGTGAAGCCGTGATGGAGACAAATCGGGTAACCTGCACCAAGCACACAAAAGGTGATAGATATTCCAGTGTTTGAAGTACCTACAACCTACAAAACCAAATTTAACTCTTTGAAGGTCGATGAGCTTGGCATGTTAATTAAGCGACTGCAGGAACAGAGAGAGAAAACAACATTTTTTTAAAAATGACTACCAAATCGAATTTTAAAAACTCCAAAATATAAATCCTTCCATCCAGTGCATGTGCCCGCCACACAAAAAATCTTAATTGACACATTTTTAAAAAATGGCTCAGGTTTACCAAAAAATAATATTACAAAACCACTTCACTGTTTACTACGCCATCTCAGAGTACCGATCTCACAAACTTCCCTACTCCCACGTCTCCCTCCAAGATCTTCGCGATGCTCTCTCCCAGCAGCTGACCAGGAGCAATGCCCCAGGAGGGCATCTAGTAGCCTATAAACATGCCCACTCCAGTTGATGTGGCGAAAATATTTGACCTTTATTAAGTGGGATGCAAGTCTCGCCAAAGGGCCTTGGTTTGACAGCTCTGGTTAAGCACCAAGGAAAATAAAACATTCTTGGCGATGGGTTCCCACATTGCTAAATGCACTGTGCGATAGTGAATCAGAGAGATTGGGAAGATCCTGCTCAATCTCGAGTCTCTTTGCTGAGTCAGCTGATCTCAGCCAGGGTTTTGGTAATAAAGACAGAATGTTGGAAAAAGTCAGCAGGTCTAACGGCATCTGTGGAGAGAAAGACAGAGTTAACGTTTCGAGTCCGCATGACTCTTCTTCAGAGCTCTGAAGAGTCATACAGACTCGGAACGTTAACTCTGTCTTTCTCTCCATCTGACGGAGGGTCATATGGACTCGAAATGTTAACTCTGTCTTTCTCTCTCCACAGATGCTGAGAGATCTGCTGAGTTTTTCCAGCATTTTCTGTTTTTGCTTCAGATTTTTAGCATCCGCAGTATTTTGCTTTTATCTTAGGGCTTTGGTAATGGTCAATTCCCTCCCCAAACCTCTCCACTTCTCTCTCCTTCTTAAAGATGCTCCTTAGGATCTACCTTTATGGCCAAACTTTTGCTCATCCACCCTGAGCTCTCCCTATTTGGCTCAGTGTCAAACTTTGTTTGATAATCGCTCCAGTGAAACCTGTTGGGATATTTGGCAATGTTAAAAGCGCTATAGGGGGGAGATGGTGGTCCTAGTGGTAATGTCACTGGGCTAGTAATCCAGAGTCCCTGGCTAATAACCTGGGGACATGGGCTCAAATCTCACTTTGGCAGCTCATGGAACATTAATTGAATTAATTTTAAAAATCCAGAATTGTAAGTTAGTAGCAGTAATTGTGACCATGTGATTGTTGTAAAAACCCATCTGTTTCACTAATGTCCTTTAGGGAAGGAAATCTGCCGTCCTTACCTGGTCTGGCCTACATGTGACTCCAGACCCACAGCAATGTGGTTGACTCTTAACTGCCCCCCGAAATTGCCTAGCTCAAGGACAATGAGAGATGGGCAACAAATGCTGGCCTTGCCAGCGACACCCACATCCTTTCCACAAAGAATAAAAAAAGTTGTTGCTGTCGCTACACTTGGATCTCAGCATCCCCCGGACTTGGGAGGGCAAAAATCATTCAAGACTTGACCACCATCTAACAATTGGGATTGTTCTCTCTCTCACAGGAGGGCATGAGTCAGCTGTGATACACCCAAGGTGAGGCAGTCATGCAGAAACTAATTAACTGACACACAAAGAATTGACTCTTTGCAAAGGTACCAGAGCCAACGAAGCTACAAAATAATTCAAATATTGAGCTGGCTTTGTAGATCAGAAAAGCAGGTCCTACCATTATTAGCCCTGGTCTATTCTGCATTAGCCAGCCAAAGTAACAGCAGGCAGTTGCAACTGGGCTCAGCATACCTGGGATAAGACAGAAAGTAAAAATACACCAGCCAGAGCCTTTGCTTCTGACTGTTATCCAGAAAGTCCTGTCGAATATTGGAGGAAGGCAAATCAGTCTCAACCGTGGGCTGCATATGCACTCATTTGTGGCAGTCACTATTGGATGAAGTGCCTAAGAAGGTGGAGGGCTTGTGGCACAGTGGGTAGCATCCCTGCCTCTGAGCCAGAAGCTCTGGGTTTGAGTCCCGATCCAGGGCTTGATGGCTAAGGGAGGTGTATTCATTGCACGGCCAAACAGATTGATTATCAGCCTGCAATTCCTTCCAACACATGCCAGTGGCCGGCGGTAAGAGCGGGAGAGATTCCTGGTCAGCCATGTGAAAGTTGAAGCCTCTACCATCACTATCCATAGCTCCAGACTACAACATGCAGTAAAAGTGCATGTTGCCACAGGCATCTCAGACTCCTTCAGTGATCTGTAACCCACCATCACCACCTAAGAAGCTCCATTTTCCATGGAACCTACAGACTCAGGAGGTGTAAAGGGCAAAATTGCAAAGGAGAGGCAAAGATGGGACAGAGATGACAGCAAAGCAGCTTTCACAAGGGGAAAAAAAGCATTGCACCCACCGATTCTGTCTCATTTTCAGCCGGATGCAATCAAAAACTGAAACAGCAGAATTTCTGCATTTGGAATTTTTGCCTGCCAACTATATTTCTGGAAAAGCCAGAAATAAGAGACTCCTCACTCTCTGTCAAAATGCAACCATGTTGAGTTTGTCACAAGGTAGATTGCACGTGTTCTGTAGCGTTGGTCTAAATTCAGTCTGCAAACCTGACAATAATGCCCTCAGGGTGGTCCCCAGTGAATTCTGTTGAACACCAGTTTATAGTAAGTAAAATTTTGAACCTTGCAAAGGTGCATTCTAAATCAAATCGCTTCAAACTCCTCACAAACCGTCAAATCTAACTAGTCTGGAAAATAATTATATTCAAGTAGAGGAGATTGTACATGATGCTTCACCAAGGAATCAAGTAACTGAAAGCAAAGCCAGGGGCAATGACCATTCGTTGGGGTTCAGGTTGCTTTCTTTACCTCACTTCCTGTTTCCACCTCCCATTCCCCAACCCCAATAAGTGGACCCGTACCCAAATGGAGGCTGATATCATTTCTCCTGGCACGACCAGCCTTTCACTAACATGTTGGATTCTTCCTTATTACAGAACGCTACAACTCAGGAGACCACCATTTGGACCCTTTGGTAGAACAATCCAACTAGCCTCCACTCTCCGGCTCTTTCCCCACAGCCCTGTAAGTTGTTTCACTTCAAGTTTTCAAGTTTACAAAATTATGAGGGGTATAGACAGAGTAAATGCGAGTAGGCTCTTTCCACTTAGATTAGGAGAGATAAGCACAAGAGGACGTGGCTTTAGGGTGAAAGGGGAAAGGTTTAAGGGGAACTTCTTCACTCAGAGAGTGGTGAGAGTGTGGAACGAGCTGCCATCTGACGTGGTAAATGCGGGCTCACTCTTAAGTTTTAAGAATAAATTGGATAGATACGTGGATGGGAGAGATCCTGAGGGTCATGGACTGGGTGCAGGTCAATGGGACTAGCGGAATAATATTTCGGCACAGACTAGAAGGGCCGAATGGCCTGTTTTTCTGTGCTGTAGTGTTCTATGGTCCTATGGTTCTAAGTATCAATCCAATTCCCTTTTGAAACTTTCTATTGAATCCTCTTCCCTCAGTCTCTCAAACTACAGATTCCAGAACACAACAACTCTCTGTGTAAAAAATAAATCCCCTTGCGCCTCTGGTTCTTTTGCCAAGTACTTTAAATCCCTGTCTTCTGGTTACCGACCCTTCTGCCACTGAAAACATTTCTGCCTTAATAACCCCCCCCGCTTCTATCTGATCTTCTCTTGAACGTCTCTTGTCTAAGGAGTAGGGTTGCCAACGCTCCATGACTGGCCTGGCAGCTTCAGGAATTGAAGATCAATCTCCAGGACACTGCTGTGTGCAACCCTGGGGGAAAACCACTGGGACATTAAAAAATATTGGGGTTTTTTTTTTTGTCATTTTCTTTGAACATTTCTATTTACCAGATATAAAAATGCTGAAAATTGGGAAAAGGCTGTTTGGCTGACAGTCAAGCATCATCTAATTGGGTAATGAGTCTCTTTGCTTCCCAGTTGGTGTAGAAAGGTTGTGTGTCACAAGGATGAAAGTGTTGGCCGACTAATGGCTGGAGTGTTGGGGCAAGTCATGTGATTAAACCTCCAGGAATACATTTAACTACAGTTGGCAACCCTACTAAGGAGAAGAACCCAGCTTCTCCAATCTTTCCACCTCATTCCTTGGTATCATTTTATTAAATGTATTTTCTGCACCCTATCTAATGCCCTGACATCCTTCTTGAAATGTGGTGCTCAGAATGGAACACAATACTCCAGCTGAGGCCTAACCAGTGTTTTATAAAGGATTAGCATAACGTCAATACCTTAGTACTCTGTTCCACTATTAATAAACCCAAGGGATCCCTCGTGCTGTTTGAACAGCCTTCTCAACTTCCTTGGCCATCTTCAAAAACTTGCATACATGCACCCTCCGATCTCCTGTTCCTCCATCCCATTTCAAATTGTAGAAGTCGGTTTATAATGCTGGAAAAAGTGGAAAACCCCAGCTTATAGACAACCCGTCTCATCCCCTTAGTGCATACAACCATACGAACATGGAGCAGGAGTAGACCCCCTGCTCTGTCATTTAATAAGATCTTGGCTGATCTGATAGTAACCTCAAATCTGCATCCCGCCTGCCCCTGATAACCTATCACCCCCTTGCTTACCAAGGGTCTACCAGCCTCTGCCTTAAAAATATTCAAAGACTCTGCTTCCACTGCCTTTTCAGGAAGAGTTCCAAAGACTCACTGACTCATTCTGACTCATCGCCGTTTTAAATTGGTGACCCTTTATTTTTAAACAGCAATACCCTAGTTCCTAGTGCGGTTGGCTGCGGAAGGACTAGGCGGCAGCACCACCTCTTACCCTACTGATGTGGAGTCAGCCGGGCCACTGGCATTATTGGGTTCTTGTCATTTTCTGATGGGTTTTGTCAAGTTAAAGTAGAAACCTGGTGGAGCCTTAAGGGACAATCAGAATCCCTCGTAGCCTTGCCTTCCCCTATCTCAGCAATCTTCTCCAGCTTTATATTCCTGTCCAAATCCTTCCAGTCACTTTTTTTAAATGATATTTTATGCAGTCCCACCTTCGTCTTGCCCCAACGCTGGTGGACAGTACCTCCAAGTGCCTCAGTTTCCACCTCTGGGTTTCCCTTCCTAAACCGCTCTGCCTCTCTCCGTCTTTAAACATTTTCTCAAAATCCACCCTTTACACCAAACTTTCAGTCACCTATTTGAACGTTTTCCCACGTTTAGGAGGCGTTATCAGAGAGTGGTGGAATGTGGCACTTGGTACAGGGAGCGGTTGAGGCAGTTCCCTGGTCACACAACGTCAGCCAAATTTTGCACAACTTGAGTCTTCTGCTGATGTCATGTTAAAACATACGTGTAGCTATTAACCTTTGAAAAAAACGAAAACGTAAAAAACCCTAAACTTATAAACATTTCCAAAGGGCACAAGGTATAAACCGAGGTCACCGTGAAATTATTTGTAAAAATTCTACTCGTTCATTTGCCCCGCATTAACCCACTTGTGATTTCTTCACTCGTGGATTACAAAATCAGGGTCACTTATGGATTCACGACATCCCACAGTAACCTTGAGGTAGTTGCTTCATCTCATCTGTCACCAGCTGAATGAAAGTTGCAGATTGCATTAACAAATAGCTGTTTATTCATTTACATCATAAAATAATTGATTTTTGATTACTGTAAGGAGTGGGAATTATGGTGAATGGTTTGTTTAGCATTGGAACTGAGGGAAATAAATCAACGAAAGTGAAATAAACCTGAGGGGATATGGGGATAGAATGGGACTAATTGGATTGCTCTAGAGTGCGTTGTCAGTACGTGCATATTTATGGGCTGAATGGCCTCCCTCTGTGCCATAATGACTCTATGAATGGCAAAGATGTATTTAAGGGGGAGCTAGACAAGTGAATGAGTATATTTCCTGGGGAGATCTTTCTGCTCTCACCTATTATTCCACTCCTGAGGACAGTGGGTCACCTGGGAGAATTTTTTCCAGGTAGTACCAGCCATTCATTCACCCAGGTCACTGCACTCCACGTGTAAACCTGAAGGCTATTAGCAGGCTATGCAACTGCAGGGGCATTGGCGGTTCAGCCAAACCTCTGCCCTTGTCCAATGGCCACTTGTCAGGGACCTTGCTCGATTGTGATGAAGAAAAATGCTTCCTTATGTGATCCCTGCTCCTCAGGCCCAAGAACAAGAGGACTAACCCTGTAGCTCCAGCCCAGCAACACTCTGGTTAACCCAGCATCGAGTAAAGACAGAAGCTGGGATTTTCCTGGTCCCTGTTGATTCAGCTGCTGCAGCCAACAATGTAATTTATCCACTGAGGGATCAGAGAGTGGGGCTAAAAGTTTTAATCCTGCACTCAAATTTTAACAATGGTCTGCGAGTAACTTGTTGGCAATATAAACAGAGTGCACAGGTAGACTACTGTTGGCTGTCAGCCCATTCCCAGAGTGCCCACTGACATTAACGTGTCAGTCAATGAGGTGGGTGACAGGGTGGAACTTGTATGTTCATTTCAATCTGCGAGTAAACTCACAGGCGATCCAGGCTCACTGGTCTAACATCTGAATGAACGCCACTTAGCTTTTGGCATCCTGTAATTGGTAGTTCACCTAAAACTCATTACTCTTTGCACTGGTGATGGATAAGGTGTTGTGTATGTATTATATATTAAAAGATAAGGCATCCTACTAAGGGTCATTTGTCTGCTTGGATGAATCTTTTCCCCTCAGGGGCTCTGTCTCCTTGATATTTAACCAAAGAACATGACATCATTTTCCTACGGTCTGTTATTTCAAAACAGTGCTGCATTCTCAGAGCTATGGCAGCAGGGTGTAGAAACATTTAATTACTCTACACATCTGTTAATGGCTTTACCTGCGTTTCCAACCAGTCTTTCATCATAGGCAACAGAGCACATGACTTCCTAGCTTAAACACTAGCCATGTCAAGGTAACCACACCTTTCCAAAACAGATTATTTATTATTAGAGCTCTGGTCTCCAACAAAACTTGGCAGTGTGATATTGGACCAGATTGAAAAAACACACTCCGATTGTATTCTGATGACCAACTTCTACAATCCACCAACTCTTCAAGGCTGATCCATGAGACAATGTTCATATTAGAGCAATATTCATATTATAGCATGTTCTTGTTGCTACCAGGCTTCCAATTTATGTCATGGATCAGATTTTCTTACCAGTTGCAACCCTCAACAGCCAGGAGGGTACAATGTGCACAACCACACCCTCCTGGTTCAACATTGGCTCAATAGTCTATAGTGCCACGAGGCGATTATGTATTTCATTTTGTGACAATCCAGTGCTTCTGTGTCCTGCATTGCATGGTTACACGTCATGTTACGGTTAGGGCAGGCTTAGTTTTCCACTCCCTCCACTCAGCCTGACATCTAGCACCCAATGGTATTGAGAATAATTGTTCCCTAGTTTAAAAAAATCTGGATTTCAAACCAATTGTGTCAAAGCCAGTGTCTTTGAATCTAATTACAATCCCCCATCCCGCCCCCTCTAGATTTTTGGAGTTAGTTTTGCTCATCAGTATAAGGAACAGCATGCACAAAGGTCAA
Organism: Cetorhinus maximus; assembly: GCF_964194155.1. Classification (NCBI taxonomy): domain Eukaryota; kingdom Metazoa; phylum Chordata; class Chondrichthyes; order Lamniformes; family Cetorhinidae; genus Cetorhinus; species Cetorhinus maximus. Next base: position 20,555,152 of record NC_135905.1, on the reverse strand, counting down.
ATACCTCCATACTTAATGGCACAGAAGGAGGCCATTCGGCCCATCGAATCCATGCCAGCTCTCTCCTGTGCATCCAGTCAGTCTCGTTCCCCCACTCTATCCCTGTAGTCCTGAAAGTTTATTTCCCTCAAGCGCCCATTTAATTTTCTTTTGAATTCATTGCTCCCGCTTCCACCACCCTTGTTGGCAGTGAGTTGGTACTTCCTCACATTTCCCCCCCCATGTCTCTTGCCCAAAATCTTAAAGCTTGACTCCTTGCGCCATCACTAATGGGAAGAGTTTTTTTCTCTTCTACCTTCTACAAGCCTGTCATATTATTGTACGCCTCTATCAAATGTCCCCTCAATCGCTTTTGCTCCAAGATGAATCACCTCAGCCTCTCCAACAGTCAGATATACTTAGATGTAGAGAAAGGGGTGACTCCAGATTGTTTGGTCCCAGTGGGAAAGCCTCATACACAGGTCAGAGACACAATTACAACAAAAATATTGTGCTCATCCTCTGATCTGTGACCTTGGCTTCCCATTGGGACGATGGGATCACCCCTTGCATCTCCCCCTGCATTGCCTCAACAACATGCCTCAATCAAAACCTTGGTACAGTAGGTCAACAATAAAAGTCTGATAACTCAATTTTCTACATCAGCCCTCGAGTGAAGCAGACAGTATTACTCTCAACTCATGCTTAATTATAGGTAGCTGCACCCACTGGAACGGGATGAAGACAGCGCAATCTTATTTCAGGCTAAACCCTGAGAGACAGCAGGCAAGAGACTTCCATGTCTACACAACAGTGACTACAATTCAGTAAGGGAGGCTGGATAAATACATGAGGGAGAAGGGAATAGAACCTGCGATTCTCACAAGTGTTGCTACTTGCTAGAAGCATAGAATTCACCTCTGACACTTTGCAGATTTCTAACTGGGCTCGGAATAAAACAGGTTTCAGGTGTCAGCTGCCTCGATTGTAGGCCTTTGCCTCAGGCAGTTGCAGGCTCCGTGAATCTTATGTGATTTGGGTTCAGCATTCCCCTGCAAGAATTTGCATTTGCGTGGCGCCGTTCACGTCCCAATGTGCTTCATAGCCAATGAGCTACTTCTGAATTTAATTACCGTTCGGTAAGGAATTGCAGCAATCCATTTACAAACAGAAAATGAGATAAGTGGCGATGTTGGCCGAGGGCAGATTGTTGGCCAAGATACTAGGGGAACTCCCCATTGTGGGATTTCTCACGTCCATCTAAAGAGGTGGACAGGGCCGTTGTTGAATGTATTAATCTAGGTGCAGCTCCTGTAGACGAAGTAGCACTCCCTCAGCATTGAGCTGACATGTCAGCATGTCAAGCCCTGAAGCGGGGCTTGAATTTATGGCCTCCTGACTTAGAGGCGGTATGACCAATGATCCCAGCTGAAACTTAAATACTGCTGCCTTGTGCAAGTTGTGATTCCCCAGATGTCAGGGGATGCTATTAAAGATCTCATTGGATTCAAAAAGGAGCAGCGAGTCCCTACCAATGTCCTGAGCAAATTTCCTTCCTCAATAAACTACTAAAAAGAGGAACTATTAACTACTTATTAATCTTGCTGCCCTTTATGGCACTACAACATCATCGCCAGCAAAACTTGTTTTTTTTCCATACAACATTCCATCTTGGCTGCGGGGTCACATGCTGGGCTGGCTATTTCTGGGAGAGTGCAAGACACAGTAATAAACCTGCAAAGCAACAAGCAACTGATTTTTTTTTCAGTGCAATTAAAGTTTACATGAACAACTAATTACGTTGGCATGGAAACATGCCCAATGAGGAGTGGCGGGGGGGGGGGAAACCACAGCCAACGGATGGAGAGGCAGGTAACCTATTCTAAACCACGTGCTTGCAACTGAACAAACTCAGGCCCTGCCCATACTTGAACCCCAAAGGGCAGGTTACTGACTCAACCAATTGCTACAAGTAAAATATTAAACCATTGTTCATAATGCAGCAGAAGACACGCATTTGAATAAATGGGACCACCCAGGGGCAGGGAGGAACATTCCAATGATGTATGGCGATCACTTTCCTGTGCTGAAGTTACATATTCTACATTCGTACAGCTCGAGTTCTGTTTTTTGCTGTGATAAGCTCATGCAGTTTGTATCACCACAAGCTTGTATTTACATCTGGCCTTTTAACATAAAGAGAATTCCCCAGGGTACTTCACCAATAGGTACAGGGAGGAGGACATAGAGCCAGGGATCGAGGGATTAAGAGGGATGACTGAAAGTTTGATCCTGGAAATTAGTTTGCAAGATGTTGGGGACTGAGAGGAGCAGAGGCAGAAAATATAACTGAGGTGGCTGAAGGCTCTGCCAGCAATGGTCAATGGAGGGGACTCGGAGAGGCCAGAGGGAAAGGAAGGAGTATTTGGAACAGGATATAGAGCTGGAAGTGAGCAAGGGATGAGACGACACTTGTCCTGTTTCAGGCTTGGTAGCTCAGTGCCTAAATCTTCCCAACAGACTAACGTGTATTTTTCTTTAATGAAAATCAATTTTTCCACCCTCTCTCACTCATGCCTGGTGCTAATGGTGTGGGACTATCATATTTTTAAATCCGCTCATGGGATGTGGGAGTCACTAGCTAGGCCAGAATTTATTGCTCATCCCGAATTACCTTCGAGAAGGTGATGGTGAGCTGCCTTCTTGAGCCGCTGCAGTCCATGTGGTGTAGGTACACCCACAGTGCTGTTAGGGAGGGAGTTCCAGGATTTTGACCCAGTGACAATGAAGGAACGGCGATATATTTCCAAGTCAGGATGGTGAGTGGCATGAGGGGAACTTCCAGGTGGCGGTGTTCCCATGTGTCTGTTGCCCTTTTTCTTCGAGATGGTAGCGGACGTGAGTTTGGAAGGTGCTGTCTAAGGAGGCTTGATGAGTTCCTGCAGTGCATCTTGTAGATGGCATACACTGCTGCTACTGTGCATCCGTGGTGGAGGGAGTGAATATCTGTGGATGGGGTGCCTGTCAATCGAGCTGCTTCATCCTGGATGGTGTCAAGTTTCTTGAGTGTTGTTGCAGCCACACTCATCCAGGCAGGTGGAGACTGTTCCACCACACTCCTGACTTGTGCCTTGTAGATGATGGACAGGGTTTAGGGAGTCAGGAGGGGAGTTATTTGCTGCAGGATTTCTAGCCTCTGACCTGCTCTTGTAGCCACAGTATTTATATGGCTGGTCCAGTTCCGTTTCTGGTCAATGGTAACCCCCAGGATGTTGATCGTGAGGGATTTAGTGATGGTAATGCCATTGAATGTCATGGGGAGGTGGTTAGATTCTCTCTTGTTGGAGTTGGTCATTGTCTGACACTTGTGTGGCACGAATGTTACTTACCACTTGTCAGCCCAAGCCTGACTATTGTCTAGGTTTAGCTGCATTGGGAGTTGGACTGAGGAGTCACGAATGGTGCTGAACATTGTGCAATCATCAGCGAACATCCCCCACTTCTGAACTTATGAGGGAAGGAAGGTCATTGATGAAGCAGCTGAAAATAGTTGGACCTAGGACACTACCCTGAGGAACTCTTGCAGCTGGTCCTGGAACTGAGATGACTGACCTCCAGCTGATGGTAATGTTTTTCATGACTCTTCGTCCTCTGCAGAACAAACATCAGAACTGAACTGAAAGCGTGGCCCCACTCACAGTCCCACTCATCCTGTGTCCTCCGTCGGGTTTAAGGCTCGTCAACTTGACTCGGTAGTATCTTTACTCACCTCCACGTCAAAAAAGGTTGCAGCTTTGAGCCCCTATCCAGGGCTTGAGAACAAGACCTAGTTGATGGCTATCTCTTTTACAGCACTGGGAGAATACTGCCTGGTCAGAAGTATTGATTTTTTAAGAGATTTTGGAAGCCTGCTTTCCTATACAGGCACCATTCAAAGAATAGCAGCTGACTTCTTCTGGTGCAATGGTCAAGATTTCTCCATCAAACCAACAAATTAAGTAGTTGCTCACCAAATTTCCTGGGATCCTGCTGTGTGTGTATTTGATGCTCTCTCTTACATAAGCACAGGTACTGCATTTCAAAAGTAACTCATTTAGTTATGAAATGTTTGGGGGTTTCTTGAGCACTTGATAAAAACATTGCTTGAATGAAGATTCTTTCTTCAGTGGAAGACAACAGGAAAAGGAAATGGACAGATAGCGCTCTGGGAAATACCAACATCTGCTCCGGCAATATTCGACTTGGTGAAAATGTGAACGCTGCCGCAATTAAGAAGCTCACGCACTCAAGTGTATGCGTTACTATAGTGACCGTGTCTTTTCCTCTTTTATGCAAAAATTTGAATGTGGCGCTGAATTTAAAGGGAGAAATGCTAATCGGGTCAATCAGCATCTGAAAGAGGCAAAGCAGTTAATGTCCTGGGTGTAACCGTTCACTCAGCCCTGACAGCGGGCGACACCCAGATGTCAAAGAGTTCCACCTAAATGTCAGGGGCTACACCCACAACATGAAACCCCTTTCAAACGCTGATTGACCTGCTACTTTTCCGCCTCCTTACCAACGGCTTTAGCAGTTTATTTTCACCCCTGTACACAGCTGATGGATCCAACTATCAGCATCAACTGAATGGTAACCACTTTGCACTGTACTGAGCGACTCAGATGGCTTAAAGATCAGACTTTGGAATAAGTGGAGACTAAAAACACAGTCCATGGTTATGTAGAACGTCTGTTATTTCGCAGTGTAACGTGCTCAAAAAAACCACCCTCCAATGCAGCTTTGATTGCGAGTGTGTGTTCAGGCACCAATCCTCCTCCTTCCCCACATCAAACATTTGCAGGCATCCAGCCTGCATTCTCTGACCATGTATGGTGCAGGCTCAAGTGTTTAACGAGTACTGTATATATTGAAATACTTGGCATGTGCAGTGTGCCATACCCCTTTGAATAGGATTAAGTGTGATAGATTACCTAAAACCCTGTCCTTTGAGTCAACACTGCTTTTAGCAGTGAACAAAACCTTAAGAGGCACTGCAGGTGAGCAAGAGGCCTGGATGTTTTTGGTGTCAGTCGGACCGCTTGAAGCTCAGTTCGGAGGTTAACCTGGCTGACAGGCTATATGTCAACCAGCCAACCACAACCTTCTCCACTTCCAACTTACAACAACCTGGACACAGAAACTCGGTGCAAGGTTGCACTCGATGCTGCAACTTAGGAATCGCACAAGTTGGGCAACACATGCAAGTGGACAGAGTTGGGCAGTGCAATGTGTTTTTGCACGGCTGCATTCGAGGGCCAGGATTGCGGGCTGAATGGGCTTTTCTTTGCTGTAAACTCTGATGACAGGTCAATGGCGGATCGAATTTAATATGGGCAAGGGTAAAATACTGCGATAACGAGAAAATATCGTCCAATGTCAGTATTATGTGAACGGCGGTGAAATCGCTACAGGAAATAAGTTGAATAAAAATCTAAATGTCCTGGTTGACTCAACAGGGATGAAGTTTGTTAGTCGTGTGAAATGGACTCATTGCGAATGTCAATTTTCTTTACTGGAGGAAATTATGGCATCCCCATGGTCTAGGTCACGGCTAAGATCGGCACTAAGTCAGTATCAGGACTAAGACCGTCTTCACCTGTACAGCTCAGTGATATGAGTTCCACTCACTAGATGAACTCACTGTGCCATTGGCTAACAGACCAAGCGCAAGCCAAGGAAGCAAATTAAAATTAATGCAAAAAAAAAAGGTGTTGCAATGTATTTGGGATTTTACTGAGGCAGGTATATGGAGTTAGGTTGCAGACTAGCCACGACCTCACTGAATGGCGAAGCAGGCTCGAGAATGTCAACAGCCGCCTCCTACTCCTAGATAATTTTTTGCGCTTGTCACAAATTTATAGATGAGTCAAAACTGCCAAAGTGTCACCTCCTGAAACAGTTCTGAGTCCTCATCACACGTACAGGATTCATTCCTGAGTCCCTCTGTCCCAGAAAGATGGCCACCACCATCTGTCTGCTCATTCACTGATTGGTTCACATGCTCATTCTTACAGCTATGTTATTGCCTTGACCTGCCCCTGGCACAGGGCTAGGGCCATTTAAGGAAACCAAGAACAATCTTCAAAAGGGGAAAAAACAATTTGCAGCTAAGCACTTGTCAGATCCACTGCATAAATGGATGCTTTCTGGTGTTGGCAGGCACAACGGCATTGAACACAAAGACATGTTTAAAAAAACACCTCATTTAAATCTAAATAAAGCATTAGCGACAACACTAGCTGGCATTAAAAAGTCACATTTTAATTCCTGGTCACTTGCAAGTGTGGGCGGAACCTTGAAACGTGTGAATTAGGCTCTTTAACACAGGCAATGCTATTGCAGAGAATTTACCAGCTTGATGCTCTGCTTTCTCATGCATGATGTTGGCTGGGTCAGAGGTCTGTGTAAATGTCAATATATCGCTTTTAGTTTGGATCTGCGTTAACCTGGAGGTGTGGAGGAGGCGGGTGGGGTCAGGGTGTCAGTGGAATGAGGAATGGGGAGGGGGTGTTACACGAGCATGCACATGTACATGGCCAGGGCGGTATGGTTTGAGAAGGCAGGAGATTAATATAAGAACTGCGAGTATCATGGCAATATATGACTAAGCCAATGAGTGGCAAGTTGCAAGGATCTCACACAAACAGGATAGAGGGGGTAAAGGGCAGAGCACACATGACTGTTTCATGCTACTTTCACTTTAACTCTCCAAAATCAACACTGCTTTTTCCTTCGTGTCCTTTCTGTGAAACGAATTTCTCCCATCAAACTCCCAAAAATGACAGGATACAGGGCCGGAGCGGTATAGAATAAAACAGCTTTTATCACATCACGCTGCTCCAGAACTTTGTGGAAGTTTGGATAGTGCTGCTGAATTACATCTGCGGTCGCCAAAGAGTTAAAATGTACACGACTTCAGCTCTGCAAGCTCTGCTCTTTTTGAGTCACTGGTAATTTAGCAGCGTTTGATGGCCAGTTCTAGGGAAGTGTCGGACAAGACTCACTAACCAACCGGCCAAAAGCAAATCTCACTGTCCGCCTACAGGTCTCCTGTATCCTGAGTGGCACCAGGTTCTCCAAAAATGGGCACTGGGTGTCTTGTTACAAGGCAAATGCAAAGTTGCTGTGGCCAGGCAACGTTGGCTGCTGGAAGGCCTATTGAAAATCATGGCACATTTATACAGTTATACATTTGAATTCCAGCCAAATCCCCAAGACCCATGTTCCTGAAACCTAGTGTGGCCCCAGCAAATCATCACACATTATAGAGCTGCTTCACTGGAGTTTTGGGGGAGGGGACCTGGTCCCACTCCAGATTTTCCTAGTCACTTTGGTGCAACCCAGTTTCGTTACCTCTCTCTCCTTCTGAAAAACCTCCTGACAGCTTCCCCTCTCCGACTAGCGGCCACCTTTCTGAATTACTCTTTCCTCCATTTCCAGCATGGAATTTTCCCTGCTCCTCTCTCTCTCTCTCTCTCTGAAGCAGCACGGCATCATTTGTACATTGGAATCCTTGTCTAAGTCTAATTCCTCCTCTTCCATGGAGAATAGCTCTTAAAGGAACAAACTGATGAGAGATTGTTTCCAAATTGAACTAACTGCACGTCAGCAGCATATTAAGCAAAACATTTCTAATTCTTTCCTCCTCTCTCCTGACCTCCTATCCTGAGTATTTTCACCGGGGTCTCGAGTCCGGTAGGTAGAGGATACAAATGCACACTCCTAAAGCATCCTGCACTGAAGTTTGCAGTAGTTTTACTCAAGCACCAACGCACAACAAACATACCATCCAAGTGCACACTGGACACTGGTATATCAACCTGGCTGATTGGAATTCCTACCTCACAGGCTGCACCATAAGGCAGTCTCGTCATCTCCACTAGTCACACTTGCACAGCAAATCCAACAATAACATAACAGTGGAATTTAACACTGTGCAATTTACTGCTGACAGTGACATCCCTGCATGTCCTTCCTGAATGTGGCTCCTGTTCTGCAATATATACTTAACACCCGTGGAAATCCAGAGCCATGGCACAGGAGTGCAAGATGTCTGTCAAAAACATGGTGCAACAGCAGTGAAATGTCACTACCCACCACCACCCCAACCACCCCCCTCCCTCCCCATTCCCTTTCTCTAAGCCAGTTAAAGCCAGCCTAAGACAGTAAGATCAGTAAAACACAAACCTCGGGGTGCCGGCAGTCAAGAGAATAACTGAACAACATGCTGTGCCATACTGAGTTAACACTTAACATATTTCAGCTTCAGCAACTGTTACGATGAAGCTCAGGGCACACATTGACGTTACTTGCAACTCTTGCATGGCTACCTCTCAAAAAAGCAAATTAAGGCCCATTATCCCCTTCTCCCCCACCCCCCCTGCCCCAAACCCTCCTTTCAGGAATTCCTTGTGTCTGTTCAAGCATGAGTATCCAGAACACACCATTGTGACCAGCACGGGGAGAGCCATGATTAAGCAGTTTGCTTCACAATTCTGCCAAAGGGAACATACCATCACTCAGCTGAGGAAGGGAGGGGGGGGTGTGGGAGTGGGGGGGGCGGGGGGGGTGGCTGTAGGGGGAGGCATATGGCAGTTCACGTGCCTGCAACAAAAAGCAAGAGGCAAAGTAAAAAGAACCACCACCCCGGAAGGATTTTGCTCTATGGTCTGGTGCTGGGAACTGTGTCGCACACGGGGAACGTGGTGGTGTGTAGGTTTGCTGACTGACAGACTGCACGGGGCCCCATCTTGCCAGAACCACTTGCCTGTTACAGCAGGAGCAGACTCCAGATAATCACAGGTCTCATAAAACTGCCTAATCCCACCCCGCATGAGGTCACGATTTCACAAACAGCGAGACGCCCTACCTTGCTCCTGTCACATACTGGCCCGTGCACAGCAATGGTTTTCTGCTGAACCCATATCCTGACAGAAACACTCCACAAGGACTGGTGCACAGCCCTCACCCGGGCTCAAAAAGATTCCTGAGTGAATTTTTTCCTCTGGAAATTAAGTTCAGTTTTAACCCATTCACTGGCTCACCGCAGCAAAGATGCATCAGTTTTCATTACCATTCCCAACACCAGCTTAGAAACGAAGTCCTGACACGTGGTTCTTTAAACTTTCAGTGTCGAAATTACTCCTTTGGTCACAATTTTTCAAATGGTCACACCCTTTTGTAAAAAGTTGGGCCCGGTGTCAAGCCGGGCAGCCGAGAGTGGGGCTGTCACGGGTTCAATCGCTGGCCAGTGCTGAATTAGCCAGTCTCAACTGGGATTGCCTTGGCACTAAGGGGGTTGCAATAGCCAGGGCCCATGCTTTTCCAGTAAGTCCAACTGCACCAGAGTTGGCACCAGCTGATAACTAACCCCCTTCCCCCCCACAATTTGGCAACGTGCGAACACTCATCAGGAGTTATAGGTCAGGGACCTGTTCTCCGCACATCCGAAAACCGCACTTTCTTCAAATCTCATCGACCTTCAGGGCGGGAAGTCCCTGACCTGAGGCGACACTCCCCAAGCCAAAACATGAACCTTGCCGACGTCACCTGACCTTTAGTGAGGGGATGTCCCTGACCTGAGCTGCCACAAACTCGCTGACCGAATTGTAAAGTTAGCAAGCCTAGGCCTACGCGCGGGTATCCAAAATCATCCAAAATCTGAAACTCGATCGGCCCCAAGGGTTTTCAGATAATGGATTCTCAACCTGTACATAGAATTTCCAGCACAGAAATAGGCCTTCAGCCCAACTGTTTTATACTGGTGTTCACACTCCTCACACAAACCTCCTCCCACCTTATTTCATCTAACGCTCTCCGTACATCCTTCCATTCCTTGCTCCCTCATGCAGCTACTTCTTAAATGTACCTTTCCTATTCACTTCAGCCACCTCGCGTGGTTATTCTCACCGCTCTCTGGATAAAGAAAGTTCCCCTGAATTCTCTATTGGATTGATTTGTGTCTGTCTTATATTTATGGACCTCCCCCCACCCACCCCTAGTTTTTGATCCACCTGTACGAGGAAGCATTTTTCTACCTCAACCGAATCAAAACCCCTTCATAACCCATTAGGTCACCCTGCAACTTCACATTTCCAGAGAACAGAACTCTGGAAACTCGTTCAGTCTTTCCTGGTGGCTAACCTCAGAGTTCTGGCATAATTCTTGTAAATCTTTTTTGCACCTTCTCCACTGCCTCAATAGTCTTTTGTAATATGGGGAACAGCACTGTGCACAATTGTGGTGTAACTAAGGTCTTGTAGAAGTACAGCACAGCCTCGCTGCTTTTACTTCCATTCCTGTAGAATTTAACTCTACCTCTATTTGGCTTCAAATTACTTCAATGTAGTAAACTGTGTTGTACCCCAGGGACCCAGATTTTTTTAAGAATAGAGGGCAAGAATAAAATTCCATAGAAGACAGAAATGTTACTCAGGGCTTTAAAGACAATAGTGTATGTGAGGGAACGCCGCCTTTTACAGATCTAAAGACGATGCTATACAAATGCAAGCTGTCATTGTTGCTGTAGGGAAGGAATAGGGGAATGGGACTATTTGGATAGGTCCTTCAAAGGGCCTGCACAGGCATGGTGGGCCAAATGGCGTCCTTTTGAGTCATCTCATTCTATAAATCCATGTTCCTTGCTGAGACAGCTCGTGGCTTTGCCAATGATGGGGGAGAGGAGAGGGGCGATGAGTGGAAGGATGCACGAGAGGTCAAGAGCCTGAAGAGCAAAGCCCAGGGTTTACAGGAGGTTTGCTGAAACATGTTGGAGGTGGAGTCATGGTGGAATTTGTCAATGAGGTTTCGGGATTGTGAATCGAAAGTTCACAAGGAGACTGTAAAGACAGGCCCGAAGCAACTTATTGCAAGGCAGGATGTGAGCAGCAGAATTTTGGGGGAGGAGTTAAACTTTGCACAGGGTGGAAGATTGGAGGTCGGAGAGTTCAAGGCTGGAAGTAAGAGAAGTGTGGATAAGAGTTTCATTGTTCGTGGGGCTGAGGTGGAGGTGGGGGTGGGTGCATTTGGAAGTGGAAACAAGTGACGGATGGTGGGGGGGTGGGGAGGGCAGGGATAGAGAATACTGGTTGGTTAAAACCATACCAGCTTACCATCTTATCATCATCCTAAGGACCCTGTTGCCTGGATGTGTGGTAACACAGGTTACCATTGTAGCACCAATTTACTGGTACAACTCTACATGGGGTTTATACAGCTCTCTGCCAAAGATCACATCATCTCCAGTAGCAGTCCTACACCTTCAGATGAAGCTGTCAGTAACTTCCTGTATTGTTTAAACAACCACAAATGTGTAGATGAATTGAAAATATATTTCTCGTCAACAGTTTAACATTTTAATGCCAATTGAAAAATACAAAAAATAAATGAAGGATTTTGACGAAGGTTATAATGGGATGAGCCACGTGAGTCCCCGAATGCCTAGATATTCATAAGCCTGCAAAGTTAGCACAACCCTCACATTTTCCACTTGCCAACACGAGGAACATTACTGCCACTAACTCAAAACCATGAGGGGTCTGGGTGGAGTAAATAAGGAGAAACTAACGCCATTGGTGGAAGGATCGAGAAGCAGAGGACACTGATTTAAAGGTAATTGGCAAAAGAATCAAGGGCAACATGAGGAAAAACTTTTTTTAAAAACGCAGCGAGTGGTTAGGATCTGGAACGCACTCCCCGAGAGCCTGGAGGTGGCAGATTCAATCATGGCTTTCAACAGCTGAAGAAAAAAAATTGCAGGGCTATGAGGAATAGGTATGGGAGTGGGACTAGGTGATTTGCTCTTGTAGAGAGTCAGCAGGGACACAATGGGCTGAATGGCCTCCATCTGAGTTGTAACACATTCCATGATAACTCCAGGTAGACAACCTCCTGTGTGGCATGTGTCATTTCACTAAACTCAACAGCCAACCATTTGCAGATCAACAACCCTCACTTGCTTTTAACTTCAAGATATATCAGAAGCATTTACATTTAAACTGTATAGAAAAAAACCGTGCAAACATTTCAGTTCTAAACTTTCCCGACAGATAAATCTGCGCTCCATAGAATCCACTGAATCGAAGTAAGTTCCCTGACAGGAAACAGGAAGGACATTGCAGGCGGACATAACATGGTTTGGTTTTCCTCTTCAGATGCTCGTTTTCTTTCAATGAGTCTGTGCACTTCTGAATTCCTTCTTGCAGACACCAAGACATTTTTTTTAAGATTAAGGATTATCAGGAGCTGATGGGACCGAGACAGAGAGGTTCCGCTTGATTTTTTTAATATGCTTTCATGGAATGTGGGTATCACTGGGAAGCCAGCATTTGTTACCCATCACTAATTGCCCTTGAACTGAGTGGCTTGCCACACCATGACAGAGGGCGGTTAAAGAGCCAACCACATTGCAACAAGAGCTTGCATTTATATATAGTGCCTAAACACGCCAATGTGCTTCACAGAAGTGCCATGAAACAAAGTTTGACTGAGCCACAAGGACATTAGGTTGGGTGACCAACAGCTTGGTCAAAGAGGTAGGTTTTAAGGTGCGTCTTAAAGGAGAAGAGAGAGCGGGGAAGTTTAGAGGTGGAATCCCAGAGCTGAGGGTCTAGGCCAAAGGTTCAAAAACACGGCAAAGAATAGAATTTGCATGGGCTGCCCCAGGGTAGGATAAAACTAGCTGAAGGCCTCAAGTGGATTATTTGTTGCTGTGACAAACTATGAGACTTTAAAAAAAAACGTGAATTCCAGTGTGAACCCTTTAAATGGTGTCTCAGTCCCCCTACCTTTCCTGAAAGGATTTGCTAACATCAACTGTTTCATGGGTCCTGTAAAGAGAGGAACACAGGAACAGGAGTAGAGTGTTCAGTTGGATTTCCTAACCTTGGTGGGCTGGGGGGGAAAAAGGGACTAGATCTTCTTTGGAAGTAGGTAGTTTTGGGTAGTTTCTGATGGACTGAAGGAGTGAGATAACATCTCTCTAGCCACTGACACCACTCCTTCCCCCGCCACTGCCCCTACTCTGCCAAGCCTCCGTGAAACTAACAGTGGGTGCTTTTGGGGTTGGCAGATGCAATTTGTAAGATAACGATGGGAACCCCTCATCTTGCTATTAGCAACACCATGGGATCAGGAACACCATTTCTTTCCTAGTTTCGATCACTGCTAATGAGCAAAAACGAGTCCTCAATGCCCTTTCGCTGTTGCTGGGAAACAGTTAAATCCTTGTCTGAGGAAGTCACAGGTTGATGAGCCCACTGAGGGAGTTATGCCTTAACTTGGGCCTCTCTATCAGGCTTGAAGCTCTGCTGCTTCTGGCTGATTTATTGCCAATGTCAAGCTAGAGCTTCCTTAAAAACGAATCAAGGGAGGTCCCGCATTCTATCCACCTGCAAACTCTCGAGGGCTGTTTAGGATTGAGGAACACAAAGGTATCGCACTGTCTCTCATTTGAATTTTACATTTAATCATAAAAAAACCTACTCCTGTCACCATCGCCTACCCCTTGTTATTGTGTTGCTTAAATTGAATTGTTCATTTGAATTAATTTAAACACACACACACAAAAAAAATGCCTCTGTTGCTGTTTGGCTTAATTTGGATGACTGAATAATTTGAATTAGCAGCAGTGAACTGTGGTCACTTCATTCAGGGTCAGGGGAACAGCAGTCAGTGGCCACCAGTCTCTCCATTTCAGCCTCTTGACTGGGTGTTTTGTGAATTAACATTTCTCTCTGACAAAACCAAGTCCATCAGATCCTGTGACCTAAGCACTTGAGTTTCATCCAGCAGGCTACAGTATCACAGAACCTGCGCCACCATCTGTTGTATCAAATGGCTGAAGCTTTATTGCTACCATGTGATTTGTTCAGCAGTCTCCCAGCAACCGCACAGCCTCAACTTCACAAAGTAATCCTGCCCTCAAGGCCCTCGCTGGAATATTGACAACAACATTTGTCGTGTGCGTGCGTGCGTGCGCGCACACGCACGTGCGTGATCTTTCTCTTTTAAAAAAAAAAGCAAAACCATATGTAGGGTCTGGTACGAAATATAGTTCCCCGTCTCTGGCCTCATCTCCCGACTGCCCCGCTCTGGTCTCCAACAAAGGCAAGGAGCCTGGAAATTTAAATGAAATGCTTGGCAGTGTGATTTCACTGCCTTGCTGAAATGATCACTGAAAATCCCATTAACTGTTTCAGCTCCGTTCTATCTGGCACCAGGTCAGCAATGATTTAGCAGCTGGTGGCATGTCCTCAGCTACCAAGATGCACGGTCATTCGCTCAAACCCAAACAAAGTGCACAACGGGCGACACGTCTCCTACGACACCCTTCAAGCTCTGGTTTCAGTGCGACGGTGACCTCATGGTGAAACCAGCCAGTTGGAATGCTGTTCAGCTTAATGGGAACCAGGACTCACGATTTCTGCACATCTGCTGTTCGTGGTTCCGTGGAATTCAAACACACTGTCTCAGGCTTGGGACGGCCACTGTGGAGTTTACAAATGATGTGGCGGGAACTGTATTAATCGGAGGGGACGCAAATCACAGGCTGCACCAAACGTGCACGATTGGAACACCCATGGAGGAGCTGCTGATGTATTTACGTGAAGTCGAGTTGATGGACACTCATGTGCAGCATAGGTGCTGACATAGAGCGAGTGGCTGGTTTCTTTGCCGCAAATTCTTTGTTTAAAAAAAAAACAGATGCGGCATCTAAAGACCGAACAGCATTGTTTGCCTTTGTTTCATTACGTTCACTGGATACCCAATATCTCACAACACTGCTAATGAGCCACGTTTACCAGCTCACCTGCAGCCAAGATCAAGGCATATTTTTTTGGAATGAAGAGATGGGGAGGGTATACTGGGAATAAGTTGTCAACAACACTTACTGTAGGAAAAAGGGGCTCCATGGGGTAGAAACTTGTCTTGGGTGGTAGAACAAAACGTGTGGGATTGCACTTGCTGCCTGTTATATCCCTGTCCAATAATCAGATTTATTGACTTCAAAGGAGGTAAATATAAAGGGGAGACATGCCTGATACCTATCCGGTACCATCCATGTCATATTAATAGACGTTTGGTAGTGCCAAACCTGAGCATTGCTGAAAAAAGACGCATGTTGTCGAACCTTTTCATCTTGTACTCATCAGGACAATTTGCAAGAATGCCAAATGTGAAGAGAACAACAATTTATACTTCATGAGAAAAGAGTGCTGATTGATGTGGCAGTGCATTGCCAATCAGCACTCTCTTCTCATGAAGTATAAATTGTTGTTTCATGAGAAGAGAGTGCTGATTGGCAATGCACTGCCACATCAATCAGCACTCTTTTCTCATGAAGTATAAATTGTTGTTCTCTTCACATTTGGCATTCTTGCGAATTGTCCTGATGAGTACAAGATGAAAAGGTTCGACAACATGCGTCTTTTTTCAGCAATGCCCATTTTATATTGTTGCCCAAGATGGGTTTCCATCCATGTGACTCTTACAAATTGCTATACGTGAAGTCCAAGAGCAGCAGGGCGTCTCACACTGTGAGTTCCTAATCTCGGTTGTGCCGCTGTGGAGAGTTGGTGAGGCATAATCAGCCTGTGCCAACTTGGGTGATCATGGCCAGGGCATGCGAGGAGGGTGCAATTCTCCGCCTGAATCCAGGATCACTGTGTAATCCAGATGAAGCCTCAGCCAACTCTATTCAAATTCACAAGATATAACTGAGTAAAACCATCCTTATACAACTCCAGTTCTGTTGCCTCCTGACATGAGAGTCTTGCACTGCACATGGCAACGCCACAGTAGCCTGGCCAAATTGGCCAGATTGGCAACTGGGAAAACCGTTTTTCAATTTGTAGAATCATAAAGCACAGAAGGAGGCCATTTGGCCCACTAGACCTGACCTTTGAAAGAGCTATTCAATTAATTCCACACGCCAGTTCTTTCCCCATTGCCAATGCTTCCCCTTCAAATACCCATTCAACCTCCATTTGCTATTGAATCTGCTTCAACCACCCTTTTCAGACAGCGCATTCCAGATGATCACAACTCAATGCACAAGAATCAATTCTCCTCACCTCCACTCTGGGATCTTTTGCCAATTACCTTAAATCTGTGTCTTCTGGCTTCTGACCCTCCCGCCAGTGGAAACATTTTCTCAAGATATCCAACAAAGCTTCACAGTCGATCGAATTATTTTTTGAGGCGGAGCCTTTGTTGTTGGGTTAGAAAGCACAACGGTAGCTAGCTGGAATGGTGAGGTTTTGGTGCTGTTGGCTGAAGGAGGGATTGCTGGTGGAGGCACGGGGAGAGCCCCTCACCCTTCTTCCAGCAATGCCAGAGACCCACAGGTTTGATGTCGCGTTTGATACATACACAGCGCCTTAGGCAATGTGGCACTCCCTCAGTCCTGCACTGGAATGCCAGCCTTGGTCCTGTGCTCAAGTTGTGGAGTGGGGCCTTGAACCTTCAACCTTCTGACTCAGCAGCAGCAATAATGCTACCGAGATAAACATTCAGTGAATATCTATCCTAAAGCTCACCCCTGTACAGGCTTGTAACATTTTAACCTATTGGCTTTTTATAGGGACAGGAGTTGGCCATTTAGCCCCTCATCCCTCATCCCTGCTCCGCCATTCAATCAGATCGTGGTTGACCTAACTCCATACATTTGTCTTTGCCCCTATCGCTTAATGCTTTTAGCTGACAAAAATCTATCACAGTTTTAAACTTAATAATTGATCTAGCATCAATTGCCAGGTGTGGACGAGATTTCCAAACTTTTACCTCCCCTTCTGTGTTAAAGAGTTTCCTAATTCCACTCCTGAGGGCTCTGGTTCCAAGTTTTAGACTATATATACCCCCTAATCCTAGATGCCCCAACCAGCAGAAATAGTCTCTCTCTGTCTGTTCCACTTAACATTTTGAAAACTTTGATTAAATCAGCTCCTTAACCTTCTAAATTCCAGAGAATACAATCTTAGGTAAGCTCTTCTCCCCTTGTAACCCTGTATTCCAGGTGTCATTCTGGTAAATCCACACTGCACTGTGGGGTTACATTCTGCAAAAATGCTTGTGAAGCCATATCATCGTTGAATGCAACAGAACCATTTCTTCATTGTCCTGCTGATGAAGCCAACCTGGGCTCCCGTCCAAGAACTGACTGACAAGTGCCAGTCCCTTTTAATACACTCAACATAGCAATCAAGTGGGTCAGCATCTTATTACATACAATACCACAATCAAACATATTAAAGAATTCATGCACAGCGCCCAGTAACATAACCAACGTTAATAAAAATCAGATGTTAACCATGTTGTGCTAAATGGTCTGGTTTTCCTTCACTCATTCTGAGCCAGTTGGGTGGAAATTTATTCCAGGGGGGAATTTACACGACTATATAGTACTTTACTGTACTTTTCAAGGAATCTCAAAGCTCACGTACAAGTATTTAGGTGAATGTGAGGTCCCAGAAACAGCATGAAGAGGACTGACCAGTCTGTCTGTTTTTGCGGGGTGTTGGTTGAAGGAGAATTGTAAATAAACACCAAGGTGCCTGAGCTCTGTGGGCCAGGCTGCCTGGGCTGGATATGACCCATGCGGGATGTTGGTCAGTCATCCAGCTAATTGGAAACGGGTGTTTGTTGCAGAAATTTGACAAGGGCACACGGTCAGCATGTGGCAAACAAACTCCAGTGGCACGCCGACACCAAAGGACACAGTGAATCGTGCGGCGACGTAATGACAAACGCCCTTTACCCCATACACACGCGCAACACTTATAAACATCCTGAGAAAGCGTGTTAAAAATTGGCCTCCAACAGGAGCATTGAGCAACAAAGCTAAGTGAGGGCTCTGCAGCGCCCAGGTCTCTGTCTGAACACTGATCTCCTTGAACAACTTTACTTCAGGCGGAATTAATTGGACAACTCAACCATTAACTGCCAATTGTGTACCAGACAGAGCAGTGACGCAAAACCACAAACGCAAAGGTTGCAAAGGCAGCATTTTTGCAGTCCAGTTAGGCAGCATCCTCACTGTAAATGTAGGGGCACCGATGCCCTTAAGGGGCCTCAAACTTAAATCAGTGACCTTCAACCCTGCCAAGATGCCAGCGCGGCACTCATAGGCAGGGCACTGCTTGGCAGTATCTCACGAGGCTAATGTGCTACAAACCCTACTCTGCAACTGGAACGTGTAAGTTTTAGTGTGGTACAAATCCCCACTATACATTTAATAGCACAGTATGGGGTAGAGAGTGCCTCTTTCCTTATATCATGAAGAGCATGTTGAAAATGCAAGTTTTTTGATGTATTAACAGAGTAAGCAGCAAAAAAATATGCTGGGGATATGTGACATAACATGCATTGAAGGTAAGTAATGCCGGCTATTCTCTATTCAATGAGTTTGCTATTACAAACTTTGTGGAACAGGCTTGTGCAGAAATTAATTAAAAAAACGAAAGTAAAGGATTTTTTTGGTACAGTCGATTCTTGCTCTCACTCTCGAAGGTTAATGATTAATTGTACTTTAACAAGTGGGGCCAGCGGGTCGGGGTGAATTTTATGTGGCAGACTTCCTTGCTTACCTTTTCCTTTTCCCTCCTGCCACCATCAGCCAAGGCCAGAGTTTGTGATTCCCCCTGTGAAAAGGGAGGAGGGGGGAGTCTGTCTCTGCGCTCTCAGTTTTAGCCTGAGCCCTGGCTGTAGCTCATGGAATCCACAAAAGATAGGAGTCCTCCAAACCCAACAGGCCCTTGTCAGATAGGCCTTTCTTGTCAACATTCATTGTGTGCGTGGGGGTCAGACACGAGTGTCGGCAAGCTGTTTGGCTGTGGAAGGTATTGCAGCAGAGTTCCTTTCTGTCCGAGCCCAGCTTCCAAGCATTCCTGCCAGCAGGGGTCACTAGATAGCGATCAGGACCAGTAATCCTGGCCAAATTTTACACTTAGGCCGGGATTTTCCGACCCTGCGGCCGGCCGGCCAAAAGTCCACGGACTTCCGGCGGGAGCGGAAGATCCCAGTGGCAGGCAGGGCTGGAAAATCCCGGCCTTAGTTTGGATTCGGACAGCTGCAGCAAGGGCAGTGGCCAATTCCCACCCCATCCCAGCAGAGATCAGCTACCTCAGTGCAGACTGAGGATTAACTCGAGAGATCACTCTGACTGGAATAACTCCGAGACACACACAGGTCGAATAGCAGAACGTAAAGGAACTTTGTCAATTCTTTGAAAAATTGACTTGTTTAGATTGAGTAATATTTGAGATAAATGGCATTTACTTTCCTTAATAGCCAACTTTATTCGAATCCAGTTGTTCAAGTCAGTGGGCTTTTTAAAATTATATCACAGGATGTGGGCGTCGCTGGCGAGGCCAACATTTGTTGCCCATCCCTAATTGCCCCTCGAGAAGGTGGTGGTGAGCTGCCTTCTTGAACCGCTGCAGTCCATGTGGTGTAGGTACACCCACAGTGCTGTTAGGGAGAGTTGTTCCAGGATTTTGATCCAGCGACAGTGAAGGAACGGCGATATAGTTCAAAGTATATGATTTGGAGGGGAACTTGTGTTCCCATGCATTTGCTGCCCTTATCATTCTGGGTGGTAGATGTTGTGGGTTTGGACACTGTAGCGCACTGTGTAGATGGTACACACTGCTGCTGAGCGCCGTTGGTGGAAGGAGTGAATGTTTAAGGTGTTAGATGGGGTGCCAAACAAGCGGGGCTGCCTTGTTCCTGGGTGGTGTTGAGTTTCTCAAGTGCTGTTGGAGCTGCACTCATCCAGGCAAACGGAGAGCATTCTAGCACAATCCTGACTTGTGCCTTGGTAGGTGGTGGACAGGCTTTGGGGAGTCAGGAGGCGAGATACTCGTGGTAGAATTCCCAGCCTCTGACCTGCTCTTGTAGGCAGAATGTGACTGGCACCAGGATTTGCTGATGGACACAAGCATCACAGAGCTTGGATAACATTACCAGCATCAATCGGCAAGACATCCTTTGTACTAATTGCACTTCTACTAAATAGATGGGGAAGTTGGGGATCAAGCTGGCAATTCAAGAGGTAGCAATCAAAAGTCGCCCAGGGGAAAGGTTAAGCATTATGGGTCTTCAAAAAGAGAGGTAATGGCTGTTCCCTGACTTGCAGACTGTGCAATACTTCTGAGATGTGAGTCAATGGGAGCTTTGACTCATTCATCAATCAACTTTTTACTGCCCTCAAGAGCTTTTTCCCTTCTAGCTGGTCAATCATTGTGGACAAGTGGCGGTGAGTGATGACTGACATCGATGGTAAGTGGCTGTGCAGCCTGCTCCCTTTGCTTTGCGGGCATTAGAGAAAGAAGCTTAAGTTGACCAGTAACTCAACTCCAGTGATAGACTAAAAGGCTAAGTCTCAAGGTCACAGAATAGGAGCAGTGGGTTTTGATGGGGTTTTAAAATAAAAAAGTTCAACCTGAAAGGGGTGGTGTGTGTTGTGCCAGGTTTCACCTCGAGGCCATTTTTTATGTCCCCCTCGCTCTCCAGGGAGCAGAGACACAAGGGGTCCCGGGGACACCAAACCAATTTGTGCAGCAGGGAAGACGTCTTCCAGGAGTTAGGAATTTTTCAGCAAGTTAAAATGAGGTTTTCTTTTTCTTTTAGATGCACAAGAGCAAGTTTCCTCTGTTAACCGACAACTTTAAAAGCAACACCCACACTTGTTGCTTGATCGCATGACACCGAGGTCTCCCCACCCTCACAGAGCTGCAACTTCACAGCGAGTTTCAGCAATGGAAATGTGGCCAGTCAACCCAAAGACTTCACTCTCTTGTGAACCAAATTAAATAATCTCCAATGCAAAGTGCTCTTTAATTGCGTGAGAGCATTTTCATGTGTGTGTAATTTCCTGTGTGGGATGAGTGTGTGGGGGGTGTGCATGTGGGGGGGATGTGTGTGAGTGATGGGGGTATGTATGTGTGGGGTGTGTGTGTGTGTGTGGGGGGGAGGCAGTATTTGTGTGTGTGGGGTATGTTTGT